>NC_091987.1:160819667-161153680 GCF_044704955.1 Pristiophorus japonicus
TCGAATGGCTAGATCAGTACTTTGTAGCCAATGAGCTGAATGGAGAAGGAAGCGCTGCAAAAAGGAGAGCGGTCCTCCTCACGGTCTGCGGGGCACCAACCGACAGCCTCATGAAGAATCTTCTGGCTCAGGTGAAACCCACAGATAATTCATATGAGGAGCTGTGTACACTGGTTCGGGAGCATCTTAACCCGAGGGAGAGCGTGCTGATAGCGAGGTATCGGTTCAACACGTGCCAGCGATCTGAAGGTCAGGAAGTGGCCAGCAACGTCGCCGAGCTAAGGCAACTTGCAGGACAATGTGAGTTTGATGGCTACCTGGAGCAGATACTCAGAGACTTTTTTGTACTGGGCATTGGCCATGAGACCATCCTACGAAAACTTTTGACTGTAGAGACACCGACCCTCAATAAGGTAATTGCGATAGCGCAGGCATTTCTGTCCACCAGTGATAACACCAAACAAATCTCTCAGCACACAAGTGCTAGCAATGTTCATAAATTAACTGGAACTGTGTTTGCGAGCAGAATTGTACAGGGCAGAAGCCACAAGTCTGCAACTGCCAGCAGGCCTCAGGTGACCCAGATGACTCAGAGTCCGCAACAAAGGATGAATGCAAGGCAATTCACACCTTGTTGGCGTTGTGGAGGCTTCCATTCAGCTTATTCATGCCGCTTCAAAGGGTATGTTGGCAAGAGCTGTGGAACAATGGAGCACCTCCAATGAATTTGCAGATGAGCTGTAAGCTCTGCAAAACCTGCTAACCACCACGTGGCAGAAGAAGATCGGTCCATGGTGGATCAAAGCAATTTCGAGCCTCAGAGAGAGGAGGCAGATGCTGAAGTACACGGGGTGCACACATTTTCGATGAAATGTCCACCTGTAATGCGAAATGTAAAATTGAATGGCTTACCTATAGCCATGGAACTGGATACTGGCGCTAGCCAATCCATCATGAGTAAAAAGATGTTTGAGAGACTGTGGTGCAACAAGGCACTCAGACCAGCCCTGAGCACCATCCAAACGAAACTGAGAACGTATACCAAAGAGCTCATCACTGTCCTGGGCAGCGCCATGGTCAAGGTCACCTACGAGGGCATGGTGCACGAACTGCAACTCTGGATTGTCCCGGGCGATGGCCCCACACTGCTTGGAAGGAGCTGGCTGGGCAAAATCCGCTGGAACTGGGATGACATCCGAGCGCTATCACATTCGTTGAGGCCTCATGTACCCAGGTTCTTAACAAATTTCCTTCCCTTTTTGAGCCAGGCACTGGAAACTTTTCCAGGGTGAAGGCGCAGATCCACTTGGTCCCAGAGGCACGACTCATTCACCACAAGGCGCGAGCGGTACCTCACATGATGAGGGAGAGAGTGGGAATCGAGCTGGACAGGCTGCAACGCGAGGGCATCATCTCCCCAGTGGAATTCAGCGAGTGGGCCAGCCCGATAGTTCCAGTACTCAAAAGTGATGGCACGGTCAGGATTTGCGGCGATTATAAAGTAACTATTAATCGTTTCTCGCTGCAGGACCAATACCCGCTACCTAAGGCAGACGACCTATTTGTGATGCTGGCAGGAGGCAAGATGTTCACCAAGCTCGACCTGACTTTGGCCCGTTTGGAATTCGCTGCAGCGATCTTCCAGAGAAACATGGAGAGCCTACTCAAGTCGGTACCATGCATGGTGGTTTTTCAGGACGACATATTGGTCACGGATCGGGACACCGTCGAGCACCAACAAAACCTGGAGAAGGTCCTCCAGTGACTGGATTGGGTAGGGCTGTGGCTGAAGAGGTCGAAATGCGTCTTCATGGCAACAGAAGTGGAGTTTTGGGGGAGAAAGATTGCGGTGGACGGCATTCGGCCCACAGACGCCAAAACAGAGGCTATCAGGAATGCGCCCAGGCCACAGAACGTCACAGAGCTGCGGTCGTTCCTGGGACTCCTCAACTATTTTGGTAACTTCCTACCAGGGTTAAGCACCCTCTTAGAGCCCCTACATGTGCTATTGCGTAAAGATGAGAATTGGGTATGCGGAAAAAACCAAGTAATTGCTTTTGAGAAAGCCAGCAACATTTTATGCTCCAACAAGCTGCTTGTATTGGATAACCCGTGTAAAAGACTTGTGCAAGCATGTGATGTGTCGTCATATGGAGTCGGGTGTGTATTACAACAAGCTAACGTTGAAGGGAAGTTGCATCCTGTCGCCTATTCCTCCAGGAGCTTGTCTAAGGACGAGAGGGCCGACAGCATGATTGAGAAAGAGGCATTAGAGTGTGTGTTCGGGGCAAAGAAAATGCATCAGTACCTGTTTGGCCTCAAATTTGAGCTGGAAACCGATCACAAACCCCTCATATCGCTGTTCGCTGAAAACAAGGGGATAAATACTAATGCCTCAGCCCGCATACAAAGGTGGGCACTCGTGCTATCAGCGTATAACTATACAATCCGCCACAGGCCAGGCACCAAAAACTGTGCGGATGCTCTCAGTCGGCTACCATTGCCCACCGCGGGGGTGGAACTGGCGCAACCTGCAAACTTGTTGATGGTGGCGTAGCCCGCAGACTTGTTGATGGTCATGGAAGCATTTGAAAATGATAAATCACCTGTCATGGCCAGCAAGATCCTCTGCTGTCCCTAGTAAAAAAACTGTATGCTGCATGGGAGCTGGGCCAGCATCCCCGTTTAACTGCAAGAGCTAATCAAGCCATTCCAGCGGCGAAAGGACGAGCTGTCCATTCAGGCAGACTGCCTGTTGTGGGGTAACCGCGTAGTGCTACTCAAATAGGGCAGGGAGACGTTCATCTCAGATCTCCACAGCTCACACCCGGGTATACTAATGATGAAAGTGATAGCCAGATCCCACATGTGGTGGCCCCGTATCGACTCTGACTTCGAGTTCTGTGTACAGCAATGCAGAGTGTGTGCTCAGTTGAGCAACGCGCCCAGAAAGGCACCACTATGTTTGTGGTCCTGGCCCTCCAGACCATGGTCGAGGATCCATGTCGACTATTCAGGCCTGTTTCTTGGTAAAATGTTCCTGGTGGTGGTGAATGCTTTTTCAAAATGGATTGAATGTGAAATAATGTCGGGAAGCACCGCCACCGCCACCATTGAAAGCCTGAGGGCCATGTTTGCAACCCACGGCCTGCCTGACATACTGGTCAGTGACAACGGGCCATGTTTCACCAGTGCCGAATTTAAAGAATTCATGACCCGCAATGGGATCAAACATGTCACCTCGGCCCCGTTTAAACAAGCCTCCAATGGGCAGGCAGAGCAGGCAGTACAAACAATCAAACAGAGCCTTAAACGAGTCATAGAAGGCTCCCTCTAAACCCGCCTGTCCCGAGTACTGCTCAGCTATCGCACGAGACCCCACTCACTCACAGGGGTGCCCCCGGCTGAGATACTCATGAAAAGGACACTTAAAATCAGACTCTCGCTGGTTCACCCCAACCTGTATGATCAGGTAGAGATCAGGCGGCAGCAACAAAATGTAAACGTAAAATGTAAATGTTGGTCCCTTAGAAGATGAAAAGGGGGATTTAATAATGGGAAATGTGGAAATGGCTGAGACCTTAAACAATTATTTTGCTTCGGTCTTCACAGTGGAAGACACAAAAACCATGCCAAAAATTGCTGGTCACAGGAATGTGGGAAGGGAGGACCTTGAGACAATCACTATCACTAGGGGGGTAGTGTTGGACAGGCTAATGGGACTCAAAGTAGACAAGTCCCCTGGTCCTGATGAAATGCATCCCAGGGTATTAAAAGAGATGGCGGAAGTTATAGCAGATGCATTTGTTATAATCTACCAACATTTTCTGGACTCTGGGGAGGTACCAGCGGTTTGGAAAGCAGCTAAAGTAACGCCTCTGTTTAAAAAAGGGGGCAGACAAAAGGCAGGTAACTATAGGCCGGTTAGTTTAACATCTGTAGTGGGGAAAATGCTTGAAGCTATCATTAAGGAAGAAATAGCGGGACATCTAGATAGGAATAGTGCAATCAAGCAGACGCAACATGGATTCATGAAGGGGAAATCATGTTTAACTAATTTATTGGAATTCTTTGAGGATATAATGAGCATGGTGGTTAGAGGTGTACCGATGGATGTGGTGTATTTAGATTTCCAAAAGGCATTCGATAAGGTGCCACACAAAAGGTTACTGCAGAAGATAGAGGTACGTGGAGTCAGAGGAAATGTATTAGCATGGATATAGAATTGGCTGGCAAACAGAAAGCAGAGAGTCGGGATAAATGGGTCCTTTTCGGGTTGGAAATCGGTGGTTAGTGGTGTGCCACAGGGATCGGTGCTGGAACCACAAATGTTTACAATGTACATAGATGACCTGGAAGAGGGGACAGAGTGTAGTGTAACAAAATTTGCAGAAGACACTAAGATTAGTGGGAAAGCGGGTTGTGTAGAGGACACAGAGAGGCTGTAAAGAGATTTGGATAGTTTAAGCGAATGGGCGAAGGTTTGGCAGATGGAATACAATGTCGGAAAGTGTGAGGTCATCCACCTTGGGAAAAAAAACAGTAAAAGGAAATATTATTTGAATGGGGAGAAATTACAACATGCTGAGGTGCAGAGGGACCTGGGGGTCCTTGTGCATGAATCCCAAAAAGTTAGTTTGCAGCTGCAGCAGGTAATCAGGAAGGCGAATGGAATGTTGGCCATCATTGCGAGAGGGATGGAGTACAAAAGCAGGGAGGTCCTGCCGCAACTGTATAGGGTATTGGTGAGGCTGCACTTGGAGTACTGCGTGCAGTTTTGGTCACCTTACTTAAGGAAGGATATACTGGCTTTGGAGACGATTCACTAGGCTGATTCCGGAGATGAGGGGGTTACCTTATGATGATAGATTGAGTAGACTGGGTCTTTACTCGTTGGAGTTCAGAAGGATGAGGGGTGATTTTATAGAAACATTTAAAATCATGAAAGGGATAGACAAGATAGAGGCAGAGAGGTTGTTTCCACTGGTAGGGGAGATGAGAACTAGGGGGCACAGCCTCAAAATACGGGGGAGCCAATTTAAAACCGAGTTGTGAAGGAATTTCTTCTCCCAGAGGGTTGTGAATCTGTGGAATTCTCTGCCCAAGGAAGCAGTTGATGCTAACTCATTGAATGTATTCAAGTCACAGATAGATCGATCTTTAACCAATAAGGGAATTAAGGGTTACGGGGAGAGGGCGGGTAAGTGGAGCTGAGTCCACGGCCAGATCAGCCATGATCTTATTGAATGGCGGAGCAGGCTCGAGGGGCTAGATGGCCTACTCCTGTTCCTAATTCTTATGTTCTTATATTCTTATGGTCGTGCCACTGTGTCACGGGAAATTGATCTGATTGACCCTGTGTATGTGCTAAACTATGGACATGGTCCCAAGTGGATTGCTAAAGAAGGGAGTAGGGTGTTTGTAGTCAAACTAAACAATGGACACATTTGCAGAAAGCACCTGGATCAAACGAGGCTGCGGTTCACAGACTGCCCTGAACAACCCACAGCAGACACCACCTTTTTCGAGCCCACAACACACAACCAAAGGATCAACAACACCACCCAGGACCAGGAAATTGAACCCATCATGCCCAACAGCCCAGTAAGGCCAGGCTCACCCAGCAGTCCTGCAGGGCCAACAACACGCCAGCCCAGCGAGGGCACAGCCAACACACCAGAACAGACATTTGTACCGAGGTGGTGCACCAGGGAAAGAAAGGCTCCCGACTGCCTCACCTTGTAAATAGTTTTTGTCATGTATCTTACATTGTTATATATAACTGTATCCTAACATGCTATACATGACTGTAATAAGATATGACCTGTAACCACCAGCATACCTTACCACCAGGGGTGCACTTGCAAGAGACAGGTATATAAGGACAGGTCTCAGGCAAATGCAGCATTCCAGAGCTGTGAAATAAAGGTGCAGGTCCAGAGTGACCTTGACTTCACTACATGCCTCGTGTGAATCTGTACTGAGGGGACAGGACTTTACAGTAGCGACGAGTTATGGGATTACAGAATCCACAGAATGGCGAACAACGGATCAGATGAAAAGTACAATGCGGGAGACAATTGGGAGGACTTTATCGAAAGGCTCCAGCAAAGCTTTGTAACCAAAGACTGGTTAGGCGATGATAAGGCAGACAAGAGAAGAGCCCATCTCTTGACCAGCTGTGGCTCGAAAACATACGCTTTAATGGAGGATCTGTTGGCACCCGAGAAACCAGCAAGCAAGTCGTTTGAAGAATTGAGCACACTGGCAAGAGACCACCTGAAGCCAGCCAGCAGCCTACACATGGCCAGACACAGGTTCTACAACTACAGATGCTGTGTGGGCCAGAGCATACCCGACTTCGTGGCGGAACTTCGGAGGTTGGCTAGTTTATGTGAGTTCTCCGATGAACTGAGGAGAGAAATGCTGAGAGACTTTTTCATTGAAGGAATAGGCCACGCAGGCATATTCCAAAAGCTCATAGAGACCAAGAACCTCACCTTAGAGGCAACAGCACTGGTTGCACAAACATTCTTAGTAGGTGAAGAAAAAACGAGGTTGATTTACAATGCAGGTACGACAAATAACGAAATATCGGAACAAGAAGTTCACAGCACTAAACAAGACAAAACCAGGAGAACAGGCTCTTGACAGCAGGCAGAAGCCATCAAGGGCCACAGAAACGGCGTTCACACCTCATCAACCCACAATGTGAACAATCAACTACAAACTGAGAGAAGCTCAAGAGAGATCCGCTCGACGCAGCTCATTCTTTGGGAACACTTTAAACAATGGAACAGGTCTGTGCTGGAGGTGTGGGGGTGGGCACTCATCAAGGGGATGTCGATTTCAGCAGGCTGTTTGCAGAAATTGTGAATATACAGGGCATTTGGCCCGCATGTGCAAAGAAACGGCAGCTCGGCTGGTATACGAATCGGATAGGTCGGAAAGCGGACCAGAAGATGGTGGAGACAGTACCCGGGACACCATGTACAGCGGGTCAACATGATCAATGGCCACTGCTCCTACAACAGGATGCCTCCTATAATGATGAGGCTCCTACTCAACGGGATATCTGTCAACATTGAGCTGGATACGGGAGCGAGTCAATCTCTCATGGGCACTCAACAATTTGAACAACTGTGGCCGCATAAAAGAGACAGACCAAAACTCACAACGGTCGACACCACACAAAGGACCTATTCCAAAGAAATCCTACCAGTCCTCGGCAGCGCCATGCTCTCTGTCACACATAAAGGGACAGTGAACTGACTTCCCCGTGGATTGTACCCGGAGACCCCCAGCACTGCTGGGGAGAAACTGGCTGGCAAAACTAAACTGGAAATGGGATGATGTCCATGCCATGTCATTGGAGGAACGGACCTCCTGCTCAACAGTTATAAAGCGATTTGAACGTCTCTTTCAGCCAGGTGTGGGCACTTTCAAAGGGGCCAAAGTCAAAATCTAATTACACAGGATGCTAGACCGGTCCATCACAAGGCCAGAGCTGTACCCTATGTGTTGAGGGAAAAGATTGAACACGAACTAGACAGGCTTCTGCGGGGAGGCATTATATCACCTTTGGAATTTAGCGACTGGGCAAGTCCCATCGTCCCAGTCATGAAGCCTGATGGATCCATACGAATCTGTGGGGACTACAAATCTACCATAAACAGAGTCTCCCTACAGGACCAGTACCCGCTGCCCAGAGCGGAGGACTTATTTGCCACATTGGCTGGAGGTAAACTTTTCTCAAAATTAGACCTCACATCTGCGTATATGACGCAAGAATTGACCGAGGAATCCAAGCTACTCACCACCATCAACACACATCGAGGCCTTTTCATGTACAATCGATGCCCATTCGGCATCAGGTCGGCAGATGCCATATTCCAGCGCAACATGGAGAGTCTGCTCAAGTCCATCCCGGGGACGGTTGTATTTCAAGACGACATACTTATCACGGGCAGGGACACCGACTCCCATCTCCGTAATTTGGAGGAAGTACTAAAGCGGTTGGATCGGGTAGGCCTGCAAGTCAAGAAATCCAAGTGCCTCTTTCTCGCACCTGAGGTTGAATTTTTGGGCAGAAGGATTGCCGCTGATGGAATCCGCCCAACAGAGTCCAAAACAGAAGCAGTTCGCCTGGCACCCAGGCCCTGGAATGTCTCAGAACTGCGCGCCTTTCTCGGGCAACTCAATTACTTTGGGAACTTTATGCAGAACTTAAGCACGCTGCTGGAGCCTCTCCACGTGCTACTCAGGAAGGGGTGCGATTGGTTTTGGGGGGACGCCCAGGAACGCGCCTTCAAAAAGGCACGCAACC
The DNA here is from genome assembly GCF_044704955.1 of Pristiophorus japonicus. Classification (NCBI taxonomy): domain Eukaryota; kingdom Metazoa; phylum Chordata; class Chondrichthyes; family Pristiophoridae; genus Pristiophorus; species Pristiophorus japonicus. Next base: position 160,827,994 of record NC_091987.1, read on the forward strand.
TTCTGTGTTCCAACAGTGTTTTGACTTTCTTTGACCCAGGTAAAAAGCTAGTTCTCACATGCAATGCGTCAGTGCATGGGGTCGGGTGCGTTTTGCAACATGTCAATAGTGCGGGCAAATTACAACCCATAGCTTATGCCTCCAGGTCACTTTCGCGGGCGGAGCGCGGGTACGGAATGGTAGAGAAGGAGGCGCTCGCGTGCGTGTACGGTGTCAAAAAGATGCACCAATACCTTTTTGGGGCCAAGTTCGCATTACAAACTGACCACAAGCCCCTCACGTCCCTCCTATCCGAGAGCAAGGCAATAAACGCCAACGCCTCGACGCCAATTCAACGGTGGGCACTCATGTTGGCATCCTACGACTACACAATAAGGCACAGACCAGGCACAGACAACTGTGCCGACACGCTCAGCAGGCTACCCCTGGCGACCACAGAAGGGTCTGATGAACAGGACTGTGAGATAGTCATGGCAATCAATGCCTTTGAGTCCACAGGTTCGCCCATGACGTCTCGCCAAATCAGAGCCTGGACGGCCAGCGACCCCACAATATCCCCAGGTAAAAAGAAGTGTCCTAACCGGTGACTGGGCAGAGGCTCACGATGCCTGCCCCGAGGAATTAAAATCCTTTCACAGGCGCATGCATGAGCTATCACTACAAGCAGACTGCCTGATGTGGGGCAGCCGAGTAGTCATGCCTCTGCGAGGCAGAGAGGCATTTGTCCGGGAGCTCCACCGCGAGCACCCGGGGATCGTTCTCATGAAGGCCATAGCCAGATCCCACGTCTGGTGGCCTGGTATTGATACGGACTTGGAGCTCTGCGTCTGAAGGTGCACCATTTGTGCCCAACTCAGCAATGCCCCCAGGGAGGCTCCACTGAGCCCCTGGCCCTGGCCTACCAAACCGTGGTCGCGGGTGCACGTAGACTATGCGGGCCCATTCATGGGCAAAATGTTCCTCGTAGTTGTAGATGCATTTTCAAAGTGGATCGAATGCACCATTTTAAACTCGAGCACAACTTCCACCACTGTGGAGAGCCTCGCAACCATGTTTGCAACGCACGGAATCCCTGACATATTGGTCAGTGACAATGGTCCGTGCTTCACCAGCGCAGAATTCCAAGACTTTATAATTGACCACAGCATAAATCACATCAAGACGGCACCATTCAAGCCGGCCTCCAACGGCCAGGTGGAGAGAGCAGTGCAAATCATTAAACAAGGCATGCTTAAAATCCAAGGTCCCACGCTGCAGGGTCGCCTGTCGTGAATGCTGCTGGCATACAGATCTCGTCCGCACTCACTGACTGGGATCCCCCCCCGCGCAACTGTTGATGAAAAGAACTTTAAAAACAAGGCTCTCATTAATTCTCCCAGACATGCACGAAATCGTTGAGGCAAAGCGCCGTAAGTTGACTGAGTACCATGACAGAAATTCGAGGGGGAGATGGAATGAGATAGGGGACAAAGTGTTTGTATTAAACTATGGCAGGGGTCCCAAATGGCTTGCAGGGACAGTAACGGGCAAGGAAGGAAACAGGCTACTGGTAGTACAAATGAACAATGGCAAAACCTGTCGGAGGCATGTAGACCAAGTCAAAAGCAGATTTACCAACAACACTGCGGAACCAGAGGCAGACTACAATGTGGAACTCGCACCACACCTGGTGGACAGACAGAGGGAACAACCTGAGGAAAGGGCAATCCCAACAGACAGCCCAGGCGAGATACCAGCAACCACACCCAAAGAAAAACAGACACCAAGGCAAACAACTGAACCACAACTCAAACGCTCCACGCGAGAGCGTAGACCACCTGAGAGACTGAACCTATAAAGACAATAAGACCTTGGGGGAGGGTGATGTCATGTATCTTACATTATTATATATAACTGTATCCTAACATGCTATACATGACTGTAATAAGATATGACCTGTAACCACCAGCATACCTTACCACCAGGGGTGCACTTGCAAGAGACAGGTATATAAGGACAGGTCTCAGGCAAGTGCATCATTCCAGAGCTGTGAAATAAAGGTGCAGGTCCAGAGTGACCTTGACTTCACTACATGCCTCGTGTGAATCTGTACTGAGGGGACAGGACTTTACAGTTTTCACTTTGACTTTGGGGGGATGTGATGTTGTGTATCTGTAAAGCATGCACTCCCATGTTCAGCCACCAGGGAGCTCATCCCCTGAAGTCCCAAGGGATCCCAGCATCCCTTGGGAGCACTGTATATAAGCCGGCCCCTAAGGCCTGTTCCTCACTCTGGAGTGTCTTAATAAAGACTGAAGTCACTGTTACTTTAACCTCCCTGTGTGCAGTCTCACCTGTGTTAGGAACACAATAATATCAATGACTTGGACTTGAATCTGGGATAATGATTAAGAAGTATGATGCAAAAATTGACCGTCGGGTTGATAATGAAGAAGAAAGCTGTAGACTGCAGGAAGATATCAATAAGAACATAGGAAATTGGAGCATCCTACGGCCCATCAAGCCTGCTCCGCCATTCAATCAGGTCATAAGATCATCAACCTCAACTCCACCTTCCCGCCCGATCTCCATATCCCTTGATTCTCCAAAAATCTATCGATCTCAGCCTTGAATATATTCAGAGACTTAACATCCACAGCCCTCTGCAGCAGAGAATTCCAAAGATTCACAACCCTCTGAGTGAAGAAATTCTTCCTCATCACAGTGCTAAATGGCCGACCCCTTATCCTGAGACTGTGACGCTGGTTCTAGCCACTCCAGCCAGGGGGAAACATCCTCATAGCATTCACCCTGTCAATCCCCCTCAGAATTTTGTATGTTTCAATGTGATCATCTCTCATTGTTCTAAATTCCAGAAAGTATCGGCCCATTCTACACAATCTCTCATCAAGATACAATCCTCTCATCGCAGGAATCAGTCAAATGAACCTCCGTTGCACCACCTTCAAACTGTGCACAGTATTCGAGGTAAGGTCCCACCAGAGCCCTGTACAATTCAAGCAAGACATCCTTACTCTTGTACTACAACCCCTTGCAATAAAGGACAAACTGCCATTTCCCTCCCTTATTGCTTGCTGTACCTGCATGCTAGCTTTTTATGTTTCTTGCACCCAAATCTCTCTGAACACCAACATTTCAAAGTTTCGCACCATTTAAAACATTCTGTTTTTCTATTTTATGTCTTTTGGAAATCCAAATATACTACATCCACTGGTTCCCCTTTATCTACCCTGCTAGTTACATCCTTAAAAAACTCTAATTAATTTGTCAAACATGAATTTTATTTCATAAAACCATGTTGACTCTGCCTAATCATGTGATGATTATCGAAGTGCCCTGTTACCACTTCCTTAAAAATGGAATACAGCATTTCCCCGATGACTGATGTCAGGTTAACTGGTCTGTAGATCCCTGTTTTCTCTCTCCCTCCTTTCTTGAATAGCGATGTTACATTTACTACCTTCCAATCCACTGGGACCGTTCCAGAATCTAGGCAATTTTGAAAGATCAAAACCAATGCCTCCACTATCTCTGTAGCCACCTTTTAGAACCCTAAGATGTAGGCCGTCAGATCCAGGGCACTTGTTGGCTTTTAGTCTCATTCATTGGGGAAGTCCAGAACCAGAGGTCACAGTCTAAGGATAAGGGGTAAGCCATTTAGGACCGAGATGCGGAGGAACTTCTTCACCCAGAGAGTGGTGAACCTGTGGAATTCTCTACCACAGAAAGTTGTTGAGGCCAATTCACTAAATATATTCAAAAAGGAGTTAGATGAGGTCCTTACTACTAGGGGGATCAAGGGGTATGGCGAGAAAGCAGGAATGGGGTACTGAAGTTGAATGTTCAGCCATGAACTCATTGAATGGCGGTGCAGGCTAGAAGGGCCGAATGGCCTACTCCTGCACCTATTTTCTATGTTTCTATGTTTCTATGTTTCTCTAGCACTTTTTCTCTACTTATAGTAATCACATTTACTCATTTCCTCATCCTCATTACACCCTTGGTTCCCCACTATTTTAGGTTTGCTTTTTGTGTCCTCTGCTGTGAAGATCGATACAAAATATTTGTTTAACGTTTCTGCCATTTCCTCATACCCCATAATAATTTCTCCTGCCTCCGTCTCTAAGGGTCTAATGTTTATCGCTACTCTTCCTTTTTACATACTTGTAGAAGCTCTTACAATCAGTTTTTATATTTCTTGCTAGTTTTCTCTCATAGTGTATTTTTTCCCTTTTCATCAATTTTTCAGTCATCCTTTGCTGGTTTCTGAAACTCTCCCAATCCTCAGGCTTACTACTGTTCTCTGCAACATTATAAGCTTCTGCTTTCAATCTAATGCTATCCTTAACTTCTTTCGTTAGCCACGGATGGATCACTTTTCCTGTGGAGCTCGTGTTTCTCAATGGAAGGTATTTTTGTTGTGAATTATGAAATATTTCTTTAAATGCTAGCCACTGCTTATCTACTGCCATACCTTTTAATCTATTTTTCCAATCTACCTTCGCCAACTCTTCCTTCATACCTATGTAATTGGCTTTATTTAAGTTTCAGACTTGGACAAGTCATCATCATAGGTAGTCCCTCGGAATTGAGGAAGACTTGCTTCCACTCCTGAAGTGAGTTCTGTGATGGCTGAACAATCCTGCACAAGAGCCACAGACTCTTTCACAGGTAGGACAGATATTCGCCGAGGGAAGCGGTGGGGGGTGGGACTGGTTTGCCACACGCTCCTTCCGCTGCCTGCGCTTGAACTCTTCACGCTCTCTGCGATGAGACTCGAGGTGCTCAGCACCTTCCCGGATACACTTTTTGCACTTAGGGCGGTCTTTGGCCAGGGACTCCCAGGTGTCAGTGGGAATGTCGCACTTTACCAGGGAGGCTTTGAGGGTGTCCTTGTAACATTTCTGCTGCCCATCTTTGGCTCATTTGCTGTGAAGGAGCTCTGCATAGAGCATTTGCTTAGGAATTCTCATGTCTGACATGCAAACTATGTGGCCTGCCCAACGAAGCTGATCGAGTGTGGTTAGTGCTTCAATGCTGGGGATGTTGGCCTGGTCGAGGACACTGATGTTGGTGCGCCTGTCCTCCCAGAGGATTTGCAGGATCTTGCGGAGACATCATTGGTGATATATCTCCAGCAACTTGAGGTGTCTTCTGTACATTGTCCATGCCTCTGATCCATATAGGAGGGCGGGTATTACTACAGCCCTGTAGACCATGAGCTTGGTGCTAAATCTGAGGGCCTGGTTTTCGAACACTCTTTTCCTCAGGCGGCCGAAGGCTGCACTGGCGTACTGGAGGCGGTGTTGAATCTACGCATCAATGGCTGCTTTTGTTGATAAGAGGCTGCCGAGGTATGGGAAATGGTCCATGTTGTCCAGGGCCACGCCGTGAATCTTAATGACTGGGGGGCAGTGCTGTGCAGCGAGGACAGGCTGGTGGAGGACCTTTGTCTTATGGATGTTAAGCGTAAGGCCCATGCTTTCGTATGCCTCGGTGAATACATCGACGATATCCTGGAGTTCAGCCTCTGTATGTGCGCAGATGCAGGCGTCGTCCACATACTGTAGCTCGACGACAGAGGCTGGGGTGATCTTGGACCTGGCCTGGAAGTGGCGTAGGTTAAGCAGCTTCCCACTGGTTCTGTAGTTTAGTTTCACTCCAGCTTGTTGACTGTGAGGTGGAGCATGGCAGCGATGAAGATTGAGAAGAGGGTTGGAGCGATGACACAGCCCTGTTTGACCTCGGTCCGGACGTGGATTGGGTCTGTGATGGATCCGTTGGTAAGGATCACTGGCCTGCATGTCATCGTGGAGTAGGCGAAGAATGTTGACAAACTTTTGGGGACATCCGAAAAGGAGGAGGACGCTCCATAGACCCTCACGATTGACAGTGTCAAAGGCCTTCTTAAGAACGAAAAACGCCCTGTATAAGGGCTGGCGCTGTTCCCTGCATTTTTCCTGCAGCTGTCTCGCTGCAAAGATCATGTCCGTTGTGCCCCGTAGGGGATGAAATCCGCACTGTGACTCCGGGAGGAGCTCCTCGGCCACAGGGAGAAGACGATTGAGGAGGACTCTAGCGACAACTTTCCCAGTGACTGATAGCAGGGAGATTCTCCTGTAGTTGCTGCAGTCGGACTTGTCCCCTTTTTTAAAGATGGTCACGATCACTGCATCTCTGAGATCTCCCGGCATGCTCTCCTCCCTTCAGATGAGAGAGATGAGGTCATGTATCCGAGCCAACAGCGCCTCTCCGCCATACTTTAGCGTCTCAGCAGGGATTCTATCCGCTCCCTTAGCCTTGTTGTTCTTGAGCTGTTTTATGGTTTTGCCTACCTCGTGCAGCATTGGAGTTTCACTGAGGTGATGGCGGGTTGCATGCTGCGGGATGGAGTCGAGAACACTCGAGTCAAAGGCAGAGTCTCGATTGAGGAGATCTTCGAAGTGGTCCTTCCAGCGGGCCCTGACAGCCTCGGTGTCCTTGATGAGTGTTTCCCCATTCTTGGCCAGGAGTGGGGTGGGGCCTTGGGAGTTTGGACCATAGGTGACCTTGACTGCAGTGAAGAATCCTCGCATATCGTGGCTGTCCGCAAATTGTTGTATCTCCTGTGCTTCCTCCATCCACCATCTGTTCTTTAGGTCCCTGGTTTTTTGTTGGACCTCAGCCTTCAGCCGTCTGTAACGTTGCTTTGTAGCTCCCGAGTTTGGTTGTCGCTTGAGGCTCAGAGATGCTCTACACTTGCGATCTATTAGTTCTTGGATTATTTTCATCAAACCAGTCCTGGTGTTTTCTGGTTGAGTAACCAAGTGTCTCTTCACAGGCTCTGGTTATGGAAGCCTGGAGGGCAGACCAAGTGCTGTGGGCATTCAGCATCTCATGGTCATCAAGGCACGCCAGATTAGCTGTGAGGCGCTGGCTGTATAGGGCTCTCTTAGCTGAGTCTTTAAGTACCCCGGCATTGACTTTTTGCGGCACTGCTTCTGCTATCCCCTCTGCTTTGGGGCTATGTTGATGTTAATGATGGATCAGATTCGGCGGTGATCCGTCCAGCAGTCGTCAGCTCCTGTCATGGCACGGGTGATGCGCACATCCTTACGATCCCTGGCTCGGACGATGACATAGTTGAGCAGGTGCCAGTATTTGGAGCGAGGGTGTTGCCACGATGTCTTGTATTTGTCCCTCTGGCGGAACAGGGTGTTAGTGATGAGGAGTTCATGTTCTAGACATTTCGTCAGGAGTAGGGTACTGCTGGATTTGGCTTTCCCTACCCCCAATCACGCCTCCCCAGAGGGCTGTGTCTTTGCCGACCCTGGCATTAAGTCACCTAGGAGGATCACCTCGGAGGAAAGTCACCTCAGAGGAAAGTAGGCCGAAGGGACACCAGGGCCGTGCTGAACCGGCCGAAGGGACTCCGGGACCGGCGTTGAACTCGCCAAAGGGACCAAGCTGCTGTAATTTCTTCGAGGGGCCAGAATTACATCTTTAACTTTCAATCAACCTTTAATCAATTTTTAAACTTTTAATCAACTTTTACACTTTTTAAATAACCTGAGTAACTTTTTAAACAATTTGGAAATACTTTTCAACTTTTAAATTTTTAATCAACTTGGAAACCTTGGAGAAACTTTTAAATAACTTTGTAACTTTGGAAGAAACTTTTTAAAACATCTCTCGGAACCCCAGCAGACAGCTGACCTTCCTAATGCCTGCCCCCCCAACCAAGCTAGGGCCACCAACCATCAATGGCGCTACTCGGCGCCGAGCTTGCTGCCAACACCTCGCCGTAGGCAACTAGGCTCATACAGCAGTGCCTGGTCTCCAGTCGTCTTGGACACTCTTGCCACTGGACCAAGACCTTCCTCAGCTAAGCCCATGTGGTTGCCGGTGTACAGTGGCCACCCCACATTAAAAGAACTCATGCACAGTCATCTTCCACTTCGTTAATATGAAGTTCGGGACCTGGAACGTGGAGAAGTCCCACTCAAACGTAAGGTGAAATTCTATCATATTATGATCATTCTTCTCCAGAGGATCCCTTACTGTGAGATTGAACTTCTCAGGTGGACAGAGCAGTGGCAAATGGAATTCAATCCAGAGAAGTGTGAGGTAATGTATTTTGGGAGGGCTAACAAGGAAAGGGAATACACATTAAAATGGTACGACACTGAGAAGTGTAAAGGAACAAAAGGACCTTGGAGTGCAGGTCCACAGATCCCTGAAGGTAGCAGGCCAGGTAGATAAGGTGGTTAAGAAGCATACGGAATGCTTGCCTTTATTAGCTGAGGCATAGAATACAAGAGCAGGGAGGTTATGCTTGAACTGTGTAAAACACTGGTTAGGCCACAGCTGGAGTACTGTATGCAGTTCTGGTCACCACATTACAGGAAAGATGTGACTGTACAAGAGAGAGTGCAGAGGAGATTTATGAGGACGTTGCCTGGACTGGAGAATTTTAGCTATGAGGAAAGATTGGATCGGCTGGGTTTGTTTTCTTTGAAACAGAAGAGGCTGAGGGGAGAACTCATTGAGGTGTATAAAATTATGAGGGGCCTTGATACAGTGGATAGGAGGGACCTGTTTCCCTTAGCAGAGGGGTCAACAACCAGGGGGCATAGATTTAAAGTAATTAGTAGGAGGTTTAGAGGGAATTTGAGGGGAAATGTCTTCACCCAGAGGGTGGTGGGGGTCTAGAACTCACTGCCTGAAAGGGTGGTCGAGGCAGAAACCCTCACCACATTTTAAAAATACTTGGATGTGCAATTAAAGTGCCGTAACCTACAGGGCTACGGACCCAGAGCTGGAAAGTGGGATTAGGCTGGACGGCTTTTTGTCGGCCGGTGCGGACACGATGGGCTGAAATGGCTTCCTTCTGTGCTGTAAATGTCTTTGATTCTATGATTGCAAAGTACACAGGTGTGCATCATCTGAGCTGCCATACGAGAGATTGATCAGCAGTTCAGAGATTGGCATTAGTTACTCACTACACAAGGACACGTTACCGGTGTACAAAGCATGACATTTAATGGGCTAATCAATCACAGCCAGCACGGGTTTGTTAAAGGCAAGTCATGTCTGAAAACGTGACTTCGTTCTTTGAGGGTTGATGAGGGTGATGCAGCTGGTGTTATGGATATGGACTTTCAGAAGGCGTTTGATAAAATATCCATAATAGACTTGTTAGCAAACTTGAACCCAAATGGAATTCAGAGGGCAGTGTCGGCATGGATAGGAAATTGGCTAAGTGACAGGAAACGGAGAGGGCGAAATTGCTTTGCACCCCAATTGGGTCAGTAACCTTCAGGGGCCGGATCCTTTAGCGCCCAGCGAGGAATTGCCCATACCGCTCCTCAAAGGACAAGGAGCGCCATCTCCCGTGCTCCACTTTGGGGACGGAGTTCGCAGGGCATCACTAGGGCACTGAGGGAAGCACTACACAAATGCTCCGTGTAGCGCTGATGCGCATCAACGAACCCCCACCTTGGCTTAAAGTGGAGGGCCGCTGTGTACTCTGCACGGCCTCCGCGGGACCACCAGGGCAGCGTGCGACTGGGCCGGCAGCTCGGCCAGCCCACAAGGCAGAGTGTCGGGATGCACAATGGCGGCCCAGAGCACGCTGGGGCCGCCATCTTTGAGCCGACCCGAGAGCCCGCCAACATAAAAAGATGATGACTCGTGGGGGCGGATGTCGGTCAGTCTCACGATCCGGGAAGCTACCGTTGACATCGCTCGCGCCAGCCACAAGACCCGAGATGGTGTAATTTTCCCCGCAGGGCGTTAAGTGATTGGCGCACGGCAATGTGGGGTTGTGCGGAATGCGGAGGGACCCTCCTCATCCAGGCAATGTGTGAGTGAATGAGGCATTTTGGAAGAAAGAATGAGGAGTGGCAAAATGGACTAAATAGTACAATTTTTGAGGGTGCAGGAAGCACGAAACCTGAGGGCGAACATACACAGCTGTTTGAAGGTGATAGGACACATTGAGAAGGTTGTTAATAAAACATACAGGATCTTTGGTTTTATTGGCGAGAAAGCAGGAATGGGGTACTGAAGTTGAATGTTCAGCCATGGACTCATTGAATGGCGGTGCAGGCTAGAAGGGCCGAATGGCCTACTCCTGCACCTATTTTCTATGTTTCTATGTTTCTATATGCAGAGGCCGAGAGTACAAAAGCAAGCAAGTTATTCTAAACCTTTATAAATCACTGGTTGGGCTTCAGCTGAAGTAATGGTCAGCCCTGTCACTGAGACTTACCCAGGCCCGTTTAATCTCCATAAGATTCCTTGCTGCAAATTGCTGTCAGCAGGAGATGAAAATGACGTGGCGCACTCAACAGGCCAAGCAACTGTGTATCACCTTAACCAATCACATTGAAGGATTTTCATATTCATGGGGCAGAGACTGAGAAGGAAGTGTAAGGTATAATAATGAATTCAAAGTCAAATCAGGTATAGAAAGCAAAATAAACAGAGCAAAAGGAAGATTAAGAGAGAGATAAAAACGAGACAAAGAAAAAGTAAAACAATATAATAATGTTGTTTTTAAATCTCCAACAACAATTAAAACCTGAAGGAATGAGACCTCACACTTGTAGAATTTAGTTTGCAATGCTCGAGAGGTTGCCTCACGGTAATTACCACACAACCTTGCTAACAGGGCACTTAGACTGAAAACACTAGACTTATTCTGGGACGAGTTTAATTCATATCAACACTGCAAGTACAGGAAGTGCACACTGCTCGATGCATTGAATGGGGAGCCAGAGTGCGGAGGGGAGGGGGCGTGTCCCCAGACTGCGGGGGGGGGGCGTGTCCCAGACTGCGGGGGCGGGGGGGTCATGACCCCAGACTGCAGGGGGGTCGTGACCCCAGACTGTGGGGGCGGGGTGACCCCAGACTGTGGGGGCGGGGTGACCCCAGACTGCGGGTGGGGGGGACGTAACCCCAGACTAGAGGGGACGCGCGGAAGTGCTGTTGCAGAGAGCCGTCCAAGGCTCGATGGGCTGAATGGCCTCCTGCCATGCTGTGCTGTACCATTCTGTGATTCTACAGCGAAAAGGAAAGTGTCGACTTACCCTCAGCTCCCAAACTCAGGTCATCCTCAAAACTGTTCCCAACACTCGAACCAAAGGCATCTGTCGAAAAACCAGGAGAAAATATCAGTGAAGACACAACAACAACTTGCATTTATACAGCGCCGTAACTTAGCAAACGTCCCAAGGCGCTTCACAGTAGCTTCATTAACAAAGTTGTTGACACCAAACCACAGGAAGGAAATAGCAGGACAGGTGACCACAAGCTTTGTCAAACAGGTAAGTTTTAAGGTGTTATAAGTGAGGGGAGAGAGGTAGTGAGCCGGAGAGGTTTAGGGAGGGAGTTCCAGAGCTTGGGGCCTCGGCAACAGAAGGCACGGCCACCGATGGTGGAGCGATTATAATCAGGGATGCTCAGGAGGGCAGAATTAGAGGAGCGCAGAGAACTCGGGGGTTGTGGGGCTGGAGGGGATTACAGAGATAGGGAGGGGCGAGGCCATGGAGGGATCTGAAAACAAGGATGAGGATTTTGAAATTGAGGCGATGTTGGACCAGGAGCCAATGTAGGTCAGCGAGCACAGGGGGCGATGGGTGAGTGGGACTTGGTGTGAATTAGGACACGGAGCAGTGAGCACAGGGGGTGATGGGTGAGTGGGACTCGGTGCGAGTTAGGACACGAGGCAAGAAGCACAGGGGGTGATGGGTGAGCGGGACTCAGTGTGAGTTAGGACACGGGGCAGTGAGCACAGGGGTTGATGGGTGAGCGGGACTCGGTGCGAATTAGGACACAAGGCAGCGAGCACAGGGGGTGATGGGTGAGCGAGACTTGGTGCGAGTTCGGACACGGGGCAGCAAGCACAGGGGGTGATGGGTGAGCAGGACTTGGTGCAAGTTAGGACACGGGGCAGCGAGCACAGGGGGTGAAGGGTGAGCGTGACTTGATGCGAGTTAGCAGCAGAGTTTCAGATGACCTCAAGTTTGTGTAGGCTGGGAAATGGGAGGACAGCCAAGATTGCGTTGGATTAGTCAAGTCTAGAGGTAGCAAAGGGTTTCAGTAGCAGATGAGCTGAGGCAGGGGTGGAGACGGGTGATGTTAGAGGGGGAAATAGTAGTCTTGGTGATCATGGGATATGCAGTCAGAAACTCATGTTGGATAAATGGGGACCAGATTGGGACTGAAATAAAAGGAGCTGGGTTGCTTTACATCGTGAAGAATGAGGGACCACGAACAGATAGGGGGACAGTCCTTGACTTGGCGTACGAACATAGCACCAAGATTGCGAACAGTCTGGTTCAGCCTCGCACAGATACTAGGGAGAGGGATGAGTCGGTGGTCAAAGAACACAGTTTATGGCGGCAACCGAACACAATGGCTTCAGTCTTCCCAATATTTAGTTGGAAGAAATTTCTGCTCACCCCGTACTGGATGTGGGACAAGCAGTCTGACAAATCAGAGACACGGAGGTGTCAAGACCTGGGATATGATTGGCACTTACAGAAAGAGTGGCTGCAGCAGAGGGACGGGGTTTATGGAATACATCCTCTGTTAAATGTGTCACAACATCATCAATATTGAAAATACAGAGAGCAGGAGCTAATATACATCATTGATTATAGTCATAAACAACAGCTTCATCCAGTATCATCTGTATCCCGGAGTGATACTGATCCTGGAGTGACAGACACTGATCCTGGAGTGACGTGACCCCAGAGTGACAGATACCGATCGCGGAGTGACAAGACACTATTCAGGAGTGACAGACATTGATCCAGGAGTGACAGATACTAATCCAGGAGTGACAGACACTGATCCAGGAGTGATAGACGCTGATCTGGGAGTGACAGCAGACATTGATCCAGGAGTGACAGATACTGATCCAGAAGTGACAGCAGAACATTGATCCAGTAGTGACAGACACTGATCCAGGAGTGACAGACACTGATCCGGGAGTGACAGCAGACATTGATCCAGGAGTGACAGACACTGATCCAGGAGTGACAGACACTGATCCAGGAGTGACAAGACACTGATCCAGTATCTACCCCCTGTATTCAGCATACAAGCAATGCTGACGAGCAGCTCTATGTTCTGGGTAGTCCCCATGGGAAGGGTTATACCATTTAATGTGTCTGGGTTGCTCTCCTCCTGCAGGCTTGCCTGACGGGATCTGTAAAAAGAAGAGAAGATCTTGGTGAAATTCACATCCGATCACCTGTTTCCAAGGGTGATGGCAACTGCAGAGCAGCCGGCCTGATTCTGTGTTGGTGAAATGTTTACAGACAATATTCCGCCACAGAACTAATTACTCATTGGAATTCAGAAGAATGAGAGGTGATCTTATCGAAATGTATAAGATAATGAGGGGGCTTGACAAGGTGGATGCAGAGAGGATGTTTCTACTGATGGGGGAGACTAGAACTAGGGGGCATAATCTTAGAATAAGGAGCAGCCCATTTAAAACTGAGATGAGGAGGAATTTCTTCTCTCAGAGGGTTGTAAATCTGTGGAATTCGCTGCCTCAGAGCTGTGGAAGCTGGGACATTGAATAAATTTAAGACAGAGATAGACCGTTTCTTAACCGATAAGGGTATAAGGGGTTATGGGGAGCGGGCGGGGAAGTGGAGCTGAGTCCATGATCGGATCAGCCATGATCGTATTAAATGGCGGAGCAGGCTCGATGGGCCATATGGCCTACTCCTGCTCCTATTTCTTATGTTCTTATCACTTGGAAAAATATGGGTCAATAAATGAAAGTTGTACGGATTTGTTAAAGGCAAATCATGTTTGATTAACTTGTTTGAATTCTTTGATGAAGTAATGGAGAGGATAGATGAGAGCAGTGTGGTTGGTGATGTGCATATAGACTTTCAAAAGTGCCACAAAAGTGTTCGCAAAATTAAAGGCCATGTCATTAAAGGGACAGTGGCAGTGTGGATTCAATATTGGCCATGGGACAGAAAGCAGCGAGTGATGGTAAATGTAAAACTGGAAATACTCAGCAGGTCAGGCAGCCTCTGTGGAGAGAGAAACAGAGTTAACGTTTCAGGTTATCATAAGAACATAAGAGATAGGAGCAGGAGTAGGCCATACGGCCCCTCGAGCCTGCTCCGCCATTCAGTAAGATCATGGCTGATCCGATCATGGACTCAGCTCTACTTCCCCGCCCGCTCCCCATAACCCTTTACTCCCTGATCGAGAGCAGTGGTGAACGGTTGTTGTTCAGACTGAAGGAAAGTGTACAGTGCTGTTCCCCAGGGGCTGCCTAATTGTGATATATATTAATGACCTGCACTGGGTATACATGGCATCATTTGAAAGTTTGCAGATGACACAAAACCGGAGATGTAGCAAACAATAAGGACGATCATTACAGACTTCAGGAGGACATGGACATAGGAAAAGGAGAGATGCAATTTAACACAGAGCAGTGTGAAGTCAATCATTTAGTCGGAAGAATGAGGAGAGGCATGGCCCAGAAATTCCGTTGTCCCGGGTCCGTACGAAGTTTCTGCAGACCCGGGAAGGCATCGGAAAAGCCGGGTTTCGGCGCACAATGGGAAGACCTCTATCGGAATTTCAAGCCCAAAGTAAACTACGTGCTACAATTTTAAAGGGTACAGGAATAGAGCTGGGGGTATATGTACTCAAATCTTTGAAGGGGACAGCACACGTGGAGAAGGCTGTTACAAAGTGGGGAGGTAGGAGTGTGGGGCTAATTGGTTGGCTTTGTCAGGGAACGGGCACAGGCACGATGGGCCACAGGGCCACCATGAGTGTTGTAGGACTAAAGCTTTGACTGTACACCGTCCCCACCATTTCCCCCATCGTGGGCACTCTTCGCTTAATGTCTGCACAAGGCAGAGATAACCAGAAACGATCCACACGGCTGAAAATATTCAGCTTCCTGTCCATTGTGGGAAGTGTCTGCTGCCTAGCCCAGGGCTAGCTCTCTCCCATCCGACTCAAGACATGTGGACTCAGTCTGGAAGGCCAGTACAGAGAGCGCCGCACTGTGGGAGGGGCAGTACTGAGGGGGCGTTGCACTCTCGGAGAGGCAGTACTGAGGGAGTGCTACACTGTTGGAGGGGCAGTACTGAGGGAGCACCGCACTGTTGGAGGGGCAGTACTGAGGGAGCGCCGCACTGTTGGAGGGGCAGTACTGAGGGAGCGCTGCACTGTGGTAAAGGGTAGTACTGAGGGAGCGTTGCACTGTCGGAGGGGCAGTACTGAGGGAGCGCTGCACTGTGGGAGGGGCGGTACTGAGGGAGAGCCACACTGTCTGAGGGGCAGTACTGAGGGAGTGCCACACTGACGGAGGGGCGGTACTGAGGGAGCGTTCCACTGTCGGAGGGGCAGTACTGAGGGAGCGCTGCACTGTGGGAGGGGCAGTACTGAGGGAGAGCCACACTGTCGGAGGGGCAGTACTGAGGGAGAGCCACACTGTCGGAGAGGCGGTACTGAGGGAGCATTGCACTCTCGGAGGGGCAGTACTAAGGGAGCCCCGCACTGTGGGAGGGGCAGTGCTGAGGGAGTGCTGCACTGTCGGAGGGGCAGTACTGAGGGAGTGCCACACTGTCGGAGGGGCAGTACTGAGGGAGCCCCGCACTGTCAGAGGGGCAGTACTGAGGAAGCACCACACTGTCGGAGGGGCAGTACTGAGGGAGTACTGCACTGTCAGAGGGGCAATACTGAGGGAGCGCCACACTGTCGGAGGGGAAGTACTGAGGTAGTGCGACACTGTCAGAGGGGCACTACTGAGGGAGTGCTGCACTGTCGGAGGGGCAGTACTGAGGGAGCGTTGCACTGTCGGAGGGGCAGTAATGAGGGAGTGCTGCACTGTCGGAGGGCCAGTACTGAGTGAGTACTGCACTGTCGGAGGGGCAGTACTGAGGGAGTGCTGCCCTGTCAGAGGAGCAGTACTGAGGGAGTGCTGCACTGTCAGAGGGGCAATACTGAGGGAGCGCCACACTGTCGGAGGGGCAGAATTAGGTAGTGCGACACTGTCAGAGGGGCACTACTGAGGGAGTGCTGCACTGTCGGAGGGGCAGTACTGAGGGAGCGTTGCACTGTCGGAGGGGCAGTACTGAGGGAGTGCTGCGCTGTCGGAGGGGCAGTACTGAGTGAGTATTGCACTGTCGGAGGGGCAGTACTGAGGGAGTGCTGCACTGTCGGAGGGGCAGTACTGAGGGAGTGCTGCACTTTTGGAAGGGAGTGTCAGCCTGGATTATGTGCTCAAGTCTCTGGCGTGGACCTTGAATGCATGCTCTGACTGAGAGGGGAAAGTGCTACCCACTGGGATAATAGCTGCTCGATCTGACCTGAATGTATCTCATTTATCTCTCTCTCTCTCTCGGCTTTGGAGGTTCCTCTCTCGACCTGAAGGTCCCAGCCACATTTCCCAGTGCCCCTGCCAAGACGTGCCACACACTTTGCGTGACCGATGCGGGAAGACCGGTCAGTGTGATGTGTTGACCCGAGTGAGGAGGAGCATGGTAAGAGTCACTCTGTCAGTGCAGCAAATGGTGACTATGTGAGGTGGTTCAATGTGTGACACCATCGATCAGCAGCAACAAAATACACTCAGCAACAGGGCTGCAAATAGCTGCGTAATTCACACATCATCTTACCCACAATCCTCCAGCCAGCTCTGGATTTTATCAGCAGGACTTCCTGTGGAAACAAACAGGAAACACACAGCTATCAGCGAGAGAAAATAGAGCGACGTGCTTCCTCACTCACTCTCTCTCTCCCCATGTCACTCTCTCCCCCCCACACTCTCTCTCTCCCCGTGTCACTCTCTCCCCGTGTTGCTCTCTCTCTCCCCGTTCACTCTCTCCCCCCGTGTCATGCTCTCTTACTTCGTGTCACTCTGTCTCCCCATGTCACTCTCTCCCTCCACACTCTCTCTCGCCCTGTGTCACTCTCTCTCCCATGTCACTCTCTCTCCCCCCGCTCACTCTCTCTCTTCCCGTGCCACTCACTCTCTCCCTGTGTCGCTCTTTCTCCCCGTGTCACTCTCTCTCTCCCCGAGTCACTCTCTCTTGCCCCACTCACTTTCTCTCCGTGTCACTCACTCTCTCCCCATGTCACTCTCTCTCCCCGTGCCATTCTCTCTCTCCGTACCACTCTCTCCCCCGTATCACTCTCTCCCCCTCCGCTCACTCTCTCTCCCTGCGCTCACTCACTCGCCCCGTGTCACTCTCTCTCCCTCCGCTCACTCTCTCTCTCCCCGTGTCACTCTCTCTCCTCTCATGTCACTCTCGCTCCCTGTGTCACTCTCTCTTACCCGCGTCACTCTCTCTCTCCCCGTGTCACTCTCTCACCCCCCATGTCACTCTCTCTCTCTCCCCATGTCACTCTTGCTCCCTGTGTCACTCTCTCCCCCCCGTGTCACTCTCTCTTGCCCCACTCACTTTCTCTCCGTGTCACTCACTCTCTCCCCATGTCACTCTCTCTCCCCGTGCCATTCTCTCTCTCCGTACCACTCTCTCCCCCGTGTCACTCTCTCCCCCTCCGCTCACTCTCTCTCCCTGCGCTCACTCACTCGCCCCGTGTCACTCTCTCTCCCTCCGCTCACTCTCTCTCTCCCCGTGTCACTCTCTCTCCTCTCATGTCACTCTCGCTCCCCGTGTCACTCTCTCTTACCCGCGTCACTCTCTCTCTCCCCGTGTCACTCTCTCACCCCCCATGTCACTCTCTCTCTCTCCCCATGTCACTCTTGCTCCCTGTGTCACTCTCTCCCCCCCCGATCACTCTCTCCCCCGTCTCACTTTCCCGCCGCTCACTCTCTCACCCCATGTCACTCTCTCTCCTCCCATGTCACTCACTCCCCCATGTCACTCTCTCTCTCCCCATGTCACTCTCTCCCTCCCCGCTCACTCTCTATCCCCCGTGTTACTCTCTCTCCCTCCGCTCACTCTCTCTCCTCCGTGTCACTCTCTCTCCCTCCACTCACTGTCTCTCCTCCCGTGTCACTCTCTCCCCCCGTGTCACTCTCTCTCTCCCCGTGTCACTCTCTCTCTCCCCGTGTCACTCTCTCTCTCCCCGTGTCACTCTCTCCCCCCGCTCACTTTCTCTCCCCGTGTCACTCTAACTCTCTCCCTGTATCACTCTCTCCCCCCCGTGTCACTCTCTCTCTCCCCGTGTCATTCTCTGTCCCCTTGCTCACTCTCCCCCCCGTGTCACACTCGCTATCCGTGTCACTCTCTCCCTCTGCTCACTCTCTCTCCCCCCGTGTCACTCTCTCTCTCCCCATGTCACTCTCTCTCTCCCCGTGTCACTCTCTCTCTCCCCTTGTCACTCTCTCTCTCCCCGTGTCACTCTCTCCCCCCGCTCACTTTCTCTCCCCGTGTCACTCTAACTCTCTCCCTATATCACTCTCTCCCCCCCCGTGTCACTCTCTCTCTCCCCGTGTCATTCTCTGTCCCCTTGCTCACTCTCCCCTCCATGTCACTCTCTCTCCCCATGTCACTCTCTCCCCCCACTCTCTCTCTCTCCCCGTGTCATTCTCTCCCCTCCCGTGTCACTCTCTCCCCATGTCACTGTCTCTCCCCCCTCTCACTCTCCCCCCCAGCCCCCGTGTCACTCTCTCTCTGCCCGTGTCACTCTCTCTCCCCCCACTCACTCTCTCTCCCCATGTCACTCTCTCGCTCTCTCCTTGTGTCACTCTCTCTCCCCCCGTGTCGCTCTCTCCCCCCGTGTCGCTCTCTCTCCCCCCGTGTCATACTCTCTCCCCACTCACTCTCACATTCCCCATGTCAGTCTCTCTCTCCCCATATCACTCCCTCTCTCCCCACTCACTCTGTCTCTCCCCGTTCACTCTCCCCATGTAACTCTCGCTCCCCCCACTCACTCTCTCTCCCCGTGTCACTCCCGCTCCCCGTGTCACTCACTCTCTCCCCACTCTTTCTCTCCCCGCTCACTCTCTCACCATGTCACTCTCTCTCCACATGTCACTTTCTCTCCCCATGTCACTCTCTCTCCCCCCGCTCACTCTCTCACCCCATGTCACTCTCCCCCTGTCACTCTCCCCGTGTCACTCTTCTCGTTCACTCTCCCCATGTCATTCTCCCCATGTCGCTCCCAATCTCACGTGTCATGTAACAGTTAGGGCTCAGTGTGAGATTGACAAATCCCAAATAAACTGCTCAATTTTCACAAGTATTAGCTTGCAGTTGTGGGAATAAATGATTTTACTATCACAACGGATGCAGAACATTGTGCTGGGGGAGGGGGGGATCCAGAAGTTGCCTTCTGGTACGTCCTTACTAAAGAGTATAAATGCACACGAGGCCCATGCTTGAGAGAAGGTCAGTCTGTGACCTGTCCTTTACTCCTTAGCACTCAAGTGATGGAAGTGGGTGGAGGTTCCCCTTTTATATCTGAAGGTCCAGGTTAGCAGTGTCTCCCACAAGTTCACCACCTAGTGGTCATTCTTCACACAGTGTACAACTTAGGTCAGATTATACATGGGTTACAATGCTGGTTGAATACAGGTCATCACCTCCCCCCAAAGTCTTATTGGGATCACAGGTTGAGTCTCTCTGGTGGTTTACGCTCCCTTGTAGAGCGCCTGAAATTGGGCTCCGATTGTTGGGCGCTGGCCTAAGTGTCTGCTGTTTGCAGTGCCTCAGGCCTATCCAGACTGCCCACAGTGACTGGGCTCTTCTCCCTTTCGTTCCTGTGTTCGGTCACCTGTGGTGGAGTGAACTCTACATCGTGTTCTTCCTCTGCTTCTTCTATGGGGTTGCTGAACCTCCTTTTTGTTTGATCCACATATTTGTGGCAGATTTGTCCATTGGTAAGTTGAAATACCAGAATCCTATTTCCCTCTTTGGCAATCACAGTGCCTGCAAGCCATTTGGGCCCTGCAGCGTAGTTGAGGACAAAAACAGAGTCATTTACATCAATACATCGTGCCCTCGCATTCCTGTCATGGTAGTCATATTGTGACTGGCGCCTGCTCTCGACAATTTCTTTCATGGTGGGGTGTATAAGGGATAACCGGGTTTTGAGCGTTCTTTTCATTAGCAGCTATGCGGGTGGAACCCCTGTGAGCGAGTGTGGTCAGGATCTGTAGGCCAACAGGAGGCGTGATAATTATTTGCACTGCTCGTTCTGCCTGGCCGTTTGAGGCCAGCTTGAATGGTGCCGTTCTGACATGGTTCATTCCATTGCCTGTCATGAAGTCCTGGAATTCAATGCTTGTGAAGCATGGACCGTTGTCGCTGACCAAGATGTCTGGTAGACCGTGGGCGGCGAACATTGCCCGTAGACTTTCTACCGTGGAAGAGGATGTGCTTGAATTTAAAATGTCACACTCGATCCATTTGGAGTAGGCGTCTACTACAACCAAAAACATTTTTCCCATGAAAGGACCTGCGTAGTCCACATGGATGCGTGACCAAGGCTTGGCGGGCCAGGATCAGGGGCTAAGGGGAGCTTCCCTGGGCGCATTGCCTAGCTGGGCACATGTGTTGCACCTGCGAACACAAAGTTCCAGATCTGCATCTATCCCTGGCCACCAAACATGTGACCTGGCAATTGCATTCATCATGACAATGCCCGGGTGCTCATTGTGGAGTTCTCTGATGAACACCTCTCTGCCCATCTGGGGCATGACTACGCGGTTTCCCCACAGTAGGCAATCGGCCTGAATCGAGAGTTCATCCCTGCGCCTGTGAAATGGTTTAAATTCCTCAGGGCATGCCCTGTACGTGGCTGCCCATCCCCATTCAGGACACATTTCTTGACTAGAGACAATAGCAGGTCTCTATTTGTCCAGACTTTAATCTGATGGGCTGTCACTGGTGAGCCTTCGCTTCCGAAAGCTTCAGCAGCCATGACCATCTCAGCAGCATGCTCGGTAGCCCCCTCAGTGGTGGCTAGTGGGAGCCTGCTGAGTGCATCGGCGCAGTTTTCGGTGCCCAGTCTGTGCCGAATTGTGTAGTCATAGGTGGCTAATGTGAGTGCCCACCTCTGTATGCGGGCCGATGCGTTTGCATTTATGGCCTTGTTGTCGGCCAAAAGGGACGTTAGGGGTTTGTGATCTGTCTCCAGCTCAAATTTCCTGCCAAACATGTACTGGTGCATTTTCTTTACCGCATATACACATGCGAGCACCTCCTTTTCTACTATCCCGTAGCCCCTTTCTGCCTGGGACAGACTTCTGGAGGCAAAAGCTACTGGCTGTAACTGACCCTTGGCATTGACATGCTGCAACACACACCCGACACCATAGGACGACGCATCGCACGTTAACACAAGTTTCTTACATGGGTCATTTAGCGTTAACAGATTGTTGGAACATAACAAATTGGGTTGTCTATTAAAAGCCCTTTCCTGGCTGTCCCCCCAGACCCATTCGTGACCTTTGCATAGGAGCAGATGTAGCGGTTCTGGCAGCATGCTCAATTTGGGAAGAAAGTTACCAAAATAGTTCAGGAGCCCCAGGAACGTACGCAGCTCCGTCGTGTTACGGGGTCTGGGTGCTCTCTAGATCGCTTCCGTCTTGGACCCAGTAGGGCTGATCCCATCTGCTGCTACCCTCATCCCCAGGAATTCCTCATTGGAGCTAGGAAGACGCACTTCGCCTTTTTCAGTCGCAGCCCTACCCGGCCCAGTCTGCGTAGCACCTCCAGGTTGTGGAGGTGTTCTTCAGTATCGTAACCCGTGATGAGGATGTCATCTTGAAAAACTACCGTCCCTGGAATCGACTTGAGGAGGCTTTCCATATTTCGTTGAAAGATCGCGGCGGCCGAGCGAATCCCGAACGGACATCTGTTGTACTCAAACAACCCCTTGTGTGTCGTGATGGTGGTCAGCTTCTTCGACTCACTCGCCAGCTCCTGGGTCATGTAATCTGAGGTCAGGTCCAATTTTGAAAAAAGTTTGCCACCGGATAGCGTCGCAAAGAGGTCCTCCGCTCTCGGTAGCGGGTACTGGTCTTGGAGTGACACCCGATTGATGGTGGCCTTGTAATCACCACATATCCTGACCGAACCAAATGCGTCAAATTTGTCCAGGACCTGTGAGCATGATACTCGCTCCACAGAGGAAATTGCAATGACATCACCCCATTTCCAGTTCATGACAGCAAGCCAACTCCTCCCCAGTAGTGCGGGACCATCCCCCGGGACAACCCAGAGTGGCAACATGTTCTCTGAATCTTTGTGGGTCACGACTACCGTGATCTCCTTTGTGTATGTCCGTAGCTGTGCGTCAATCGGCGATAATTTTGGTCTCCTAGCCTTGGACACCCACAACTTTTCGAACTGTTTGATACCCATCAGGGACTGGCTGGCACCCGTGTCTAGCTCCATTGATACTGGGATGCCATTGAGGAGCACTTTCATCATTATCGGTGGCGTCCTGGTGTATGAACTGTATACATGCTCCACATGAACTCACTGAACTTCAGCTTCCAGTGATTTCCCCCAGCGTTCATTTCTGCAATTTCTGCAAGTATTTTGCTCATCTCTGCAAACTCCAGCTGAGTGTGTGCCTCCACGCCTCCAACATGAGCTGCTGTTGGAAACAAAAGGTCCCTTGCCAGTCGATCGTCCCTGATTGCCCCTGTGATTGTCCTTGAGTGCGCCATGAACAGGTGTTGATGGCCCCATTACTGGCCGCATTGTCCCTTGCAATGGCGTGAATCGCCGTTCAGCTTGCCATTGTCTCTGTCGAAGTCCTCCTCTGGGTTCGACTACATGTTAGGGCATGCCCAATTGCCCTTGTCTGCCTGGAGAACTGTGTGCTGCTTTAACAATGTTGAATCTCTGTCCCAACCATTCCTTAACACAGTACCTCTCGTCTGTTCTGCTGATGGCCATGCTCGCGTGGTTTAAATCCCAGTTTCTCGTCGCCATTGATACGTCCTTACTATACAGTATAAATGCACACGAGGCCCATGCTTGAGAGAAGGTCAGTCTGTGACCTGTCCTTTACTCCTTAGCACTCAAATGATGGAAGTGGGTGGAGGTTCCCCTTTTATATGTGAAGGTCCAGGTTAGGAGTGTCTCCCACAAGTTCACCACCTAGTGGTCATTGTTCTCACAGTGTACAACTTCGGTCAGATTATACATGGGTTACAATGCTGGTTGAATACATGACACCGTCCATATTGGGAGCAGACATCGCTTTGGAAAGGATTGGGGACTCATCAGGAGCTAGCAAAAAGAATAAAGAGCAGGAGCTCAAAGGTGGTAATCTCGGGATGACTCCCAGTGCCATGTGCTCGTGAGTACAGAAACAGGATGATTGTGTATGTGAATGTGTGGCTGGAGGAGTGGTGCCGGAGGGAGAGCTTCCAACTCCTGGGACATTGGGACCAGTTCTGGAGCAGGAGGGACCTGGTGAAGATGGACGGTTTGCCCCTGAATAGGGCAGGGACCAATCCTGGTCGGGAGGTAACGTGCGGTGGGGCAGGGTTTAAACTAACTGGGTAGTGGGGATGCACCAGGAAGTAGCAGCAGAATGCAGAGCCAATCAGGGCCAAACTGCAACAGAACAAAGATTTACAAACAGCACATTTCAAGAAGGAGTTAAAAACTTGAAGAAAGGACATATAATTGGCAAATGAATTTCAGCACATAAATGTGAGGAATTACTTGGAAAGTGAGCATTTAAATAGGGTAGAGGTGCAAACAGATGCTGGCGTATAAGTACACAAATCGCTAAAAGTAGCGACGCAGCTTAATGCCATAAAAAGCAAACAAAGTACGAGGGTTTATTTTGAGAGGGATAGAATTTAAAAGAAGAGAATTTACGCTAAAACTTTATTGAACCTTGGTTAGACCACACTTGGAGTACAGTGCACAGTTCTGGTCACCATATTATAAAAAGGACATAAAAGTACAGGTGAGGGTGCAAAAAGATAATGTTAATTTTCAACACCGAAAGCTCTGATTGGTGCCCTTCGATAATGAGACAACAGACAGTTTCTCTGGAATATGTAATTCGACCCGCCCTGCCCACGTAATCAGTTACTTTGCAAAGTGTAATGTGACCAATCCGACTGCCGACTCCAGACACAACACAGCTCACGAGGAACAGATAGGCCTCACTCTCACGGGTAAAGACTTCTCCCATCTCTCCGCGAAAGTACTCGACCTCCTCACCCAACCCAAGTTACAGACCCCCCCCCCACTTACTGCCGCCCCACTTACTAACCCCTCCCACACTTACTGACCGCCCCACTTACTGACCCCTCACCCACTTACTGACCCCCCCACATACTGACCCCTCCCACACTTACTGACCCCTCCACTTAAGGACCCCTCCCCCACTTACTGACCCCACCCACTTACTGACCCCTCCCTCACTTACTGACCCCTCACCCACTTACTGACCCTACCCACTTACTGACCCGCCCACTTATTGACCCCCCCACATATTGACCTCTCCCCCACTAACTGACCCTCCCCACCCACTTACTGACCCCCCCACTTACTGACCCCCCACTTATTGACCCCCCCACCCACTTACTGACCCCACCCACTTACTGCCCCACTACTTACTGACACTCCGCCACTTACTTTTCCCCCCCACTTACTGATCCCCCCCACCCACTGACTGACCTCCCACTTACTGACACTCCGCCACTTACTGACCCCTCCCCACTTACTGACCCCCCACTTACTGACCCTCCGCCACTTACTGACCCCTCCCCCACTTACTGACCGCCCACTTACTGACCCTCCGCCAATTACTGACCCCTCCCCCACTTACTGACCCCCCACTTACTGACTCCTCCCCCACTTACTGACCCCACCCACTTACTGACCCCCCCACCCACTTACTGACCCCCCACTTACTGACCCCTCCTACACTTACTGACCCCCACCCACTTACTGACCCTCCCCCCGCTTACTAACCCCCAACCAACTTACTGATCCCCCACCCACTTACTAACGCCAACCACTTACTGACCTTCACCCACTTACGGACCGGTCCCCCACTTAGTGACCCCACCCACTTACTGACCCTCCCCCACATACTGACCACTCCCCCACTTACTGACCCACCCCCAGCCACTTACTGACCCCCCCAGCCACTTACTGACCCCTCCCCCACTTACTGACCCTCCACCACATACTGACCCCTCCCCCACTTACTGACCCCCACCAGCCACTTACTGACCCTCCGCCACTTACTGTCCCCCCCCCCACTTACTGAACCCACACCCACTTACTGACCCCCCATTTACTGCCCCCCCACTTACTGACCCCTCCCCCACTTACTGACCCACCCCAGCCACTTACTGACCCCTCCCCCATTTACTGAACCCACCAGCCACTTACTGACCCTCCGGCACTTACTGTCCCCCCCCACTTACTGACCCCCCACCCATTTACTGACCCCCCACCCACTTACTGACCCCGCACTTACTGACCCCTCCCCCACTTACTGACCCCCCACCCACTTACTGACTCCCCCACCCACTTACTGGCCCCACCCACATACTGACCCCACCCAATTACTGACGCCTCCCCCACTTACTGGCCCCTCCTCCACTGACTGACCCCCACCCCCCACTTACTGACCTCCCACCCACTTACTGACAACACCCACTTATTGACCCCCACCCACTTACTGACCCCCACCCACTTACTGACCCCTCCCCACTTACTGACCCCACCCACTTACTGACCCTCCCCCACATATTAACCCCTCCCCACTTACTGACCACCCCAAACAATTACTGACCCCTCCCCCACTTACTGACCCCACCCACTTACTGACCCCTCCCCTACTTACTGACCCCACCCACTTACTGCCCGCCTACTTACTGACCCTCCGCCACTTACTGTTCCCCCCACTAACTGACCCCCCCCACCCAATTACTGACCCCCCACTTACTGACCCTCTGCCATTTACTGACCCCTCCCCCACATACTGACCACTCCCCCACATACTGACCCCCACCAGCCACTTACTGACCCTCTGCCACTTACTGTCACCCCCCACTTACTGACTCCCCCACCCACTTAGTGACCCCACCCACTTACTGACCCCTCCCCCACTTACTGGCCCCTCCTCCATTTACTGACCCCACCCTCTTACTGACCCCACCCACTTACTGACCCCTCCCCCACTTACTGACCCCCACCCCCCGCTTACTGACCTCCCACCCACTTATTGACCCCACTCACTTACTGACCCCACCCACTTACTGACCCCCACCCACTTACTGTTCCCTACCTACTTACTGACCACACCCACTTACTGAACCTCCCCCACATATTAACCCCTCCCCATTTACTGACCCCCCCAACCACTTACTGACCCCTCCCCCACTTACTGACCCCACCCACTTACTGACCCCTCCCCCACTTACTGACCCCACCCACTTACTGCCCCCCTACTTAGTGACCCTCCGCCACTTACTCTTCCCCCCCACTTACTGACCCCCCCCACATGCATACTGACCCCCACATACTGACCCTCCGCCACTTACTGACCCCATCCCCAATTACTGAATCCCCACTTACTGACCCTCCGCCACTTACTGACCCCTCCCCACTTACTGACCCCACCCACTTACTGACCCTCCGCCACTTACTGACCACTCCCCCACTTACTGACCCCCCCACCCACTTACTAACCCCCCACTTACTGACCCCTCCCCCACTTACTGACCCCCCACCCACTTACTGACAACACCCACTTATTGACCCCCACCCACTTACTGACCCCCACCCACTTACTGACCCCTCCCCACTTACTGACCCCACCCACTTACTGACCCTCCCCCACATATTAACCCCTCCCCACTTACTGACCACCCCAAACAATTACTGACCCCTCCCCCACTTACTGACCCCACCCACTTACTGACCCCTCCCCTACTTACTGACCCCACCCACTTACTGCCCGCCTACTTACTGACCCTCCGCCACTTACTGTTCCCCCCACTAACTGACCCCCCCCACCCAATTACTGACCCCCCACTTACTGACCCTCTGCCATTTACTGACCCCTCCCCCACATACTGACCACTCCCCCACATACTGACCCCCACCAGCCACTTACTGACCCTCTGCCACTTACTGTCACCCCCCACTTACTGACTCCCCCACCCACTTAGTGACCTCACCCACTTACTGACCCCTCCCCCACTTACTGGCCCCTCCTCCATTTACTGACCCCACCCTCTTACTGACCCCACCCACTTACTGACCCCTCCCCCACTTACTGACCCCCACCCCCCGCTTACTGACCTCCCACCCACTTATTGACCCCACTCACTTACTGACCCCACCCAATTACTGACCCCCACCCACTTACTGTTCCCTACCTACTTACTGACCACACCCACTTACTGAACCTCCCCCACATATTAACCCCTCCCCATTTACTGACCCCCCCAACCACTTACTGACCCCTCCCCCACTTACTGACCCCACCCACTTACTGACCCCTCCCCCACTTACTGACCCCACCCACTTACTGCCCCCCTACTTAGTGACCCTCCGCCACTTACTCTTCCCCCCCACTTACTGACCCCCCCCACATGCATACTGACCCCCACATACTGACCCTCCGCCACTTACTGACCCCATCCCCAATTACTGAATCCCCACTTACTGACCCTCCGCCACTTACTGACCCCTCCCCACTTACTGACCCCACCCACTTACTGACCCTCCGCCACTTACTGACCACTCCCCCACTTACTGACCCCCCCACCCACTTACTAACCCCCCACTTACTGACCCCTCCCCCACTTACTGACCCCCCACCCACTTACTGACCCTCCCCCCACTAACTAACCCCCCACCCACTTACTGATCCCCCACCCACTTACTAACCCCACCCACTTACTGACCTTCACCCACTTACGGACCCGTCCCCCACTTACTGACCCCACCCACTTACTGAACCTCCCCCACATACTGACCCCTCCCCCAATTACTGACCCAACCCCAGCCACTTACTGACCCCTCCCCCAATTACTGACCCCACCCACATACTGACCCTCCCCCACATACTGACCCCTCCCCCACTTACTGACCCACCCCCAGCCGCTTACTGACCCCCACCAGCCACTTACTGACTCCTCCCCCACTTACTGACCCTCCGCCACTTACTGTCCCCCCCACTTACTGAACCCACACCCACTTACTGATCCATCACCCATGTACTGGCACCTCCTCCACTTACTGACCCCACACACTTACTGACCCCACCCACTTACTGAACCCTCCCCCACTTACTGACCCCGCTACTTACTGACCCCCATCCACTTACTGACCCCCTCACCCACTTACAGACCCGCCACCCACTTACTGACACCCCCCCACTTACTGACCCCCCCACCCACTTACTTGCCCCTCCCCCACTTTCCGCCCCCCCCCACTTACTGAACCCCCTCCCCCAATTACTGACCCCACCCACTTATTGACCCCCCCCACTTACTGACGCCCCACATTTACTGACCCCCTCCCATTTACTGACCCCCCACATTTACTGACTCCCCCACCATTTACTGACCCCACCCACTTACTGACCCGCCCCCACTCACTGACCCCCCCACTTACTGACCCACAGATTTACTGACTCCACCACCATTTACTAACCCCCCACTTACTGACCTCCCACCCACTTAATGACCCCTCCCCCACTTACTGACCCCCCACCCACTTACTGACACCTCACCCACTTACTGACCCCCCACCCACTTACTGACCACTCTCCCACTTACTGACCCCCCCACTTACTGACTCCCCACCCCCTTACTGACCCCCCCACCCACTTACTGACCCGCCACCCACTTACTGACCACCCCCACTTACTGACCCCTCCCCCACTTACTGACCCCCCCAGCCAATTAGTGACCCCTCCAGCCACTTACTGACCCTCCGCCGCTTACTGTCCCCCCCACTTACTGACCCCCCACCCACTTACTGACACCCCACCCACTTACTGACCCCCCACTTACTGACCCCACCCCCACCTATGGACCCCCCACCCACTTACTGACTCCCCCACCCACTTACTGACCCCACCCACTTACTGACCCCACCCACTTACTACGCCTCCCCCACTTACTGACCCCCACCCCCCACTGACTGACCCCACCCACTTACTGACCCCACCCACTTACTGACCCCTCCCCCACTTGCTGACCCCCACCCCCCACTTACTGACCTACCACCCACTTACTGACCCCACCCACTTACTGATCCCTCCCCACTTACTGACCCCACCCACTTACTGACCCTCCCCCACATATTAACACCTCCGCCACTTACTGTTCCCCGCCACTTACACACCCCCCACCCACTTACTGAACCCCCACTTACTGACCATCCGCCACTTACTGACCCCTCCCCCACTTACTGACCCCCCACTTACTCACCCTCCGCCACTTACTGATCCCTCCCCCACTTACTGACCCCCACCCCCTACTGACTGACCTCCCACCCACTTACTGACGCCTCCCCCACTTACTGGCCCCTCCTCCACTGACTGACCCCACCCACTTACTGACCACACCCACTTACTGACCCCTCCCCCACTTACTGACCCGCACCCCCCACTTACTGACCTCCCACCCACTTACTGACCCCACCCACTTACTGACCCCTCCCCACTTACTGACCCCACCCACGTACTGACCCCCACACCCACTTACTGACCCCCCACTTACTGACCTCTCCCCCACTTACTGACCCCCACCCACTTACTGACCCTCCCCCCACTTACTAACCCCCCCCAATTACTGAACCCACACCCACTTACTGACCCCCCATTTACTGCGCCCCCCCCACTTACTGACCCCTCCCCCACTTACTGACCCCCCCAGGCACTTACTGACCACTCCCCCATTTACTGACCCCCCAGCCACT
Source organism: Pristiophorus japonicus (assembly GCF_044704955.1). Taxonomy (NCBI): domain Eukaryota; kingdom Metazoa; phylum Chordata; class Chondrichthyes; family Pristiophoridae; genus Pristiophorus; species Pristiophorus japonicus. Next base: position 160,857,876 of record NC_091987.1, read on the forward strand.
TACTGACCCTCCGCCACTTACTGTCCCCCCACTTACTGACCCCCCCCCACTTACTGACCCCCCACCCACTTACTGACCCTCCACTTACTGACCCCTCCCCCACTTACTGACCCCTCCCCCACTTACTGACCCCCCACTTACTGTCCCCCACATACTGACCCCTCCCCCACTTACTGAACCCCACTTACTGACCCCTCCCCACTTACTGACCCCTCCACTTACTGACCCCTCCCCCACTTACTGACCCCTCCATTTACTGACCCCTCCCCCACTTACTGACCCCACCCACTTACTGACCCCACCCACTTACTGACCCGCCCACTTATTGACCCCCCCACATACTGACCTCTCCCCCACTTACTGACCATCCCCATCCACTTACTGACCCCCCCACTTACTGACCCCCCCACTTATTGACCCCCCCACCCACTTACTGACCCCACCCATTTACTGACCCCCCACTTACTGACACTCCGCCACTTACTGACCCCTCCCCCACTTACTGACCCCCCACTTACTGACCCTCCGCCACTTATTGACCCCACCCCCACTTACTGACCCCCCACTTACTGACCCTCCGCCACTTACTGACCCCTCCCCCACTTACTGACCCCACCCACTTACTGACCCTCCGCCACTTACTGACCCCTCCTCCACTGACTGACAACCCACTTACTAACCCCCCACCAACTTACTGATCCCCCACCCACTTACGGACCCGTCCCCCACTTACTGACCCCACCCACTTACTGACCCTCCCCCACATACTGACACCTCCCCCACTTACTGACCCACCCCCAGCCACTTACTGACCCCTCCCCCACTGACTAACCCCAACAAATTACTGACCCTCCCCCACATACTGACCACTCCCCCACTTACTGACCCACCCCCAGCCACTTACTGACTCCCACCAGCCACTTACTGACCCATCCCCCACTTACTGACACTCCCCCCATACTGACCCCTCCCCCACTTACTGACCCCCACCAGCCACTTACTGACCCTCCGCCACTTACTGCCCCCCCACTTACTGAACCCACACCCACTTACTGACCCCCCATTTACTGCCCCCCCCACTTACTGACCCCTCCCCCACTTATTGACCCCCCCAGCCACTTACTGACCCTCCGCCACTTACTGTCCCCCCACTTACTGACCCCACCCACTTACTGACCCCTCCCCCACTTACTGACCCCTCACCCACTTACTGACTCCACCCACTTACTGAACCGCCCACTTATTGACCCCCTCACATACTGACCTCTCCCCCACTTACTGACCCTCCCCACCCGCTTACTGACACCCCCACTTACTGACCCTCCCCACTTATTGACCCCCCCACCCACTTACTGACCCCACCCACTTACCGCCCCCCTACTTACTGACACTCCGCCACTTACTGTTCCCCCCCACTTACTGACCACCCCCCTACCCACTTACTGACCCCCCACTTATTGACACTCCGCCACTTACTGACCACTCCCCCACTTACTGAGCACCCACTTACTGACCCTCCGCCACTTACTGACCACACCCCCACTGACTGACCACCCACTTACTGACCCCTCCCCCACTTACTGACCCCACCCACTTAATGACCCCCCACCCACTTACTGACCCCCCCACCCACTTACTGACCCGCCACCCACTTACTGACCACCCCCACTTACTGACCCCTCCCCCACTTACTGACCCCCCCAGCCAATTAGTGACCCCTCCAGCCACTTACTGACACTCCGCCGCTTACTGTCCCCCCCACTTACTGACCCCCCACCCACTTACTGACACCCCACCCACTTACTGACCCCCCACTTACTGACCCCACCCCCACTTACGGACCCCCCACCCACTTACTGACTCCCTCACCCACTTACTGACCCCACCCACTTACTGACCCCACCCACTTACTACGCTTCCCCCACTTACTGACCCCCACCCCCCACTGACTGACCCCACCCACTTACTGACCCCACCCACTTACTGACCCCTCCCCCACTTGCTGACCCCCACCCCCCACACTGACCTCCCACCCACTTACTGACCCCACCCACTTACTGATCCCTCCCCACTTACTGACCCCACCCACTTACTGACCCTCCCCCACATATTAACACCTCCGCCACTTACTGTTCCCCCCCACTTACACACCCCCCACCCACTTACTGAACCCCCACTTACTGACCATCCGCCACTTACTGACCCCTCCCCCACTTACTGACCCCCCACTTACTCACCCTCCGCCACTTACTGATCCCTCACCCACTTACTGATCCCACCCACTTACTGACCCGCCCCAGGCACTTACTGACCACTCAGCCATTTACTGACCCCCCAGCCACTTACTGACCCTCCGCCACTTACTGTCCCCCCACTTACTGACCCCCCCCCACTTACTGACCCCCCACCCACTTACTGACCCTCCACTTACTGACCCCTCCCCCACTTACTGACCCCTCACCCACTTACTGACCCCCCACTTACTGCCCCCCCACATACTGACCCCTCCCCCACTTACTGAACCCCACTTACTGACCCCTCCCCCACTTACTGACCCCTCCACTTACTGACCCCTCCCCCACTTATTGACCCCTCCATTTACTGGCCCCTCCCCCACTTACTGACCCCACCCACTTACTGACCCCTCCCCCACTTATTGACCCCCCCACCCACTTACTGACCCTACCCACTTACTGACCCCCCACTTACTGACCCTCCGCCACTTACTGACCCCTCCCCCACTTACTGAACCCCCACTTATTGACACTCCGCCACTTACTGACCACTCCCCCACTTACTGACCACCCACTTACTGACCCTCCGCCACTTACTGACCCCTCCCCCACTTACTGACCCCACCCACTTACTGACCCTCCGCCACTTACTGACCACACCCCCACTGACTGACCACCCACTTACTGACCCCTCCCCCACTTACTGACCCCACCCACTTACTGACCCCCCACCCACTTACTGACCCCCCACTTACTGACCCCTCCCCCACTTACTGACCCCCACCCACTTACTGACCCTCCCCCCACTTACTAACCCCCCCGACTTACTGAACCCACACCCACTTACTGACCCCCCACTTACTGACCCTCCGCCACTTACTGACCCCTCCCCCACTTACTGAACCCCCACTTACTGACCCTCCGCCACTTACTGACCCCTCCCCCACTTACTGACCACCCACTTACTGATCCTCCGCCACTTACTGACCTCTCCCCCACTTACTGACCCCACCCACTTACTGACCCCCCCACCCACTTATTGACCCCCCACTTACTGATCCCTCCCCCACTTACTGACCCCCCATTTACTGCGCCCCGCCACTTACTGACCCCTCCCCCACTTACTGACCCCCCCAGGCACTTACTGACCCCTCCCCCATTTACTGACCCCCCCAGCCACTTACTGACCCGCCGCCACTTACTGTCCCCCACCACTTACTGACCCCCCACCCACTTACTGACCCCCCACCCACTTACTGACCCTCCAATTACTGACCCCTCCCCCACTTACTGACCCCTCCCCCACTTACTGACCCCTCCACTTACTGACCCCTCCCCCACTTACTGACTCCTCCACTTACTGACCCCTCCCCCACTTACTGACCCCACCCACTTACTGACCCCTCCCCCACTTACTGACCCCTCACCCACTTGCTGACCCCACCCACTTACTGACCCGCCCACTTATTCACCCCCCCACATACTGACCTCTCCCCCACTTACTGACCCTCCCCATCCACTTACTGACCCCCCCACTTACTGAACCCCCCCCACTTATTGACCCCCCCCACCCACTTACTGACCCCCCACTTACTGACACTCTGCCACTTACTGACCCTCCCCCACTTACTGAACCCCCACTTACTGACCGTCCGCCACTTACTGACCCCTCCCCCACTTACTGACTCCCCACTTACTGACCCTCCGCCACTTACTGACCACTCCCCCACTTACTGACCCCCCACTTACTGACCCTCCGCCACTTACTGACCCCTCCCCCACTTACTGACCCCACCCACTTACTGACCCTCCGCCACTTACTGACCCCCTCCTCCACTGACTGACCACCCACTTACTAACCCCCCACCAACTTACTGATCCCCCACCCACTTACGGACCCGTCCCCCACTTACTGACCCCACCCACTTACTGACCCTCCCCCACATACTGACACCTCCCCCACTTACTGACCCACCCCCAGCCACTTACTGACCCCTCCCCCACTGACTAACCCCAACAAATTACTGACCCTCCCCCACATACTGACCACTCCCCCACTTACTGACCCACCCCCAGCCACTTACTGACTCCCACCAGCCACTTACTGACCCATCCCCCACTTACTGACACTCCCCCCATACTGACCCCTCCCCCACTTACTGACCCCCACCAGCCACTTACTGACCCTCCGCCACTTACTGCCCCCCCACTTACTGAACCCACACCCACTTACTGACCCCCCATTTACTGCCCCCCCACTTACTGACCCCTCCCCCACTTATTGACCCCCCCAGGCACTTACTGACCCCTCCCCCATTTACTGACCCCCCCAGCCACTTACTGACCCTCCGCCACTTACTGTCCCCCCACTTACTGACCCCACCCACTTACTGACCCCTCCCCCACTTACTGACCCCTCACCCACTTACTGACTCCACCCACTTACTGAACCGCCCACTTATTGACCCCCCCACATACTGACCTCTCCCCCACTTACTGACCCTCCCCACCCGCTTACTGACCCCCCCACTTACTGACCCTCCCCACTTATTGACCCCCCCACCCACTTACTGACCCCACCCACTTACCGCCCCCCTACTTACTGACACTCCGCCACTTACTGTTCCCCCCCACTTACTGACCACCCCCTACCCACTTACTGACCCCCCACTTACTGACCCTCCGCCACTTACTGACCCCTCCCCCACTTACTGAACCCCCACTTACTGACACTCCGCCACTTACTGACCACTCCCCCACTTACTGAGCACCCACTTACTGACCCTCCGCCACTTACTGACCCCTCCCCCACTTACTGACCCCACCCACTTACTGACCCTCCGCCACTTACTGACCACACCCCCACTGACTGACCACCCACTTACTGACCCCTCCCCACTTACTGACCCCACCCACTTACTGACCCCCCACCCACTTACTGACCCCCCCACCCACTTACTGACCCGCCACCAACTTACTGACCACCCCCACTTACTGACCCCTCCCCCACTTACTGACCCCCCCAGCCAATTAGTGACCCCTCCAGCCACTTACTGACCCTCCGCCGCTTACTGTCTCCCCCACTTACTGACCCCCCACCCACTTACTGACACCCCACCCACTTACTGACCCCCCACTTACTGACCCCACCCCCTCTTACGGACCCCCCACCCACTTACTGACTCCCCCACCCACTTACTGACCCCACCCACTTACTGACCCCACCCACTTACTACGCCTCCCCCACTGACTGACCCCCACCCCCCACTGACTGACCCCACCCACTTACTGACCCCACTCACTTACTGACCCCTCCCCCACTTGCTGACCCCCACCCCCCACTTACTGACCTCCCACCCACTTACTGACCCCACCCACTTACTGATCCCTCCCCACTTACTGACCCCACCCACTTACTGACCCTCCCCCACATATTAACACCTCCGCCACTTACTGTTCCCCCCCACTTACACACCCCCCACCCACTTACTGAACCCCCACTTACTGACCATCCGCCACTTACTGACCCCTCCCCCACTTACTGACCCCCCACTTACTGACCCTCCGCCACTTACTGACCCCTCCCCCACTTACTGACCCCACCCACTTACTGACCCTCCGCCACTTACTGACCCCTCCTCCACTGACTGACCACCCACTTACTAACCCCCCACCAACTTACTGATCCCCCACCCACTTACGGACCCGTCCCCCACTTACTGACCCCACCCACTTACTGACCCTCCCCCACATACTGACACCTCCCCCACTTACTGACCCACCCCCAGCCACTTACTGACCCCTCCCCCACTGACTAACCCCAACAAATTACTGACCCTCCCCCACATACTGACCACTCCCCCACTTACTGACCCACCCCCAGCCACTTACTGACTCCCACCAGCCACTTACTGACCCATCCCCCACTTACTGACACTCCCCCCATACTGACCCCTCCCCCACTTACTGACCCCCACAAGCCACTTACTGACCCTCCGCCACTTACTGCCCCCCCACTTACTGAACCCACACCCACTTACTGACCCCCCATTTACTGCCCCCCCACTTACTGACCCCTCCCCCACTTATTGACCCCCCCAGGCACTTACTGACCCCTCCCCCATTTACTGACCCCCCCAGCCACTTACTGACCCTCCGCCACTTACTGTCCCCCCACTTACTGACCCCACCCACTTACTGACCCCTCCCCCACTTACTGACCCCTCACCCACTTACTGACTCCACCCACTTACTGAACCGCCCACTTATTGACCCCCCCACATACTGACCTCTCCCCCACTTACTGACCCTCCCCACCCGCTTACTGACCCCCCCACTTACTGACCCTCCCCACTTATTGACCCCCCCACCCACTTACTGACCCCACCCACTTACCGCCCCCCTACTTACTGACACTCCGCCACTTACTGTTCCCCCCCACTTACTGACCACCCCCCTACCCACTTACTGACCCCCCACTTACTGACCCTCCGCCACTTACTGACCCCTCCCCCACTTACTGAACCCCCACTTACTGACACTCCGCCACTTACTGACCACTCCCCCACTTACTGACCACCCACTTACTAACCCTCCGCCACTTACTGACCCCTCCCCCACTTACTGACCCCACCCACTTACTGACCCTCCGCCACTTACTGACCACATCTCCACTGACTGACCACCCACTTACTGACCCCTCCCCCACTTACTGACCCCCCACTTACTGACCCCACCCCCACTTACGGACCCCCCACCCACTTACTGACTCCCCCACCCACTTACTGACCCCACCCACTTACTACGCCTCCCCCACTGACTGACCCCCACCCCCCACTGACTGACCCCACCCACTTACTGACCCCACTCACTTACTGACCCCTCCCCCACTTGCTGACCCCCACCCCCCACTTACTGACCTCCCACCCACTTACTGACCCCACCCACTTACTGATCCCTCCCCACTTACTGACCCCACCCACTTACTGACCCTCCCCCACATATTAACACCTCCGCCACTTACTGTTCCCCCCCACTTACACACCCCCCACCCACTTACTGAACCCCCACTTACTGACCATCCGCCACTTACTGACCCCTCCCCCACTTACTGACCCCCCACTTACTGACCCTCCGCCACTTACTGACCCCTCCCCCACTTACTGACCCCACCCACTTACTGATCCCTCCCCACTTACTGACCCCACCCACTTACTGACCCTCCCCCACATATTAACACCTCCGCCACTTACTGTTCCCCCCCACTTACACACCCCCCACCCACTTACTGAACCCCCACTTACTGACCATCCGCCACTTACTGACCCCTCCCCCACTTACTGACCCCCCACTTACTGACCCTCCGCCACTTACTGACCCCTCCCCCACTTACTGACCCCACCCACTTACTGACCCTCAGCCACTTACTGACCCCTCCTCCACTGACTGACAACCCACTTACTAACCCCCCACCAACTTACTGATCCCCCACCCACTTACGGACCCGTCCCCCACTTACTGACCCCACCCACTTACTGACCCTCCCCCACATACTGACACCTCCCCCACTTACTGACCCACCCCCAGCCACTTACTGACCCCTCCCCCACTGACTAACCCCAACAAATTACTGACCCTCCCCCACATACTGACCACTCCCCCACTTACTGACCCACCCCCAGCCACTTACTGACTCCCACCAGCCACTTACTGACCCATCCCCCACTTACTGACACTCCCCCCATACTGACCCCTCCCCCACTTACTGACCCCCACAAGCCACTTACTGACCCTCCGCCACTTACTGCCCCCCCACTTACTGAACCCACACCCACTTACTGACCCCCCATTTACTGCCCCCCCCACTTACTGACCCCTCCCCCACTTATTGACCCCCCCAGGCACTTACTGACCCCTCCCCCATTTACTGACCCCCCCAGCCACTTACTGACCCTCCGCCACTTACTGTCCCCCCACTTACTGACCCCACCCACTTACTGACCCCTCCCCCACTTACTGACCCCTCACCCACTTACTGACTCCACCCACTTACTGAACCGCCCACTTATTGACCCCCCCACATACTGACCTCTCCCCCACTTACTGACCCTCCCCACCCGCTTACTGACCCCCCCACTTACTGACCCTCCCCACTTATTGACCCCCCCACCCACTTACTGACCCCACCCACTTACCGCCCCCCTACTTACTGACACTCCGCCACTTACTGTTCCCCCCCACTTACTGACCACCCCCCTACCCACTTACTGACCCCCCACTTACTGACCCTCCGCCATTTACTGACCCCTCCCCCACTTACTGAACCCCCACTTACTGACACTCCGCCACTTACTGACCACCCACTTACTAACCCTCCGCCACTTACTGACCCCTCCCCCACTTACTGACCCCACCCACTTACTGACCCCCCCACTTATTGAACCCCCCCACTTATTGACCCCCCCCCACCCACTTACTGACCCCCCACTTACTGACACTCTGCCACTTACTGACCCTCCCCCACTTACTGAACCCCCACTTACTGACCGTCCGCCACTTACTGACCCCTCCCCCACTTACTGACTCCCCACTTACTGACCCTCCGCCACTTACTGACCACTCCCCCACTTACTGACCCCCCACTTACTGACCCTCCGCCACTTACTGACCCCTCCCCCACTTACTGACCCCACCCACTTACTGACCCTCCGCCACTTACTGACCCCTCCTCCACTGACTGACCACCCACTTACTGACCCCTCTCCCACTTACTGTCCCCACCCACTTACTGACCCCTCCCCCACTTACTGACCCCACCCACTTACTGACCCTCCGCCACTTACTGACCCCTCCTCCACTGACTGACCACCCACTTACTAACCCCCCACCAACTTACTGATCCCCCACCCACTTACGGACCCGTCCCCCACTTACTGACCCCACCCACTTACTGACCCTCCCCCACATACTGACACCTCCCCCACTTACTGACCCACCCCCAGCCACTTACTGACCACATCTCCACTGACTGACCACCCACTTACTGACCCCTCCCCCACTTACTGACCCCCCACTTACTGACCCCACCCCCACTTACGGACCCCCCACCCACTTACTGACTCCCCCACCCACTTACTGACCCTCCGCCACTTACTGACCACTCCCCCACTTACTGACCCCCCACTTACTGACCCTCCGCCACTTACTGACCCCTCCCCCACTTACTGACCCCACCCACTTACTGACCCTCCACCACTTACTGACCCCCTCCTCCACTGACTGACCACCCACTTACTGACCCCTCTCCCACTTACTGTCCCCACCCACTTACTGAACCCCCCACCCACTTACTGACCCGCCACTTACCGACCCCTCCCCCAATTACTGGCCCCCACCCACTTACGGACCCATCCCCCACTTACTGACACCACCCACTTCCTGACCCTTCCCCCCATACTGACCCCTCCCCCACTTACTGTCCCACCCCCAGCCACTTACTAACCCCTCCCCCACTGACTAACCCCAACAGATTACTGACCCTCCCCCACATACTGACCACTCCCCCACTTACTGACCCACCCCCAGCCACTTACTGACTCCCACCAGCCACTTACTGACCCCTCCCCTACTTACTGACCCTCCCCCCATACTGACCCCTCCCCCACTTACTGACCCCCACCTGCCACTTACTGACCCTCCGCCACTTACTGCCCCCCCCCACTTACTGGCCCCACAACCACTTACTGATCCCCCATTTACTGCCCCCCAACTTACTGGCCTCCCCACCCACTTTCTGACCCCACCCACTTACTGACCCTCCCCACCCACTTACTGACCCGCCCACTTACTAACCCCCAACCCACTTACTGACACCCCCACTTACTGACCCTCCCACCCACTTACTGACCCCACCCACTTACTGACCCCCCCAACCACTTACTGACCCCTCCCCCACTTACTGACCCCAACCACTTACTGACCCCTCCCCCACTTACTGACCCCACTCACTTACTGCCCCCCTATTACTGACCCTCCGCCACTAATTGTTCCCCCTCACTTACTGACCCTCCCACCCACTTACTGACCCCCCACTTACTGACCCTCCGCCACTTACTGACCCATCCCCCACTTACTGACCCCCCACTTACTGACCCTCCGCCACTTAGTGACCCCTCCCCCACTTACTGACCACTCCCCCACTTACTGACCCACCCCCAGCCACTTACTGACTCCCACCAGCCACTTACTGACCCCTACCCCACTTACTGACCCTCCCCCCATACTGACCCCTCCCCCACTTACTGACCCCCACCAGCCACTTACTGACCCTCCGCCACTTACTGTCCCCCTCCCACTTACTGGCCCCACAACCACTTACTGACCCCCCATTTACTGCCCCCCCACTTACTGGCCCCCCCACCCACTTTCTGACCCCACCCACTTACTGACCCTCCCCACCCACTTACTGACCCCACCCACTTACTGACCCGCCCACTTACTAACCCCCAACCCACTTACTGACCCCCCCACTTACTGACCCACCCAACCACTTACTGACCCCACCCACTTACTGAGCCACCCAACCATTTACTGACCCCTCCCCCACTTACTGACCCCAACCACTTACTGACCCCTCCCCCACTTACTGACCCCACCCACTTACTGCCCCCCTACTTACTGACCCTCCGCCACTAATTCTTCCCCCTCACTTACTGACCCCCCCACCCACTTACTGACCCCCCACTTACTGACCCCTCCCCCACTTACTGACCCCCACCCACTTACTGACCCTCCCCCACTTACTAACCCCCCCAATTACTGAACCCACACCCACTTACTGACCCCCCATTTACTGCGCCCCCCCACTTACTGACTCCTCCCCCACTTACTGAACCCCACTTACTGACCCCACCCCCACTTACTGACCCCTCCACTTACTGACCCCTCCCCCACTTACTGACCCCTCCACTTACTGACCCCGCCCCCACTTACTGACCCCACCCACTTACTGACCCCTCCCCCACTTACTGACCCGCCCACTTATTGACCCCCCCACATACTGACCTCTCCCCCACTTACTGACCATCCCCATCCACTTACTGACCCCCCCACTTACTGACCCCCCCACTTATTGACCCCCCCACCCACTTACTGACCCCACCCACTTACTGACCCCCACTTACTGACACTCCGCCACTTACTGACTCCTCCCCCACTTACTGAACCCCCACTTACTGACCGTCTGCCACTTACTGACCCCTCCCCCACTTACTGACACCCCACTTACTGACCCTCCGCCACTTACTGACCCCTCCCCCACTTACTGACCCCCCACTTACTGACCCTCCACCACTTACTGACCCCTCCCCCACTTACTGACCCCACCCACTTCCTGACCCTCCGACACTTACTGACCCCTCCTCCACTGACTGACCACCCAATTACTAACCCCCACCAACTTACTGATCCCCCACCCACTTACGGACCCGTGCCCCACTTACTGACCCCACCCACTTACTGACCCTCCCCCACATACTGACACCTCCCCCACTTACTGACCCACCCCCAGCCACTTACTGGCTCCCACCAGCCACTTACTGACCACTCCCTCACTTACTGACACTCCCCCCATACGGACCCCTCCCCCACTTACTGACCCTCACCAGCCACTTACTGACCCTCCGCCACTTACTGCTCCCCCACTTACTGAACCCACACCCACTTACTGACCCCCCATTTACTGCCCCCCCCCACTTACTGACCCCTCCCCCACTTATTGACACCCCCAGGCCCTTACTGACCCCTCCCCCACTTACTGACGCCCCACCCACTTGCTGACCCCGAACCCACTTACTGACCCCCCACTTACAGACCCCTCCCCCACTTACTGACCCCTCCCCCACTTACTGACCCCTCCCCCACTTACTGCCCCCCCACATACTGACCCCTCCCCCACTTACTGACCCCCACTGACTGACCCCTCCCCCATTTACTGACCCCTCCATTTACTGACCCCTCCCCCACTTACTGACCCCACCCACTTACTGACCCCCCACCCACTTACTGACCCCCCACTTACTGACCCCTCTGCCACTTACTGACCCCCACCCATTTACTGACCCTCCCCCCACTTACTAACCCCCCCCTCACTTACTGAACCCACACCCACTTACTGATCCCCCATTTACTGCGCCCCGCCACTTACTGACCCCTCCCCCACTTACTGAACCCCCCCAGGCACTTACTGACTCCTCCCCCATTTACTGACCCCCCCAGCCACTTACTGACCCTCCGCCACTTACTGACCCTCCGCCACTTACTAACCCCCCCTCACTTACTGGCCCCCCATTTACTGCCCCCCAACTTACTGGCCCCCCCACCCACTTTCTGACCCCACCCACTTACTGACCCTCCCCACCCACTTACTGACCCGCCCACTTACTAACCCCCAACCCACTTACTGACACCCCCACTTACTGACCCTCCCACCCACTTACTGACCCCACCCACTTACTGACCCCCCCAACCACTTACTGACCCCTCCCCCACTTACTGACCCCAACCACTTACTGACCCCTCCCCCACTTACTGACCCCACCCACTTACTGCCCCCCTATTACTGACCCTCCGCCACTAATTGTTCCCCCTCACTTACTGACCCTCCCACCCACTTACTGACCCCCCACTTACTGACCCTCCGCCACTTAGTGACCCCTCCCCCACTTACTGACCCCCCACTTACTGACCCTCCGCCACTTACTGACCCCTCCCCCACTTACTGACCCCACTCACTTACTGACCCTCCGCCAGTTACTGACCCCTCCCCCACTTATTGACCCCTCCCCACTTACTGAACCCACCCACTTACTGACCCTCCCCCGCATATTAACCACTCCCCACTTACTGACCACCCCCAACCACTTACTGACCCCTCCCCCACTTACTAACCGCACCCACATAGTGACCCCCACCCACTTACTGACCGCCCACTTACTGACCCCTCCCCCACTTACTGACCCCACCCACTTACTGACCCCTCCCCCACTTACTGACCCCACCTCCCACTTACTGACCTCCCACCCACTTACTGACCCCACCCACTTACTAACCCCCCCCTCACTTACTGAACCCACACCCACTTACTGATCCCCCATTTACTGCGCCCCGCCACTTACTGACCCCTCCCCCACTTACTGAACCCCCCCAGGCACTTACTGACTCCTCCCCCATTTACTGACCCCCCCAGCCACTTACTGACCCTCCGCCACTTACTGACCCTCCGCCACTTACTAACCCCCCCTCACTTACTGGCCCCCCATTTACTGCCCCCCAACTTACTGGCCCCCCCACCCACTTTCTGACCCCACCCACTTACTGACCCTCCCCACCCACTTACTGACCCGCCCACTTACTAACCCCCAACCCACTTACTGACACCCCCACTTACTGACCCCCCCAACCACTTACTGACCCCTCCCCCACTTACTGACCCCAACCACTTACTGACCCCTCCCCCACTTACTGACCCCACCCACTTACTGACCCCCCACTTACTGACCCTCCGCCACTTACTGACCCATCCCCCACTTACTGACCCCCCACTTACTGACCCTCCGCCACTTAGTGACCCCTTCCCCACTTACTGACCCCCCACTTACTGACCCTCCGCCACTTACTGACCCCTCCCCCACTTACTGACCCCACTCACTTACTGACCCTCCGCCAGTTACTGACCCCTCCCCCACTTATTGACCCCTCCCCACTTACTGAACCCACCCACTTACTGACCCTCCCCCGCATATTAACCACTCCCCACTTACTGACCACCCCCAACCACTTACTGACCCCTCCCCCACTTACTAACCGCACCCACATAGTGACCCCCACCCACTTACTGACCGCCCACTTACTGACCCCTCCCCCACTTACTGACCCCACCCACTTACTGACCCCTCCCCCACTTACTGACCCCACCTCCCACTTACTGACCACCCACCCACTTACTGACCCCACCCACTTACTGACCCCACCCACTGACTGACCCCCACCCACTTACTGACACCTCCCCACTTACTGACCCCACCCACTTACTGACCCTCCCCCACATATTAACCCCTCCTCCACTTAGTGAGCCCCCCAACCACTAACTGACCCCTCCCCCACTGACTGACCCCACCCACTTACTGACCCCTTCCCCACTTCCTGACCCCACCCACTTACTGCCCCCCTACTTACTGACCCTCCGCCACTTACTGTTCCCCCCCCACTTACTGACCCCCCCACCCACTTACTAAACCCCCACTTACTGACCCTCCACCACTTACTGACCGCTCCCCCACATACTGACCCCTCCCCCACTTACTGACCCCCACCAGCCAATTACTGACCCTCCGCCACTTACTGTCTCCCCCCACGTACTGATCCCCACCCACTTACTGACCCCTCCCCCACTTACTGACCCCACATTTACTGACCCCTCCCCCACTTACTAATCCCCCACCCATTTACTGACTCCCCCACCCACTTATTGACCCTCCGCCACTTACTGTCCCCCCCCACTTACTGAACCCACACCCACTTTCTGATCCATCACCCACGTACTGGCCCCTCCTCCACTTACTGACCCCACGCACTTACTGACCCCACCCATTTACTGAACCCTCCCGCACTTACTGACACCCCCACTGACTGACCCCCATCCACTTACTGACCCCCCTCACCCACTTACTGACCCCACCTACTTACTGACCCTCCGCCACTTACTGAACCCCCACTTACTGACCGTCCGCCACTTACTGACCCCTCCCCCACTTACTGACCCCCCACTTAATGACCCTCCGCCACTTACTGACCCCTCCCCCACTTACTGACCCCCCACTTACTGACCCTCCGCCACTTACTGACCCCTCCCCCACTTACTGACCCCACCCACTTACTGACCCTCCGCCACTTACTGACCCCTCCTCCACTGACTGACCACCCACTTACTGACCCCTCCCCCACTTACTGACCCCACCCACTTACTGACCCCCCCCACCCACTTACTGACCCCCCACTTACTGACCCCTCCCCCACTTACTGACCCCCACCCACTTACTGACCCTCCCCCACTTGCTAACCCCCCACCAACATACTGATCCCCCACCCACTTACGGACCCGTCCCCCACTTACTGACCCCACCCACTTACTGACCCTTCCCCACATACTGACCCCTCCCCCACTTACTGACCCACCCCAAGCCACTTACTAACCCCTCCCCCACTGACTAACCCCAACAAATTACTGACCCTCCCCCACATACTGACCACTCCCCCACTTACTGACCCACCCCCAGCCACTTACTGACTCCCACCAGCCACTTACTGACCCCTACCCCACTTACTGACCCTCCCCCCATACTGACCCCTCCCCCACTTACTGACCCCCACCAGCCACTTACTGACCCTCCGCCACTTACTGTCCCCCTCCCACTTACTGGCCCCACAACCACTTACTGACCCCCCATTTACTGCCCCCCCACTTACTGCCCCCCCCACCCACTTTCTGACCCCACCCACTTACTGACCCTCCCCACCCACTTACTGACCCCACCCACTTACTGGCCCGCCCACTTACTAACCCCCAACCCACTTACTGACCCCCCCACTTACTGACCCACCCAACCACTTACTGACCCCACCCACTTACTGAGCCCCCCAACCATTTACTGACCCCTCCCCCACTTACTGACCCCACCCACTTACTGCCCCCCTACTTACTGACCCTCCGCCACTAATTCTTCCCCCTCACTTACTGACCCCCCCACCCACTTACTGACCCCCCACTTACTGACCCCTCCCCCACTTACTGACCCCCACCCACTTACTGACCCTCCCCCCACTTACTAACCCCCCCAATTACTGAACCCACACACACTTACTGACCCCCCATTTACTGCGCCCCCCCACTTACTGACTCCTCCCCCACTTACTGACCCCCCCAGGCACTTACTGACCACGCCCCCATTTACTGACCCCCCAGCCACTTACTGACCCTCCGCCTCTTACTGTCCCCCCCCACTTACTGACCCCCCCCCACTTACTGACCCCCCACCCACTTACTGACCCTCCACTTACTGACCCCACCCCCACTTACTGACCCCTCCCCCACTTACTGACCCCCCACTTACTGCCGCCCCACATACTGACCCCTCCCCCACTTACTGAACCCCACTTACTGACCCCTCCCCCACTTACTGACCCCTCCACTTACTGACCCCTCCCCCACTTACTGACCCCTCCACTTACTGACCCCTCCCCCACTTACTGACCCCACCCACTTACTGACCCCTCCCCCACTTACTGACCCGCCCACTTATTGACCCCCCACATACTGACCTCTCCCCCACTTACTGACCATCCCCATCCACTTACTCACCCCCCCACTTACTGACCCCCCCACTTACTGACCCCCCCACCCACTTACTGACCCCACCCACTTACTGACCCCTCACTTACTGACACACCGCCACTTACTGACCCCTCCCCCACTTACTGAACCCCCACTTACTGACCGTCTGCCACTTACTGACCCCTCCCCCACTTACTGACCCCCCACTTACTGACCCTCCGCCACTTACTGACCCCTCCCCCACTTACTGACCCCCCACTTACTGACCCTCCGCCACTTACTGACCCCTCCCCCACTTACTGACCCCACCCACTTACTGACCCTCCGACACTTACTGACCACTCCTCCACTGACTGACCATCCACTTACTCACCCCCCCACTTACTGACCCCCCCACTTACTGACCCCCCCACCCACTTACTGACCCCACCCACTTACTGACCCCTCACTTACTGACACACCGCCACTTACTGACCCCTCCCCCACTTACTGAACCCCCACTTACTGACCGTCTGCCACTTACTGACCCCTCCCCCACTTACTGACCCCCCACATACTGACCCTCCGCCACTTACTGACCCCTCCCCCACTTACTGACCCCCCACTTACTGACCCTCCGCCACTTACTGACCCCTCCCCCACTTACTGACCCCACCCACTTACTGACCCTCCGACACTTACTGACCCCTCCTCCACTGACTGACCACCCACTTACTAACCCCCCACCAACTTACTGATCCCCCACCCACTTACGGACCCGTCCCCCACTTACTGACCCCACCCACTTACTGAGCCTCCCCCACATACTGACACCTCCCCCACTTACTGACCCACCCCCAGCCACTTACTGACTCCCACCAGCCACTTACTGACCCCTCCCTCACTTACTGACACTCCCCCCATACTGACCCCTCCCCCACTTACTGACCCCCACCAGCCACTTACTGACCCTCCGCCACTTACTGCTCCCCCACTTACTGAACCCACACCCACTTACTGACCCCCCATTTACTGCCCCCCCCACTTACTGACCCCTCCCCCACTTATTGACACCCCCAGGCCCTTACTGACCCCTCCCCCATTTACTGACCCCCCCAGCCACTTACTGACCCTCCGCCACTTACTGCCCCCCCCCACTTACTGACGCCCCACCCACTTGCTGACCCCGAACCCACTTACTGACCCCCCACTTACAGACCCCTCCCCCACTTACTGACCCCTCCCCCACTTACTGACCCCTCCCCCACTTACTGCCCCCCCACATACTGACCCCTCCCCCACTTACTGACCCCCACTGACTGACCCCTCCCCCATTTACTGACCCCTCCACTTACTGACCCCTCCCCCACTTACTGACCCCACCCACTTACTGACCCCCCACACTTACTGACCCCCCACTTACTGACCCCTCTCCCACTTACTGACCCCCCACCCATTTACTGACCCTCCCCTCACTTACTAACCCCCCTCACTTACTGAACCCACACCCACTTACTGACCCCCCATTTACTGCGCCCCGCCACTTACTGACCCCTCCCCCACTTACTGAACCCCCCAGGCACTTCCTGACCCCTCCCCCATTTACTGACCCCCCCAGCCACTTACTGACCCTCCGCCACTTACTGTCCCCCCCCCACTGACTGACCCCCCACCCACTTACTGACCCCCCACCCACTTACTGACCCTCCAATTACTGACCCCTCCCCCACTTACTGACCCCTCCCCCACTTACTGACCCCTCCACTTACTGACCCCTCCCCCACTTACTGACCCCTCCACTTACTGACCCCTCCCCCTCTTACTGACCCCACCCACTTACTGACCCCTCCCCCACTTACTGACCCCTCACCCACTTACTGACCCCACTCACTTACTGACCCGCCCACTTATTGACCCCCCCACATACTGACCTCTCCCCCACTTACTGACCATCCCCATACACTTACTGACCCCCCCACTTACTGACCCCCCCCACTTATTGACCACCCCCACCCACTTACTGACCCCACCCACTTACTGACCCCCCACTTACTGACACTCTGCCACTTACTGACCCTCCCCCACTTACTGAACCCCCACTAACTGACCGTCCGCCACTTACTGACCCCTCCCCCACTTACTGACCCCCCACTTACTGACCCTCCGCCACTGACTGACCCCTCCCCCACTTACTGACGCCCCACTTACTGACCCTCCGCCACTTACTGAACCCTCCCCCACTTACTGACCCCACCCACTTACTGACCCTCCGCCACTTACTGACCCCTCCTCCACTGACTGACCACCCACTTACTGACCCCTCCCCCACTTACTGTCCCCACCCACTTACTGAACCCCCCACCCAATTACTGACCCCCCACTTACTGACCCCTCCCCCACTTACTGGCCCCCACCCACTTACTGACCCTCCCCCACTTACTAACCCCCCACCAACTTACTGATCCCCCACCCACTTACGGACCCATCCCCCACTTACTGACACCACCCACTTCCTGACCCTTCCCCACATACTGACCCCTCCCCCACTTACTGACCCACCCCCAGCCACTTACTAACCCCTCCCCCACTGACTAACCCCAACAGATTACTGACCCTCCCCCACATACTGACCACTCCCCCACTTACTGACCCACCCCCAGCCACTTACTGACTCCCACCAGCCACTTACTGAACCCTCCCCCACTTACTGACCCTCCCCCCATACTGACCCCTCCCCCACTTACTGACCCCCACCTGCCACTTACTGATCCTCCGCCACTTACAGCGCCCCCCCCCACTTACTGGCCCCACAACCACTTACTGACCCCCCATTTACTGCCCCCCAACTTACTGGCCCCCCCACCCACTTTCTGAACCCACCCACTTACTGACCCTCCCCACCCACTTACTGACCCCACCCACTTACTGACCCGCCCACTTACTAACCCCCAACCCACTTACTGACCCCCCCACTTACTGACCCTCCCACCCACTTACTGACCCCACCCACTTACTGACCCCCCCAACCACTTACTGACCCCTCCCCCACTTACTGACCCCAACCACTTACTGACCCCTCCCCCACTTACTGACCCCACCCACTTACTGCCCCCCTACTTAGTGACCCTCCGCCACGAATTGTTCCCCCTCACTTACTGACTCCCCCACCCATTTACTGACCCCCCACTTACTGACCCTCCGCCACTTACTGACCCATCCCCCACTTACTGACCCCCCACTTACTGACACTCCGCCACTTAGTGACCCCTCCCCCACTTACTGACCCCCCACTTACTGACCCTCCGCCACTTACTGACCCCTCCCCCACTTACTGACCCACCCCCAGCCACTTACTGACCCCTCCCCCACTTACTGACCCCCCACATTTACTGACCCCCCCCATTTACTGACCCCCCACATTTACTGACTCCTCCACCATTTACTGACCCCACCCACTTACTGACACCCCCACTCACTGACCCCCCACTTAGTGACCCCCACATTTACTGACTCCCCCACCATTTACTGACCCTCCCCACTTACTGACCCTCCGCCACTTACTGACCCCTCCCCCACTTACTGACCCTACCCACTTACTGACTATTCGCCACTTACTGACCCCTCCCCCACTTACTGACCCACGACTTGCTGACCCTCCCCCACTTACTGACCCCACCAACTTACTGACCCCCCACCTTCTTACTGACTCCCCACTTACTGACCCCTCCCCCACTTACTGACCCCCACCCCCCGCTTACTGACCTCCCACCCACTTACTGACCCCACCCACTTACTGACCCCACCCACTTACTGACCCCCCAATTACTGACCCTCCGCCACTTACTGACCCCTCCCCCACTTACTGACCCCCCACTTACTGACCCTCCGCCACTTACTGACCCCTCCCCCACTTACTGACCCCACCCACTTACTGACCACTCCCCCACTTACTGACCCCCCACCCACTTACTGACCCCCCACTTACTGACCCCTCCCCCACTTACTGACCCCCCACCCACTTACTGACCCTCCACCCACTTACTAACCCCCCACCCACTTACTGATCCCCCACCCATTTACTAAACCCACCCACTTACTGACCTTCACCCACTTACAGACCCGTCCCCCACTTACTGACCCCACCCACTTACTGACTATTCGCCACTTACTGTCCCCTCCCCCACTTACTGACCCACGACTTGCTGACCCTCCCCCACTTACTGACCCCACCAACTTACTGGAACTC
The DNA here is from genome assembly GCF_044704955.1 of Pristiophorus japonicus. NCBI lineage: Eukaryota > Metazoa > Chordata > Chondrichthyes > Pristiophoridae > Pristiophorus > Pristiophorus japonicus. The sequence continues at coordinate 160,878,724 of NC_091987.1, forward strand.
CCCCACATACTGACCCGTCCCCCACTTACTGACCCACCCCCAGCCACTTACTGACTCCTCCCCCACTTACTGACCCTCCGCCACTTACTGTCCCCCCCCACTTACTGAACCCACACCCACTTACTGATCCATCACCCACGTACCGGCCCCTCCTCCACTTACTGACCCCACCCACTTACTGACCCCACCCACTTACCGAACCCTCCCCCACTTACAGATCCCCCCACTTACTGACCCCCATCCAGTTACTGACCCCCCTCACCCAATTACTGACCCGCCACCCACTTACTGACACCCCCCCACTTACTGACCCCAACCACCTACTTACTGGCCCCTCCATCCCTTACTGATCCCACCCACTTACTGGCCCTTCCCCCACTTTCTGCCCCCACCCACTTACTGAACCCCTCCTCCACTTACTCACACCACCCACTTACTGACCCCCCCCACTTACTGACCCCCCACATTTACTGACCACCTCCCATTTAGTGACCCCCCACATTTACTGACTCCCGCATCATTTACTGACCCCACCCACTTACTGACCCACCCCCACTCACTGACCCCCCCACTTACTGACCCCCACTTTTACTGACTCCCCCATCATTTACTAATCCCCACTTACTGACCCCCCACCCACTTAATGACCCCTCCCCCACTTACTGAACCCCCTCCCACTTACTGACACCTCACCCACTTACTGACCCCCCACCCACTTACTGACCCCTCCCCCACTTACTGACCGCCCCCCCCTTACTTACCCCCCCACCCACTTACTGACCCTCCCCCATTTACTGACCCCCCCCCACCCACTTACTGACCCTCCCCCATTTACTGACCCCCCCCCAGCCACTTACTGACCCTCCGCCACTTACTGTCCCCCCCACTTACTGAACCCCCACCCACTTACTGACCACCCACCCACTTACTGACCCCCCACTTACTGAACCCTCCCCCACTTACAGACCTCCCACCCACTTACTGACTCCCTCCACCCACTTACTGACCCCTCCTCCACTGACTGACCCCACCCACTTACTGACGGCACCCACTTACTGACCCCTCCCCCACTTACTGACCCCTCCCCCAATTACAGACCCCACCCACTTACTGACCCCACCCACTTACTGACCCCTCCCCCACTTACTGACCCCCACCCCCCACTTACTGACCACCCACCCACTTACTGACCCCTCCCCCACTTACTGACCCCCCCACTTACTGACCCCCACATCTACTGACCCCCCCATTTACTGACCCTCTACATTTACTGATCCCCACCCACTTACTAACCCCTCCCACTTACTGACCCCCCACCCACTTACTGACACCTCACCCACTTACTGACCCCCCATCCACTAACTGACCACTCCCCCACTTACGGCCCCCCCCACTTACTGACCCCACCCACTTACTGCCCCCCTACTTAGTGACCCTCCGCCACGAATTGTTCCCCCTCACTTACTGACTCCCCCACCCATTTACTGACCCCCCACTTACTGACCCTCCGCCACTTACTGACCCATCCCCCACTTACTGACCCCCCACTTACTGACACTCCGCCACTTAGTGACCCCTCCCCCACTTACTGACCCCCCACTTACTGACCCTCCGCCACTTACTGACCCCTCCCCCACTTACTGACCCACCCCCAGCCACTTACTGACCCCTCCCCCACTTACTGACCCCACCCACTTACTGACCCCCCCCACCCACTTACTGACCCCCCACTTACTGACCCCCCACATTTACTGACCCCCCCCATTTACTGACCCCCCACATTTACTGACTCCTCCACCATTTACTGACCCCACCCACTTACTGACACCCCCACTCACTGACCCCCCACTTAGTGACCCCCACATTTACTGACTCCCCCACCATTTACTGACCCTCCCCACTTACTGACCCTCCGCCACTTACTGACCCCTCCCCCACTTACTGACCCTACCCACTTACTGACTATTCGCCACTTACTGACCCCTCCCCCACTTACTGACCCACGACTTGCTGACCCTCCCCCACTTACTGACCCCACCAACTTACTGACCCCCCACCTTCTTACTGACTCCCTACTTACTGACCCCTCCCCCACTTACTGACCCCCACCCCCCGCTTACTGACCTCCCACCCACTTACTGACCCCACCCACTTACTGACCCCACCCACTTACTGACCCCCCAATTACTGACCCTCCGCCACTTACTGACCCCTCCCCCACTTACTGACCCCCCACTTACTGACCCTCCGCCACTTACTGACCCCTCCCCCACTTACTGACCCCACCCACTTACTGACCACTCCCCCACTTACTGACCCCCCACCCACTTACTGACCCCCCACTTACTGACCCCTCCCCCACTTACTGACCCCCCACCCACTTACTGACCCTCCACCCACTTACTAACCCCCCACCCACTTACTGATCCCCCACCCACTTACTAAACCCACCCACTTACTGACCTTCACCCACTTACAGACCCGTCCCCCACTTACTGACCCCACCCACTTACTGACTATTCGCCACTTACTGTCCCCTCCCCCACTTACTGACCCACGACTTGCTGACCCTCCCCCACTTACTGACCCCACCAACTTACTGGAACTCCCCCACATACTGACCCGTCCCCCACTTACTGACCCACCCCCAGCCACTTACTGACTCCTCCCCCACTTACTGACCCTCCGCCACTTACTGTCCCCCCCCACTTACTGAACCCACACCCACTTACTGATCCATCACCCACGTACCGGCCCCTCCTCCACTTACTGACCCCACCCACTTACTGACCCCACCCACTTACTGAACCCACACCCACTTACAGATCCCCCCACTTACTGACCCCCATCCAGTTACTGACCCCTCTCACCCAATTACTGACCCGCCACCCACTTACTGACACCCCCCCACTTACTGACCCCAACCACCTACTTACTGGCCCCTCCATCCCTTACTGATCCCACCCACTTACTGGCCCTTCCCCCACTTTCTGCCCCCACCCACTTACTGAACCCCTCCTCCACTTACTCACACCACCCACTTACTGACCCCCCCCACTTACTGACCCCCCACATTTACTGACCCCCTCCCATTTAGTGACCCCCCACATTTACTGACTCCCGCATCATTTACTGACCCCACCCACTTACTGACCCACCCCCACTCACTGACCCCCCCACTTACTGACCCCCACATTTACTGACTCCCCCATCATTTACTAATCCCCACTTACTGACCCCCCACCCACTTAATGACCCCTCCCCCACTTACTGAACCCCCTCCCACTTACTGACACCTCACCCACTTACTGACCCCCCACCCACTTACTGACCCCTCCCCCACTTACTGACCGCCCCCCCCTTACTTACCCCCCCACCCACTTACTGACCCCTCCCCCATTTACTGACCCCCCCAGCCACTTACTGACCCTCCGCCACTTACTGTCCCCCCCACTTACTGAACCCCCACCCACTTACTGACCACCCACCCACTTACTGACCCCCCACTTACTGAACCCTCCCCCACTTACAGACCTCCCACCCACTTACTGACTCCCCCACCCACTTACTGACCCCTCCTCCACTGACTGACCCCACCCACTTACTGACGGCACCCACTTACTGACCCCTCCCCCACTTACTGACCCCTCCCCCAATTACAGACCCCACCCACTGACTGACCCCACCCACTTACTGACCCCTCCCCCACTTACTGAACCCCACCCCCCACTTACTGACCACCCACCCACTTACTGACCCCTCCCCCACTTACTGACCCCCCCACTTACTGACCCCCCACATCTACTGACCCCCCCATTTACTGACCCTCCACATTTACTGATCCCCACCCACTTACTAACCCCTCCCACTTACTGACCCCCCACCCACTTACTGACACCTCACCCACTTACTGACCCCCCATCCACTTACTGACCACTCCCCCACTTACGGCCCCCCCCACTTACTGACCCTGCACCCCCTTACTGACCCCCCCACCCACTTACTGACCCGCCACCCACTTACTAACCACCCCCACTTACTGACCCCCCACCCACTTACTGACCCTCCACCACATACTGACCCCTCCCCCACTTACTGACCCCCCAGCCAATTACTGACCCCTCCCCCACTTACTGACCCCACCCACTTACTGATCCCTCCCCCACTTACTGACCCCACCCACTTACTGGCCACTCACCCACTTTCCGCCCCCCCCACTTACTGAACCCCCTCCCCACGTATTGACCCCTCCCACTGACTGACCCCCCCACTTACTGACCCCCCACATTTACTGACCCCCCCCATTTACTGACCCCCCACATTTACTGACTCCTCCACCATTTACTGACCCCACCCACTTACTGACCCCCCCACTCACTGACCCCCCACTTAGTGACCCCCACATTTACTGACTCCCCCACCATTTACTGACCCTCCCCACTTACTGACCCTCTGCCACTTACTGACCCCTCCCCCACTTACTGACCCCACCCACTTACTGACTATTCGCCACTTACTGACCCCTCCCCCACTTACTGACCCACGACTTGCTGACCCTCCCCCACTTACTGACCCCACACCCACTTACTGATCCATCACCCACGTACTGACTCCCCACTTACTGACCCCTCCCCCACTTATTGACCCCCACACCCCGCTTACTGACCTCCCACCCACTTACTGACCCCACCCACTTACTGACCCCACCCACTTACTGAACCCCAATTACTGACCCTCCGCCACTTACTGACCCCTCCCCCACTTACTGACCCCCCACTTACTGACCCTCCGCCACTTACTGATCCCTCCCCCACTTACTGACCCCTCCCACTTACTGACCCTCCGCCACTTACTGACCACTCCCCCACTTACTGACCCCCCACCCACTTACTGACCCCACACTTACTGACCCCTCCCCCACTTACTGACCCCCCACCCACTTACTGACCCTCCACCCACTTACTAACCCCCCACCCACTTACTGATCCCCCACCCACTTACTAAACCCACCCACTTACTGACCTTCACCCATTTACGGACCCGTCCCCCACTTACTGACCCCACCCATTTACTGACTATTCGCCACTTACTGACCCCTCCCCCACTTACTGACCCACGACTTGCTGACCGTCCCCCACTTACTGACCCCACCAACTTACTGGAACTCCCCCACATACTGACCCCTCCCCCACTTACTGACCCACCCCCAGCCACTTACTGACTCCTCCCCCACTTACTGACCCTCCACCACTTAATGCCCCCCCCCCACTTACTGAACTCACACCCACTTACTGATCCATCACCCACGTACCGGCCCCTCCTCCACTTACTGACCCCACCCACTTACTGACCCCACCCACTTACTGAACCCTCCCCCAGTTACAGACCCCCCCACTTACTGACCCCCATCCAGTTACTGATCCCCTCACCCATTTACTGACCCGCCACCCACTTACTGACACCCCCCCACTTACTGACCCCAACCACCTACTTACTGGCCCCTCCCTCCCTTACTGATCCCACCCACTTACTGGCCCTTCCCCCACTTTCTGCCCCCACCCACTTACTGAACCCCTCCCCCACTTACTGACACCACCCACTTACTGACCCCCCCACTTACTGACCCCCCACATTTACTGACCCCCTCCCATTTAGTGACCCCCCACATTTACTGACTCCCGCATCATTTACTGACCCCACCCACTTACTGACCCACCCCCACTCACTGACCCCTCCCACTTACTGACCCCCACATTTACTGACTCCCCCATCATTTACTAATCCCCACTTACTGACCCCCCACCCACTTAATGACCCCTCCCCCACTTACTGACCCCCCACCCACTTACTGACACCTCACCCACTTACTGACCCCCCACCCACTTACTGACCCCTCCCCCATTTACTGACCGCCCCCCACTTACTGACCCCCCCACCCACTTACTGACCCCTCCCCCATTTACTGACCCCCCCAGCCACTTACTGACCCTCCGCCACTTACTGTCCCCCCCACTTACTGAACCCCCACCCACTTACTGACCCCCCACCCACTTACTGACCCCCCACTTACTGAACCCTCCCCCACTTACTGACCCCCCACCCACTTACTGACTCCCCCACCCACTTACTGACCCCTCCTCCACTGACTGACCCCACACACTTACTGACGACACCCACTTACTGACCCCTCCCCCACTTACTGACCCCTCCCCCACTTACTGACCCCACCCACTTACTGACCCCAACCACTTACTGACCCCTCCCCCACTTACTGACCCCCACTCCCCACTTACTGACCTCCCACCCACTTACTGACCCCACCCACTTACTGACCCCCACCCATTTACTGAACCCCCCCCACTTACTGATCCCCCACCCACTTACTGACCACCCCACCCACTGTCTAACCCATCCCCCCACTGACTGATCCATTACCCACGTACTGGCCCCTCCTCCACTTACTGACCCCAACCACTGACTGACCCACCCACTTACTGACCCCCACCCCCCACTTACTGATCCCCCACCCACTTAAGGACCCCTCCCCCACTTACTGATCCATCACCCATGTACTGGCCCCTCCTCCACTTACTGACCCCCCCACCCACTTACTGATCCCCTACCCACTTACTGAACCCCACCCACTTACTGATCCATCACCCATGTACTGGCCCCTCCTCCACTTACTGACCCCACCCACTTACTGACACCTCACCCACTTACTGACCCCCCACCCACTTACTGACCCCACCCACTTACTGACACCCCCCACCCACTTACTGACCCCCCAATTACTGACCCTCCGCCACTTACTGACCTCTCCCCCACTTACTGACCCCCCACTTACTTACCATTCGCCACTTACTGACCCCTCCCCCACTTACTGACCCCACCCACTTACTGACCCTCCGCCACTTACTGACCACTCCCCCACTTACTGACCCCCCACATTTACTGACCCCCCCATTTACTGACCCAACACATTTACTGACTCCCCCACCATTTACTGACCCCACCCACTTACTGACCCCCCACTCACTGACCCCCCACTCACTGACCCCCATATTTACTGACTCCCCCACCATTTACTGACCCCCCTACTTACTGACACCCCCCACCCAATTACTGACCCCTCCCCCACTTACTGACCCCCACCCACTTACTGACCCCTCACCCACTTACTGACCCCCACTTACTGACACTCCGCCACTTACTGACCCCTCCCCCACTTACTGACCCCACCCACTGACTGACCATTCGCCACTTACTGACCCACGACTTACTGACCCCTCCCCCACTTACTGACCCACCAACTTACTGACCCCTCCACCCACTTACTGACCCCCCACTTACTGACACCTCCCCCACTTACTGACCCCCCACCCACTTACTGACCCTCCCCCCACTTACTAACCCCCATCCATTTATTGATCCCCCACCCACTTACTAACCCCACCAACTTGCTGGCCCTCACCCACTTATTGACCCCTCCCCCACATACTGACCCCACCCACTTACTGACCCTCCCCCACATACTGACACCTCCCCCACTTACTGACCACCCCCAGCCACTTATTAACCCCTCCCCCACTTACTGACACTACCCCACATACTGACCCCTCACCCACTTACTGACCCCCACCAGCCACTTACTGATCCATCACCCACGTACTGGCCCCTCCTCCACTTACTCACCCCACCCACTTACTGACCCCACCCACTTACTGAACCATTCCCCACTTACTGACCCCCCCACTAACTGACCCACATCCACTTACTGACCCCCCCCCACCCACTTACTGACCCCTCCCCCACTTACTGTCCCCTCCCCCACTTTCCGGCCACCCCCACTGATTGAACCCGTTCCCCACTTACTGACCCCTCCCACTTACTGACCCCCCCCACTTACTGACCCCCCATATTTACTGACCCCCCATTTACTGACCCCCTACCATTTACTGACCCCACTCACTTACTGACCCCCCCATTTACTGACTCCCCCACCATTTACTGACCCCCCCACTTACTGACCCCCCACCCACTTACTGACCCCTCCCCCACCTACTGACCCCCCACCCACTTACTGACCCCTCACCCAATTACTGACCCCCCCACCCACTTACTGACCCCTCCCCCACTTACTGATCCCCCCCACACTTACTGACCCCCCACCCACTTACTGAGCCCCCCCACCCACTTACTGATCCATCACCCACGTCCTGGCCCCTCCTCCACTTACTGACCTCACCCCCCACTTACTGACCTCCCACCCTCTTACTGACCCCTCCCCCACTTACTGAACCCCACCCACTTACTGAACCCCCCCACTTACTGACCACCCCACCCACTTACTGACCCCCCCCACTTACTGACCCCCCACCCACTTACTGATCCATCACCCACGTACTGGCCCTTCCTCTACTTACTGACACCACCTACTTACTGACCCCCACCCACTTACTGAACCCCCCCACTTACTGACCCCCCACCCACTTACTGACCACCCCACCCACCTACTGACCCCCCCCACTTACTGACCCCCCACCCACTTACTGATCCATCACCCACGTCCTGGCCCCTCCTCCACTTACTGACACCACCCACTTACTGACCCCTCCCACTTACTGACCCCTCCCCCACTTACTGACCCCCTCCCCCCACTTACTGACCCCCCAACCACTTACTGACCCCACCCACTTACTGACCCCTCCCCCACTTACTGACCCCCACCCACTTACTGAACCACCCCACTTACTGACCCCCCACCCACTTACTGACCACCCCACCCACTTACTGACCCCCCCACGTACTGACCCCCCCACCCACTTACTGATCCATCACCCACGTACTGGCCCTTCCTCCACTTACTGGCACCACCTACTTACTGACCCCACCCACTGACTGACCCCTCCCCCACTTACTGACCCCCACCCCCCACTTACTGACCCCCACCCCCCACTTACTGATCCCCCACCCAGTTACTAACCCCTCCCCCACTTACTGACCCCCCACCTGCTTACTGACCCCCCACCCACTTACTGACCACCCCCCCACTTACTGACCCCCTCACCCACTTACTGATCCCCCACCCACTTACTGACCCCCCACCCACTTACTGATCCATCACCCACGTACTGGCCCCTCCTCCACTTACTGGCCCCTCCTCCACTTACTGACCCCACCCACTTACTGACCCCACCCACTTACTGAACCCTCCCCCACTTACTGACCCCCCCACTTACTGACCCCCATCCACTAACTGACCCCCCACCCACTTACTGACCCGCCACCCACTTTACTGACCCCCCCCACTTACTGACACCCCCACCCACTTACTGACCCCTCCCCCACTTACTGACCCCACCCACTTACTGGCCCCTCCCCCACTTTCCGGCCCCCCCCACTTACTGACCCCACCCACTTACTGACCCCCCCCACTTACTGACCCCCCCCACTTACTGACCCCACCCACACTGACCCCCCCACCCACTTACTGACCCCTCCCCCACTTACTGATCCCCCCCCTTTACTGACCCCTCCCCCACTTACTGACCCCCTCCCCCACTTACTGACCCCCCCCCCCCCCCCCACGACATGCATGCGCAGAAGGACACACACAACTCTTTTAGAGTAAACAAATAAACATTAGGTCTAGTGCCCCCCGATCTGGGACACACACATGTTCAAGCAGATAATCACTTTGTGTGAAAACTGGAAGGAGAGCCCACTTCAGTGATTTGAGAAGGGATCTCGCACAGGTGGACCAAAAACAGGAAAATGAGCAATGGCCGGGCTTCCAGGCAGAGATAGTTTGGGTAGAAACCAAGCTCGATCCCATAAGGAGGGAAGTTGGGACGTCCAAAGCTAGAGTCTCTGGATGACAAAGGAAATAGAGGCTAAAATAAAACAGATAAAGGAGGCAATGACAAAAGTCAGGTGCAGAATACAATCACAAACAAGGCACAATACAGAGGGTGCAGAGTGAAACTGAAACAGGATTGAAGAGCAAAGAGAGAGGAAGAGAAAAGATTAGCCTGCAAAATAAAAGGGAAAACAAAAATATTTTAGAAACATCTAATAAGTTAAAGGATGGTTAAAGGAATAGTGGGGCTGAGGGAGGGAGTGAGTGAGGGACTGTGTGAGTGAGTGAGTGAGGGAGGGAGTGAGGGACTGTGTGAGTGAGTGAGGGAGGGAGTGAGTGAGTGAGGGACTGTGTGAGTGAGGGAGGGAGTGAGTGAAGGGGTGAGGGACTGTGTGAGTGAGTGAGGACCTGTGAGTGAGGGACTGTGAGTGAGTGATTGTGTGAGTGAGTGAGTGAGTGAGTGAGTGACTGTGTGAGTGAGTGAGGGCCTGTGAGTGAGGGAGTGAGTGAGTGACTGTGTGAGTGAGTGAGGGAGTGAGTGAGTGAGGGACTGTGTGAGTGAGTGAGGGAGTGAATGACTGTGTGAGTGAGTGAAGCAGTGAGTGGCTGAGTGAGGGAGTGAGTGATTGTGAATGATTGTGTGAGTGAGTGAGGCAGTGAATGGCTGAGTGAGGGAGTGAGTGACTGTGAGTGAGGGCGTGAGTGAGTGACTGAGTGAGGGAGTTGAGGGACTGTATGAGTGAGTGAGGGAGTGAGTGAGTGACTGAGTGAGGGAGTGAAGGACTGTGTGACTGAGTGAGGGAGTGAGTGACTGAATGATTGCGTGAGGGAGTGAGTGACTGAGTGATGGAGTGAGTGAGGGACTGAGTGAATATTTTGCACCTGTCTTCCCAAAACAAGAGGGTGAAAAGAGAATATGGGAAGTGGGTAACATAAAAGGGAACCCAAAAATCTGTAATGAACAGATTAACGAGGTGGGGAGGGGGTGGTGGAGGGAAGGGGCTGTGGGGATGGGGAGGGGGTGGGGGAGGGGGCTGTGGGGATGGGGAGGGATTGGTGGAGGGAGGGGGCTGTGGGGAGGGGCCGTGGTGTTGGGGAGGGGGTGGGGGAGGGGCTGTGGGGATGGGGAGGCGTTAGTGGAGGGAGGGGGCTGTGTCAAGAGGGTGAAAGGAATCGAAGGATATCCTGATGGGGTTAGTTAATGAGGTGGAAGGAAGCTGGTGTGGAGCATGGACCTCTTGGGCTGAGTGGCCTGTTTCTGTGCTATAAGTACAATAATACTATGTGAACATATAGGACAGGATTTTCCGGAGATGTCGGCCTCTGTTTTCTCCCAGATGGACAGTGAGGAGCGCTCACTCAGCCCCTCACTCACTCCCGCCCTAACACTCACTCAGTCACACACTCACTCAGCCCCTCACTCCCACCCTCACTTACTCACTCCCTCACTCCCTCACTCATTCATTCCCTCACTCACTCACTTCCTCACTCACTCACTCAGCCCCTCACTTCCTCACTCCCTCCCTCACTCATCCCCCTCACTCACTCTGTCCCTCACTCACTCCATCACTCAGCCCCTCACGCCTTCCCTCACTCACTCACTCACTCAGCCCCTCACTTCCTCACTCCCTCCCTCACTCACCCCCCTCACTCACTCCGTCCCTCACTCCCTCACTCCCTCTCTCCCTCACTCCCTCCCTCACTCCCTCACTCTCTCATTCACTCCATAACTCAGCCCCTCACTCCCTCCCTCACTCACTCAGTCACTCACTCACTCATCCCCTCACTCCCACCCTCACTTATTCACTCCCTCACTCCCTCACTCACTCATTCCCTCATTCCCTCACTCACTCACTTCCTCGCTCACTCACTCAGCCCCTCACTTCATCACTCCCTCCCTCCCTCACTCACTCCTCCCTCATTCACTCCATCCCTCACTCCCTCCCTCACTCCCTCATGCAGCCCCTCACTCCATAACTCACTCATTCACTCCCTCACTCACTCCCTCAGTCACTCCCTTTCCCACTCCCTCCCTCTCTCCCTTCCTCCCTCACTCACTCGCTCCCTCAGTAATTCCATCACTCCCTTATTCACACCCTCCCTCCCTTACTCAGTCCCTCACTCATTCACTCATTCCCTCCCTCACTCCCTCCCTCACTCACTCACTCCATCACTCTCTCCCTCACTCACTCATTCCCTCCCTCACTCACTCCCTCTCCTCTTCCCTCCCTCTCTCCATTCCTCCCTCACTCACTCACTCCCTCAGTCATTCCCTCACTCCCTTACTCACACCCTCCCTCCCTCCCTCCCTCAGTCCCTCACTCATTCCCTCAGTCACTCACTCCCTCATTCCCTCACTCACTCACTCCATCACTCTCTCCCTCACTCACTCCATCACTCTCTCTCACTCCCACCCTCACTTACTCACTCCCTCATTCTCTCATTCCTTCACTCTCTCACTCACTCAGCCCTCACTCCCTCCCTAACTCCCTCCCTCCCCTCACTTCCTCACTCACTCCTTCACTCACTCACTCCCTCACTCACTCACCCCCTCACTCATTTCCTCACCGCCCACCCCCTCACTCACTCCCTCACTCACTCCCTCACTCACCCCATCCCCTCACTCATTCACTCACCCCCCACCCCCTCACTCACTCCCTCATTACATCACCCGCTCACCCACTCACTCACACACTCACTCACCCACTCACTCCCTCAAACTCCCTCACTCACTCCCTCACTCACTCCCTCACTCCTTCACTCACTCCCTCACACTCCCTCACTCACTCCTTCACTCCTTCACTCACTCCATCACTCACCCACGCACCCACTCACTCCTTCACTCCCTCACTCACTCACTCCCTCACACTCCCTCACTCACTCCCTCACACTCCCTCACTCATTCACTCACCCACTCACTCACTCACCCACTTACTCAGCCCCTGCCAGTGTTTCTGGGCAGGTTTTGCAGGGCGGTACATTACCGCCCGGGCGAGGTGCGCTGTTGTGCAATGCCCCGGTTATTACATACAGCGCCCCCTGCTGGGGCTACCTGTGAAAGTGGGCAATGCGAGTTGTAGCGGATAGTGAGGTGAGTAATGTCCACCTCAGGTAAGTGCAATTGTGGTTTCTTTTATTTTTCTTTGCGATTTATGTTGTGGTGGTGTGGACATGTATTGGGAATGTTTTTGGTGGGTTTTTCAGATATTCCCCGCAGGCCTCTCTCAGAGTGTTCCCGGGCCAGCTCCTGGGGATATTACCAGACCTCCTTTAGTGCTCCGCCCCACACTCAGGGTCCTGCTGCGCCTGCTCCAGGGAGGGAGTGAGGGATTGCCACCATCACCGTCCCGAGATGAGCAAAGCTGAAAATCCAGCCCGTTATAAGTAAAAGGATAGTGAAAGGAATGATCGGGCTGAACAGCTTCACCGGGGAAGGAAGGTAATGTTCCCACGGCAGAGGCCAAGACTGAGGTACTGAATGAGCAAGGAAGAAGATGAAGTTAATGTCACTGCAGAGGAGAGTGGAGTAGAGATAGTGGATAGGATAACAATAGGATGCTAAATAGGATCGCATCACTCAGAGTTAACAAGTCACCCGGTCCCGATGAGAAGCAAGCTCATCATCATCATCATCAAAGGTCCCTCGAATGAGGATGACTTGCTTCATCGAGTTCACAGATGTTTCGATGAAGGACCCGATGTTCCAGTCCTGAACTCCAATTGAGGGGGTGGAAGATGCCTGTGCGTGGATTTGTTTAACGTGTGGTGACCGTTGCACACCAGCCACCACACGGGCTTGACAGAGCTAGGTCTTTATCCAGTGGGGAGGGTAAACCAGGACGACTGGAGACCTGCTCTGCTGCTGATGGATGGTGATATGGGAGTGGTGCCAGAGGACTGGAGGGTTACATAAAAACATAACAACTAGGAGCAGGAGTCGGCCATACGGCCCCTCGAGCCTGCTCCGCCATTTAATACGATCATGGCTGATCCGATCATGGACTCAGGTCCACCTCCCTGCCCGTTCCCCATAACCCCTTATTCCCTTATCGTTCAAGAAACTGACTATTTCTGTCTTACATTTATTCAGTGTCCGAGCTTCCACAGCTCTCTGAGGCAGTGAGTTCCACAGATCCACAACCCTCAGAGAAGAAATTTCTCCTCATCGTAGTTTTAAATGGGCGGCCCATTATTCTAAGATCATACCCTCTAGTTCTAGTCTCCCCCATCAGTGGAAATATCCACTCTGCATCCACCTTGTCAAGTCCCCTCATAATCTTATACATTTCGATAAGATCACCTCTCATTCTTCTGAATTCCAATGAGTAGAGGGCTAAAACTCGGGGAAATTCATTATCACCCTGTTTGGGGGAGCTAACATTTGAGAGGCAGGAAAATTAGTGCCAGGTGCTAAAGTTTCCTTACTCCTACAAAGTTGGGTTCAGCGCTCCCGGAGCATGAAATCCAGCGCTTCCTTCTTGGAGCGCTAATGGCTTGGGGGCTCAGCACGCTGCCCGTATCCGAGAAGGCCTTCCACACCCCATGCTACATACTCTGGGCCACCACGGAGCGGAGGTGCCATGCAGAGAACCGGTCTGAGCGATCGCAGCCATGACCCCGTGCAGAAACCGGAGCAGCACCGTGAAAACCAAGGTAAGTTTTTTGAATTTACCCGGCCTTTAACCATCGGCCCGATCCGGCCTCCTGCAGCTCGCGGTGTTTCCGGCCTCCTGCATCTCGCGATGTTCCCGGCCTCCTGCGTCTCGTGGTGGTCCTGGCCCTCCTGCGTCTCGCGGTGTTTCCGGCCTCCTGCTTCTCGTTGTGTTCCCGGACTCCTGCGTCTCGTGGTGTTCCCGGACTCCTGCGGCTGGCGGTGTTCCCGGCCTCCTGCGTCTCGCGGTGTTCCCGGACTCCTGCATCTGTGGTGTTCGCGGACTCCTGCGGCTGGCAGTGTTCCCGGCCTCCTGCGTCTCACGGTGTTCCCGGCCTCCTGCGTCTCGCTGTGTTCCCGGCCTCCTGCGGCTGGCGGTGTTTCCGGCCTCCTGCGGCTCGTGGTGTTTGCGGCCTCCTGCGGCTGGCGGTGTTTCTGGCCTCCTGCGGCTCGGGGTGTTTCTGCGCCCGTTAATGCCGCACAGGGCCGGAGCGCTAACGGGGCGATGCACGCGGCGATGACATCATGATCCCCAGGCGCAGGAAAGCGGGGCGTAAAGCGGCAGCACTGCCACTAAACCCCCGCCCAAGATGGCGGGAGTCGATGTCGTTGCCGAGTCTGGTCAGTAATGCATTGGCGCCCCATCACTGGCCCCTAGGGGGGCTAATGGGAGGGGCAAATGAATTACGCCCCACTGGTAACTACAGGCCAGTCAGTCAAACATCAGTGGTGGGAAAATGACTAGAGACCATCGTCAAGGACAGAATTAATTCTCACTTGTCGAAGCAGTCTTCAGCCTTTTTCTCTCTGTGTGAATGGTTCCAACATGCAGCAGGACCTCTGGTTATTCCTCTTCCCCTCAAAGACTGTCCTTTACCCTGGCACCAGGGAGGCAACTCACCATGTGTAATGAGATAGGATTAATTAATGATCTCACAGCAAAGGATCGTCTCGAAGAGTGATCATAACATGTTGGAATTTCATATTCAGTTTGAGGGTGAGAAACTTGTGTCTCAAACTTGTGTCCTGAACTTAAATAAAGGCAATTATAAAAGTATGAAGATACAGTTGGCTAAAGTGGACTAGGAAAATAGATTACATGTAAGACGGTAGATAAGCAGTGGCAGACATTTAAGGAGATGTTTCCGAACTCTCAGCAAAGATATATTCCAGTGAGAAAGACTTCAAGAGAATGATGAACCATCTGTGGCTTCCTAAGGAAGTTAAGAATGGTATAAAATTGAAAACAAAGACAATGTTGCAAAGATTAGGGGTAGGACAGAGGATTGGGAAATTTTTAGAAACCAGCAAAGGATGACCAACAAATAATAGAGGGAAAAAATAGATTGTGAGAATAAACTAGCAAGAAATATAAAAACGGACAGTAAGAGCTACTACCGGTAGATAACAAGGAAGCGAGTCGCTAACGTAAACGTTGGTGACTTAGAGGATGAGACTGGGGAATTAATAATGGGAAACAGGGAAATGGCAGAGACATTAAATAAATATTTTGTATCAGACTTCATGGTAGAAGATACTAAAAGCATCCCAATAATAATAGATAATCAAGGGGCTATAGGGAGGGAGTAACTTAAAACAAAAACTATCACTAGAGAAGAAGTACTAGGTAAAATAATGTGGCCAAAGGCGGACAAGTCTCCAGGACCTGATGGCCTGCATCCAAGAGTCTTAAAAGAAGTGGCTGCAGAGATAGTGGATGCATTGGTTGCAATCAACCAAAAGTCCCTGGATTCTGGAGAGGTCCCAGCGGATTGGAAAACCGCAAATGTAACGCTTCTATTTAAAAAAGGAGAGAGACAGAAAGCAGGAAACTATAGACCAGTTCGCCTAACATCTGTCGTTGGTAAAATGCTGGAGTCATTAAGGAAGCAGCAGCGGGACATTTGGAAAAGCATAATTCATTCAATCAGAGTCAGAATGGTTTTATGAAAGGGAAATCATGTTTGACAAATTTGCTGGAGTTCTTTGAGGATGTAACGAGGCAGGGTGGTTCAGAGGGAACCAGTGGATGTGGTGTATTTGCATTTCCAGAAGGCATTTGATAAGGTGCCACATAAAAGGTTACTGCACACGATATGAGCTCACGGATTTGGGAGTAATATATTAGCGTGGAAAGGGGATTGGCTAACTAACAGAAAACAGGGCATTTTCTGGTCGGCAAACAGTAACTAGTGGGGTGCTGCAGGGATCAGTGCTGTCGGCCATGTTAGTGAACAGTTACTGCTCATTGCTGGTTAGCTTTAAGGCTACTAAACTGTTTAGCTAACACTAAAACTCTAACCAATGAAAACACTACCAATAAACCACTTAACCTAACCTAACATGAACCAAATACCGATCTGTCATTCCTGGGAAACCACCTCGCCACTGGTTGTGACATCACTTTCACCTGATGATGGAGGGAAGGTCATTGATGAAGCAGCTGAAGATGACTGAGCCTAGGACACTGCCCTGAGGAACTCCTGCAGCAATGTCCTGGGGCTGGGATGATTGACCTCCAACAACCACAACCATCTTCCTGTGTGCTTCCTCCAGCCAGTGGAGAGTTTTCCCCCTGATTCCCATTGACCAGTTTTACTAGGGCTCCTTGATGCCACACTTGGCTAAATGCTGCCTTGATGTCGAGGGAAGTCACTCTCACCTCACCTCAGGAATTCAGCTCTTTTGTCCA
This sequence comes from Pristiophorus japonicus, assembly GCF_044704955.1. Classification (NCBI taxonomy): domain Eukaryota; kingdom Metazoa; phylum Chordata; class Chondrichthyes; family Pristiophoridae; genus Pristiophorus; species Pristiophorus japonicus. Next base: position 160,895,929 of record NC_091987.1, read on the forward strand.
TGTTTGGACCAAGGCTGCAATGAGTTCTGGAGCCGAGTGGTCCTGGTGGAACCCAGACTGAGCATCGGTGAGCAGGTTATTGGTGTCGCTTGATAGCACCGTCGACGTCACCTTCCATCACTTTGCTGATGATTGAGAGTAGGCTAATGGAACGGTAATTAGCCGGATTGGGTTTGTCCTGCTTTTTGTGGACAGGACATACCTGGGCAGTTTTCTACATTGTCGGGTAGATGTCAGTGTTGTAGCTGTACTGAAACAGCTTGGCTAGAGGCATGGCTAGTTCTGGAGCATAAGTCTTCAGCATGACAGCCGGGATGTTGTCGGGGCCCATAGCCTTTGCTGTATCCAGTGCGCTCAGCTGTTCCTTGATATCACATGGAGTGAATTGAATTGGGTGAAGACTGGCTTCTGTGATGGTGGGGACCTCAGGAGGAGGCCGATATGGATCATCCACTCAGCACTTCTGGCTGAGGATGGTTGGAAAGGCTTTGGTCTTGTCTTTTGCACTCACGTGCTGGGCTCCGCCATCATTGAGGATGGGGATGTTCATGGAGCCTCCTCTGCCCGTTTAATTGTCCACTCCCATTCACGACTGGATGTGGCAGGACTGCAGAGCTTTGATCTGATCAATTGATTGTGGGATCGATTAGCTCTGTCTAAACCAAGCTGCTTCCGCTACTTAGCATGCATGTAGTCCTGTGTTGCAGCTTCCCCAGGTTGGCACCTCATTTTTAGGTACGCCTGGTGCTGCTCCTGGCATGCTCTTCTACATTCCTCATTGAACCAGGGTTGGTCCCCTGGCCTGATGGTAATGGTAGAGTGAGAGATATGCTGGGCCATGAGGTTACAGATTGTGGTGGAATACAATTCTGTTGCTGCTGATGGGCCACAGCGCCTCATGGATGCCCAGTTTTGAGCTGCTAGATCTGTTCTGAATCTATCCCATTTAGCACGGTTGTAGTGCCACACAACACGATGGAGAGTGTCCTCAGTGTGAAGACAGGACTTTGTCTCCACAATGACTGTGCGGTGGTCGCTGCTACCAATGCTGTCCTGGACAGGTGCATCTGTGACAGGTAGGTTGGCGAGGACGAGGTCGAGTAGGTTTTTCCCTCATGTTGGTTCTCTCACCACCTGCCGCAGGCCCAGTCTGGCAGATATGTCCTTCAGGACTCAGCCAGCTCGGTCAGTAGTGGTGCTACCGAGCCTCGGCATTTAGGTGATGGACATTGAAGTCCCCCACCCAGAGTACATTCTGTGTCCTTGTTACCCTCAGTGCTTCTTCCAAGTGGTGTTCAACATGGAGGAGTACTGATTCATCAACTGAGGGAGGGCTGTAGGTGGTAATCAGCAGGAGGTTTCCTTGCCCATGCTTGACCTGAAGCCATGAGACTTCATGGGGTCCGGAGTCAATGTTGAGGACTCCCAGGGCCACTCCCTCCTGCCCACTGTGCCACCACCTCTGGTGGGTCTGTTCTGCCAGTGGGACAGGACATACCCAGGAATGGGGATGGAGGCTTCTGGGACATTGGCTGAAAGGTATGATTCTGTGAGTATGATGGTTAGGCTGTTGCTTGACCAGCCTGTGGGACAGCTCTCCCAGTTTTGGCACAAGTCCCCGGCTATTAGTGAGGAGGACTTTGCCGGGTCGACTGGGCTGGGTGTGCTGTTGTCGTGTCCGGAGCCGGTGCTGAGGTCGATGTCAGGAAGTCCATCCTTTTTTTTTCTTATTATTGTTTCTTGTAGCATTTTTTTTACAACTGAGTGTCTTGCTGGGCCAATCAGAGGGCAGTTAAGAGTCAACCACATTGCTGTGGGTCTGGAGTCATGTATAGACCAGACCAGGTAAGGGCAGCAGATTTCCTTCCCTGAAGGGCACTAGTGAAGCAGATGGGTTTTTATGACAATCCGATCGTTTCACAGTCACCATTACTGCCACTAGCTTTTTCTTCAATCAACTGAATTTAATTCCCCAGCTGCCGTGGGGGGATTTGAACTCATATCTCTGGAGCCTGGGGATTACTGGTCCAGTAACGTTAGCACTACACTACCATTCCAGTGCCCCAAAACCCTGTCCCAGATCACTGCCGAGGCTCGGTGGCCTCAGGACTGACCCTGCGACAGCTCCCACCCGGCAGGAGTTTGGAGTGACATTGTTTGTTAACGAGGGGGAAGTGGCGCTATATCGTACCTCGCTCTACCTCACTGCTTGGTCTGATGGCAGACGCTCGGGCTGGGATCAATTTCCTTCCGAATATGGGACTGTGGGGCCCACTGTGCATTCAGGCACAGTCTGCACTGGTCAAACCGGGCCATGCGGCAGTATGGGTGGGTGGGAGAGTTCAGCCTCTGGGCCAGCCCTGTCGCCAGAGCTGATTGAGGGATGGAATGGGGCTGTGAAGGTGAAACATACCCGTGCCCCCATCAGATACTCCTGTGGGAGTGAGCAAGGGGCAGGCACCCAGAGAACTTGCAAAGGACCCAATGTCTGTCCCTCCACTTCAACCTAAGGAAAGGCAGCCTTTCCTGCGAGGAACACAGAGTGCGGGGGGGGGTATTTCCAGGACAGGGAGGGGTAGTTCTGCTGCCATATATTCAGTGTAAGAGCCAGACAAATTCTGGGAAACTGGTAACAATCAGCAGGGAGTGATGGTGAGGAATGGGAAGATGCAAATTCACTCCCTGTCAACCGAGAGTGATCCCAGAGCACGCTGCTCCACCACCAGACCCAGAGCATCCTTCACACATGGTCTTACCCGGACTCGAGGCTGTGTCTGCCAGGTTCTCCTCTCGTGCCTGCCACTGCTCCCTGCTCTGGGCCCAGGCCCGACGCTTCCTGCCGCTGGGGCTCTCCCAGGACGATGGGCTTTGAGGCGATGAAACCTCCATCCTGTCACTCCCTGCACAACGGCACTGGGGAAAGGGGCGGGGGAAAAGGAATCGTAAAGAAAGAGTTCCCATTTCTGTAGCACCGTTTACAACCTCGACACATCCCAACAGGCTTTGCACTAAATGAAATACGATACAAATATGGTCACAGTTGTAATGTAAGAAATGTAGAAGCCAATTTGTGCACAGCAAGCTCCCACAAACAGTGTAATATAATGACCAGATAATTTGTTTTAGAGATGTTTATTGACTGATAACTATTGGCCCCAGGATACTGGATGAACTCCCGTGCTCCTCTTCAAATATGGTTCATGAAGATCTTTTATGTCCTCCGAGAAGGCAACCGTTTAACGTCTCATCTTAAAGACAGTGCGGCACTCCCTCAGTACTGCCCTTCTGACAGTGCGGCGCTCTCTCAGTGCTGCTCCTCCGACAGTGCGGCGCTCTCTCAGTACTGCCCCTCCGACAGTGCGGCTCTCCCTCAGTACTGCCCCTCCGACAGTGCGGCTCTCCCTCAGTACTGCCCCTCCGACAGTGCGGCGCTCCCTCAGTACTGCCCCTCCGACAGTACGGCGCTCCCTCAATACTACCCTCCAATAGTGCGGCACTCCCTCAGTACTGCCCCTCCAACAGTGCGGCGCTCCCTCAGTACTGCCCCTCCGACAGTGCGGTGCTCCCTCAGTACTTCCCCTCTGACAGTACGGCACTCCCTCAGTACTTCCCCTCCAACAGTGCGGCACTCCCTCAGTACTGCCCCTCCGACAGTACAACGCTCCCTCAGTACTGCCCCTCCGATAGCGCGGCGCTCCCTCAGTACCGCCCCTCCGACACTGCAACGCTCCCTCAGTACTGCCCCTCCGACAGCGCGGCGCTCCCTCAGTACTGCACTAGAGTGTCTGCCTGGATTTTTGCTCCCGTTGCTGGAGTGGGCCTTGAAAGCACGACCTTGTGACTGAGAGTTGAGAGTGGATGGGCGTTTTATGCTGCACTGTTGCCATGTATTGCCGCGGTGCCCAGGCACTGCTTGGTGTCAGTAGGCAGCTCCCTTGATGGTCTCGGGTTTAAAATCACCACAGGTGTAGCCCCAAGTGATCACAGATCCATGCAGTGTATAAACAGGCCATTTGGCCCATCATACCTGTTCCAGCTCCTTGAAAGAGCGACCAAATTAGTGCCACTCTCCCGCTATCTACCCGCAGCCCACTGAGCACAAATATCAGATGTTGCTCGAGGACGTGTGGTGTGTTCAGGAGGGGTAGGCTGGTTCGCTGAGCTGTGCCCTAACCCTGGGAATGGGCACATGTGAGGATGTGAGAACAGGCCAGGCTGTGAGGTGCTCCACAGTGCAATAGCCTGTGACACTGCAACAGATGTGCATCCACCCAGAGAGACTTGGCTAGGCTCAGCCTCGCTCACATATTGTGTGAGACCCTCCTCACAACACTAGAGCTTGGCATTCCCTGACCAGGCTCACACTAACTCCAGCCCCCGGGTGTGGGCCCATCCTCTGGCTCCAGCACTCCCACTCTGACATACGTGTTTCCCTGAGCAGCTTTGCAACTCCCAGCCCGACCCCAATCCATGCAATGATGGCGATGTGGCGCAAAGCCTATGCCTCACTATCCAAACCCAGGTGTGTAGGATGGCATTGGGTGGGTTCTGGAGCGCGGAGTCCATAGATGATGAGGGGAGGGGAGGGGACAGGAGGAGCAGCTAAGGGTTATTGAGTACATGGAATCATAGAATTGTACTGCAAGGAAGGGGGCCATTCAGCCCATCGTGCCTGTGCTGGCTCCTCGAAAGAGCTTTCCAACTCGTTCCATTTCCCAGCTCTTTCCCCACAGCCCCGCAATTTTCTCCCCTTCAAATATTTGTCCAGTTCCCTTTTGAATGTTACTGCTGAATCTGTTTCCACCAACCTTTCAGGCAGTGCATTCAAGATCCTAATCACTTGCTGCGTTATTTTTTTCCCTCACGTCACCTCTGGTCCTTTTGCCTTTCACGTAACTCTGTGTCCTCAGATTACCGAACCTTCAGCTCGCATCGTGTCCCTGGTTACCATGGCAGCCCAATCTTTTTGGCACAGATCAAGGCTCCACCCCCAAAACTAAAGGTTGGGTTACACCGCGCCAAAGTGAAGAAATACAAGGGGGAAATTTAAATTTTTTTTTTGCCGTACTTAGGCTCCAAAAAATCGGGCGTAACTCTTCAAATATGCCAAAAAAAGGCTTTGGGAAAATTTAGCCCGATCACTTTACACTTTTTTGCATTAAATTGCATCTGCCATGTGTCTGCCCATGTGAGGTTATCCACTTTGGTGGTAAAAACAGAGAGACAGACTATTATCTGAATGGTGACAGATTAGGAAAAGGGGAGGTGCAACGAGACCTGGGTGTCATGGTACATCAGTCATTGAAGGTTGGCATGCAGGTACAGCAGACGGTTAAGAAAGCAAATGGCATGTTGGCCTTCATTGCGAGGGGATTTGAGTACAGGGCAAGGGAGGTGTTGCTACAGTTGTACAGGGCCTTGGTGAGGCCACACCTGGAGTATTGTGTACAGTTTTGGTCTCCTAACTTGAGGAAGGACATTCTTGCTATTGAGGGAGTGCAGCGAAGGTTCACCAGACTGATTCCCGGGATGGCGGGACTGACATATCAAGAAAGACTGGATCAACTGGGCTTGTATTCACTGGAGTTCAGAAGAATGAGAGGGGACCTCATAGAAACGTTTAAAATTCTGATGGGTTTAGACAGGTTAGATGCAGGAAGAACGTTCCCAATGTTGGGGAAGTCCAGAACCAGGGGTCACAGTCTAAGGATAAGGGGTAAGCCATTTAGGACCGAGATGAGGAGAAACTTTTCACCCAGAGAGTGGTGAACCTGTGGAATTCTCTACCACAGAAAGTTGTTGGGGCCAATTCACTAAATATATTCAAAAAGGAGTTAGATGTAGTCCTTACTACTAGGGGGATCAAGGGGTGTGACGAGAAAGCAGGAATTGGGTACTGAAGTTGCATGTTCAGCCATGAACTCATTGAATGGCGGTGCAGGCTCGAAGGGCCGAATGGCCTACTCCTGCACCTATTTTCTATATTTCTATGTTTTCTATGAAAATAACCTCAGGATGTCCCAAAGCACTTTATAGCCAATAAAATACTTTTGAAGTGAAGTCACTTCTGTGACGCTTAAAATTGTACCATTTAGATCATATTGCGTCTCCTCATTCTGACTACCAAACAAGGGGCTCAATTTTCCCCGGTGATTTGTGTTGCTTTTTTGGAGCAGGCTGCTCTTTTTGGCCTAAATTGAAAAACCATAGTTTCCCCAATCAACTTGTACCAGTGTAAGTCAGTTAGTTACGATTTCTTTAGGTCAGTTTTTTTCAGCCAAAGGGCACGTAACCAGCCACCTAAACCAATTCTGGCCATTTAGGGAAGGTTGGCCAGCTGAGAATTACTCCAGTTGTGCTGAGACCAGCGTATGTAACCTCTGCAGAAAAACCTTCTGGAGAGTTCAGGAAATTGGTGCAGCAGATGCCCAGACTAAAAGAATTGAAAAACACATAGCAGGAGAGAGAGGGCGAGAGAGAGAGAGAGAGAAAAAGGGATAGAGAGAGAGAGAGAGAGGGAGAGAGGGAGAGAGAGGGGGAGAGGGAGAGAGAGAGAGTGAGAAAAAGAGAAAGAAATCCAGGGACCGGGAGAATGGGGACCGAGAATGGGACCGGACCGGGAGAATGGGGACCGAGAATGGGACCGGACCGGGAGAATGGGGACCGAGAATGGGACCGGACCGGGAGAATGGGGACCGAGAATGGGACCGGACCGGGAGAATAGGGACCGAGAATGGGACCGGACCGGGAGAATGGGGACCGAGAATGGGACTGGATCGTGTGAATGGGGACCGAGAATGGGACCGGACCGGGAGAATGGGGACCAAGAATGGGACCGGACCGGGAGAATGGGGACCGAGAATGGGACCGGACCGGGAGAATAGGGACCGAGAATGGGACCGGACCGGGAGAATGGGGACCGAGAATGGGACTGGATCGTGTGAATGGGGACCGAGAATGGGACCGGACCGGGAGAATGGGGACCAAGAATGGGACCGGACCGGGAGAATGGGGACCGAGAATGGGACCGGACCGGGAGAATGGGGACCGAGAATGGGACCGGACCGGGAGAATGGGGACCGAGAATGGGACCGGACCGGGAGAATGGGGACTGAGAATGGGACTGGATCGTGTGAATGGGGACCGAGAATGGGACCGGACCGGGAGAATGGGGACCGAGAATGGGACCGGACCGGGAGAATGGGGAGCGAGAATGGGACTGGACCGGCAAGCCCTTTTGGGCGGGGTTGGAGGTAAGTTACTGCTATGTGTTTTTCAATTCTTTTAATGTGTTGGGAGCTTGCTGTATGCTTCACTTTGCAGCCTCAGCTCGCATCGTGTCCCTGGTTACCATGGCAGCCCAATCTTTTTGGCGCAGATCAAGGCTCCACCCCCAAAACTAAAGGTTGGGTTACACCACGCCAAAATGAAGAAATCCAAGGGGGAAATTTAAATATTTTTTTTGCCGTACTTAGGCTCCAAAAAATCGGGCGTAACTCTTCAAATATGCCAAAAAAAGGCTTTGGGAAAATTTAGCCCTGTCACTTTACACTTTTTTGCATTAAATTGCATCTGCCATGTGTCTGCCCATGTCACCAGTCTGTCTATGTCCTCCTGAAGTCTGTTACTATCTTCCTCACTGTTTACTACATTTCTGAGTTTCGTGTCATTGCAAACTTTGTAATTATGCCCTGTATACCCAAGTCCAGGTCAATAGTAAGAAAGGACATTTAGATGATGTGGAATAGGTGTGGGTGGAGCTACGGAATACCAAGGAGCAGAAAACGCTAGTGGGAGTAGTAGTAAGGTTGTGGACAGCATGAAACAAGAAATTAGGGATGCATGCAATAAAGATACAGCAGTTATCATGGGTGACTTTAATCTACATATAGATTGGGCTAACCAAGCTGGTAGCAATGCGATGGAGAAGGATTTCCTGGAGTGTATTAGGGATGGTTTTCCAGACCAATATGTTGAGGAACCAACCAGGGAGCTGGCCATCTTAGATTGGGTGATGTGGAATGAGGAAGGACTAATTAGCAATCTTGTTGTGCGAGACCCCTTGGGGAAGAGTGACCATAACATGGTAGAACTCTTTATTAGGATGGAGAGTGACAAAGTTAATTCAGCAACTAGGGTCCTGAACATAAGGAAAGGTAACTTCGATCATTGAGGCGTGAATTGGCTAGGATAGACTAGCAAAATGATACTTAAAGGGTTGACGGTGGATCGGCAATGGCAAACATTTAAAGATTACATGGATGAACTTGAATAATTGTACATCACTATCTGGAGTACAAATAAAACGGGGAAGCTGGCTCAATCGTCGCTAACAAGGGAAATTAAGGATAGTGTTAAATCTAACGAAGAGGCATATAAATTGGCCAGAAAAAGCAGCAAACCTGAGGACTGGGAGAAATTTAGAATTCAGTAGAGGAGGACAAAGGGTTTAATTAGGAGGGGGAAAATAGAGTACGAGAAGAAGCTTGCCGGGAACATAAAAACTGACTGCAAAAGCTTCTATAGATATGTGAAGAGAAAAAGATTAGTAAAGACAAACATAGGTCCCTTGCAGTCAGATTCAGGTGAATTTATAATGGGGAACAAAGAAATGGCAAACCAATTGAACAAATACTTTGGTTATGTCTTCACGAAGGAAGACACAAATAACCTTCCGGAAGTACGAGGGGACCAAGGGTCTAGAGAGAAGGAGGAACTGAAGGATATCCTTATTAGGCGGGAAATTGTGTTAGGGAAATTGATGGGATTGAAGGCCGATAAATCCCCGGGGCTTGATAGTCTGTATCCCAGAGTACTTAAGGAAGTGGCCCTAGAAATAGTGGATGCATTGGTGATCATTTTCCAACAGTCTATTGACTCTGAATCAGTTCCTGTGGACTGGAGGGTAGTTAATGTAACACCACTTTTTAAAAAGGGAGGGAGAGAGAAAGCAGGTAATTATCGACTGGTTAGCCTGACATCTGTGGTGGGGAAAATGTTGGAATCAATTATTAAGGATGAAATAGCAGCGCATTTGGAAAGCAGTGACAGGATTGGTCCAAGTCAGCATGGATTTATGAAAGGGAAATCATGCTTGACAAATGTTCTGGAATTTTTTGAGGATGGAACTAGTAGAGTGGACAAGGGAGAACCAGTGGATGTGGTGTATTTGGACTTTCAAAAGGCTTTTGACAAGGTCCCACACAAGAGATTCGTGTGCAAAATCAAAGCACATGGTATTGGGGGTAATATACTGACGTGGATAGAGAACTAGTTGGCAGACAAGAAGCAGAGAGTCGGGATAAACATGTCCTTTTCAGAATGGCAGGCAGTGACTAGTGGAGTGCCGCAGGGCTCAGTGCTGGGACCCCAGCTCTTTACAATATACATCAATGATTTGGATGAAGGAATTGAGTGTAATATCTCCAAGTTTGCAGATGACACTAAACTGGGTGGTGGTGTGAGCTGTGAAGGGAATGCTAAGAGGCTGTAAGGTGACTTGGACAGGTTAGATGAGTGGGCAAAGGCATGGCAGATGCAATATAATGTGGATAAATTTGAGGTTATCCACTTTGGGGTCAAAAACGCAAAGATAGAATATTATCTGAATGGTGGCAGATTAGGAAAAGGGGAGGTGCAACGATACCTGGGTGTCATGGTTCATCAGTCATTGAAAGTTGGCATACAGGTACAGTAGTCGGTGAAGAAGGCAAATGGTATGTTGGCCTTCATAGCTAGGGGATTTGAGTATAGGAGCAGGGAGGTCTTACTGTAGTTGTATAGGGCCTTGGTGAGGCCTCACCTGGAATATTGTGTTCAGTTTTGGTCTCCTAATGTGAGGAAGGACGTTCTTGCTATTACATAGAAACATAGAAAATAGGTGCAGGAGTAGGCCATTCAGCCCTTCTAGCCTGCACCGCCATTCAATGAGTTCATGGCTGAACATGCAACTTCAGTACCCCCTTCCTGCTTTCTCGCCATACCCCTTGATCCCCCGAGTAGTAAGGACTTCATCTAACTCCCTTTTGAATATATTTAGTGAATTGGCCTCAACTACTTTCTGTGGTAGAGAATTCCACAGGTTCACCACTCTCTGGGTGAAGAAGTTTCTCCTCATCTTGGTCCTAAATGGCTTACCCCTTATCCTTAGACTGTGACCCCTGGTTCTGGACTTCCCCAACATTGGGAACATTCTTCCTGCATCTAACCTGTCTAAACCCGTCAGAATTTTAAACGTTTCTATGAGGTCCCCTCTCATTCTTCTGAACTCCAGTGAATACAAGCCCAGTTGATCCAGTCTTTCTTGATAGGTCAGTCCCACCATCCCGGGAATCAGTCTGGTGAATCTTCGCTGCACTCCCTCAATAGCAAGAATGTCCTTCCTCAAGTTAGGAGACCAAAACTATACACAATACTCCATGTGTGGCCCCACCAAGGCCCTGTACAACTGTAGCAACGCCTCCCTGCCCCTGTACTCTCATCCCCTCGCTATGAAGGCCAACATGCCATTTGCTTTCTTAACCGCCTGCTGTACCTGCATGCCAACCTTCAATGACTGATGTACCATGACACCCAGGTCTCTTTGCACCTCCCCTTTTCCTAATCTGTCACCATTCAGATAATAGTCTGTCTCTCTGTTTTTACCACCAAAGTGGATAAGCTCACATTTATCTACATTATACTTCATCTGCCATGCATTTGCCCACTCACCTAACCTATCCCAGTCACTCTGCAGCCTCATAGCATCCTCCTCGCAGCTCACACTGCCACCCAACTTAGTGTCATCCGCAAATTTGGAGATACTACATTTAATCCCCTCATCTAAATCATTAATGTACAATGTAAACAGCTGGGGCCCCAGCACAGAACCTTGCGGTACCCCACTAGTCACTGCCTGCCATTCTGAAAAGTACCCATTTACTCCGACTCTTTGCTTCCTGTCTGACAACCAGTTCTCAATCCACGTCAGCACACTACCCCCAATCCCATGTGCTTTAACTTTGCACATTAATCTCTTGTGTGGGACCTTGTCGAAAGCCTTCTGAAAGTCCAAATATACCACATCAACTGGTTCTCCCTTGTCCACTTTACTGGAAACATCCTCAAAAAATTCCAGAAGATTTGTCAAGCATGATTTCCCTTTCACAAATCCATGCTGACTTGGACCTATCATGTCACCTTTTTCCAAATGCGCTGTTATGACATCCTTAATAATTGATTCCATCATTTTACCCACGACTGAGGTCAGGCTGACCGGTCTATAATTCCCTATTGAGGTAGTGCAGCGAAGGTTCACCAGACTGATTCCCGGGATGGCTGGACTGACATATGAGGAGAGACTGGATCAACAGGGCCTTTATACTTTGGAGTTTAGAAGGATGAGAGGGAATCTCATAGAAACATACAAGATTCTGACGGGACGGGACAGGTTCGATGCGGGTAGATTGTCCGCGATGTTGGGGAAGTCCAGAACCAGGGACACAGTCTTAGGATAAAGGGTAGGCTATTTAGGACTGAGATGAGGAGAAACTTCTTCACTCAGAGAGTTGTTAACCTGTAGAATTCCCTACCGCAGAGAGTTGTTGATGTCAGTTCATTGGATATATTCAAGAGGGAGTTAGATATGGCCCTTCTGGCTAAGTGGATCAAGGGTTATGGAGAGGAAGCAGGAAAGGATTTTTAAGGGAATGATCAGCCATGATCTTATTGAATGGCGATGCAGGCTCGAAGGGCCGAATGGCATACTCCTGCACCTATTTTCGATGTTTCTGTGAAAAGCAGCAGTGGCCCAAATACCAAGCCCCAGGGGCACCTCTGTATTCTTCCCTCCACTCTGAAGGCAAATAAAAGCAACAGGCTGAAACACCGTCACTGAAACAGCCAACTAAAGATTTCAGACAGACCCGCGTTACACGCTCAATTTCAAACTCACCTTCAGCCACCAGAGGAAACACGAATCCTTCCTGAGCAGGGCGGGGCAGCGAGCAGCGTCTCCAGTGTACGGGGAGCGAGGTTAGAGCAGCTCACAGCTCGCCAGTCTGGAGAAAAGGAGGATAAAATAGTCTATATAAGTGTGGAGATAATTACTGGTGATAACAGTGTGAAAGCCCTTCTTTGTACAGGGGCAGTGATCTACAATGAACAGGCTGTTATCTACACAGAAATAGCAGAGAGGGGTTCTGTTATCAGCCATTGTCCAGTAACATCAGCAAATTGTCTAAATAAGCCCCTCAATCACTGGAAACCGGTTTCTATCAGGTCTGCCCATCCCTTCATGTTTTTAGCAGCTCGATTTAATCACCCCGTAATCTCCTCAGTTTGAATAAAATAGTGGCACTTTTTGCAAGTCAGTCTGATTTAGCAGAGTGAGGTCATCAAAATAATATCGGCATCATTACCGTCGCTGTCCACTCAGTCATCGACAGTGACCACAGGGAACATTGGGAGAACGTGTCTCCAGTGGCTGGAGCTGGGTAACCAGAGGACACACAATTGGGATCATTGGCAAAAGAACCTCAGGCGAGGTGAGAGTTGTTTTACACAGCGAGTTATTGTGATCAGGAATGCACTGCCCAAAAGGTTGGGGGAAGCAGTAACTTGGAAAAGGGAATTAGATAAAAACTTGAAAAGGAAGTAATTGATGGGCTGTGGGGAAAGAGCAGGGAGTGGGACTGATTGGACTGCTCTCACTGAGTTGGCACAGGCTCGATGGGCCCATGGCGTTGGTCTGTGCTGTAAGATTCTGTGGCCCCCATATTAACTCAGAGGCATGTTGGGACCAGGGTCTCTGATATCACAAGGGAAACCCGCAAGTAATTTCAGCACATCTGTCAGTGGCTTTTTAATGCAGATAACTCATTATCATTTTACTCCCCGCTGCAGGGCCACACTGTGCTGTCTCTGGGCTACACTGTGCCAATCCTGGGCCACACTGTGCTGCTCCTGGGTCACACCGTGCCAATCCTGGGTCACACTGTGCTGCTCCTGGGTCACACTGTGCCAATCCTGGGACATACTGTGCCAATCCTGGGCCACACTGTGCTGCTCCTGGATCACACTGTTCAAATCCTGGGTCACACTGTGTTGCTCCTGGGTCACACTGTTCTGCTCCTGGGTCACACTGTGCTGCTCCTGGGCCATACTGTGCCAATCCTGGGTCACACTGTGCCACTCCTGGGCCAAAATGTGTAGCTCCTGGGGCACACTGTGCTGCTCCTGGGTCACACTGTGCTGCTCCTGGGTCACACTGTTGTGCTCCTGGGCCACACTGTGCTGCTCCTGGGCCACACTGTGCCAATCCTTGGTCACACTGTGCCAATCCTGGGTCACACTGTGCCACACCAAGGCCACACTGTGCTGCTCCTGGCTCACACTGTGCCACTCCTGGGGCACACTGTGCTGCTCCTGGGCCACATAGTGCCAATCCTGGGTCACACTTTGCCACTCCTGGGTCACACTGTGCCAATCCTGGGCCACTCTATGCCACTCCTGGGCCACACTGTGCTGCTCCTGGGTCACACTATGCTGCTCCTGGGCCACACTGTGCCAATCCTGGGCCACATAATGCCAATCCTGGGCCACACTGTGCTGCTCCTGGGCCTCATTGTACCAATCCTGGGCCACACTGTGCAGCTCCTGGGTCACACAGTGCCACTCCTGGGTCACACTGTGCCAATCCTGGGTCACACTGTGCCACTTTTGGGCCACACTGTGCCACTCCTGGGCCACACTGTGCTGCTCCTGGGTCACACTGTGCTGCTCCTGGGTCACACCTGTGCCAATCCTGGGCCACACTGTGCCGCACCTGGGTCACACTGTGCTGCTCCTGAGCCACACTGTGCCACTCCATGCGCACACTGTGCTGCTCCTGGGTCACACTGTGCCACTCTTGGGCCACACTGTGCCAATCCTGGGCCACATAGTGCCAATCCTGGGCCACACTGTGCCAATGCTGGGCCACACTGTGCCAATCCTGGGCCACACTGTGCTGCTCCTGGGCCACAATTTGCTGCTTCTAGGCCACACTGCTGCTCCTGGGTCACACTGTGCCAATCCTGGGCCACACTGTGCTGCTCCTGGGCCGCACTGTGCTGCCCCTGGGCCACACTGTGCTGCTCCTGGGTCACACTGTGCCGACCCTGGGCCGCACTGTGCTGCCCCTGGGCCACACTGTGCTGCCCCTGGGTCACACTGTGCCGACCCTGGGCCACACTGTGCTGCTCCTGGGCCACACTGTGCTGCTTCTGGGCCACACTGTGCTGCTCCTGGGTCACACTGTGCCAATCCTGGGCCACACTGTGCTGCTCCTGGGCCACACTGTGCTGCTCCTGGGCCACACTGTGCCACTCCTGGGCCACACTGTGCCAATCCTGGGCCACACTGTGTCTATCCTGGGTCACACTATGCTGCTCCTGGGCCACACTGTGCAGCTCCTGGGTCACACTGTGCTGCTCCTGGACCACACTGTGCTGCTCCTGGGCCACACTGTGCCGCTCCTGGGCCACACTGTGCCAATCCTGGGCCACACAATGCCAATCCTGGGCCACACTGTGCTGCTCCTGGGCCTCATTGTACCAATCCTGGGCCACACTGTGCCAATCCTGGGTCACACAGTGCCACTCCTGGGTCACACAGTGCCACTCCTGGGTCACACTGTGCCACTTTTGGGCCACACTGTGCCACTCCTGGGCCACACTGTGCTGCTCCTGGGTCACACTGTGCTGCTCCTGGGTCACACCTGTGCCAATCCTGAGCCACACTGTGCCGCACCTGGGTCACACTGTGCTGCTCCTGGGCCACACTGTGCCACTCCATGCGCACACTGTGCTGCTCCTGGGTCACACTGTGCCACTCTTGGGCCACACTGTGCCAATCCTGGGCCACACTGTACCAATCCTGGGCCACACTGTACCAATCCTGGGCCACACTGTGCTACTCCTGGTCCACACTGTGTAGCTCCTGGGTCACACTGTGCTGCTCCTGGGCCACACTGTGCTGCTTCTGGGCCACACTGTGCTGCTCCTGGGTCACACTGTGCCAATCCTGGGCCACACTGTGCTGCTCCTGGGCCACACTGTGCTGCTCCTGGGCCACACTGTGCCACTCCTGGGCCACACTGTGCCAATCCTGGGCCACACTGTGTCTATCCTGGGTCACACTATGCTGCTCCTGGGCCACACTGTGCAGCTCCTGGGTCACACTGTGCTGCTCCTGGACCACACTGTGCTGCTTCTGGGCCACACTGTGCCACTCCTGGGCCACACTGTGCTAATCCTGGGTCACACTGTGATGCTCCTGGGTCACACTGTGCTGCTCCTGGGTAACACTGTGCCAATCCTGGGCCACACTGTGCTGCTCCTGGGTCACACTGTGCTGCTCCTGGGCCACACTGTGCCAATCCTGGGCCACACTGTGTCTATCCTGGGTCACACTGTGATGCTCCTGGGTCACACTGTGCTGCTCCTGGGTCACACTGTGCCAATCCTGGGCCACACTGTGCTGCTCCTGGGTCACACTGTGCTGCTCCTGGGTCACACTGTGCTGCTCCTGGTCCAATCTGTGCCACTCCTGGGGCACACTGTGCTGCTCCTTGGGCACACTGTGCTGCTCCTGGGTCACACCATGCCACTCTTGGGCCACACTGTGCCAATCCTGCGCCATACTGTGCCAATCCTTGGCCACACTGTGCTGCTCCTGGGCCACACTGTGCCATTCCTGGGCCACATTGTGCCACTCCTGGGCCACACTGTGCCACTCCTTGGTCACACTGTGCTGCTCCTGGGTCACACTGTACCAATCCTGGGCCACACTGTACCAATCCTGGGCCACACTGTGCTACTCCTGGT
The DNA here is from genome assembly GCF_044704955.1 of Pristiophorus japonicus. Classification (NCBI taxonomy): domain Eukaryota; kingdom Metazoa; phylum Chordata; class Chondrichthyes; family Pristiophoridae; genus Pristiophorus; species Pristiophorus japonicus. The sequence goes on from NC_091987.1 coordinate 160,911,774, forward strand.
CCACACTGTGTAGCTCCTGGGCCACACTGTGCTGCTCCTGGGCGACACTGTGCTGATCCTGGGCCACACTGTGCCAATCCTGGGCCCCACTGTGCCAATCCTGGGACACACTGTGCCAATCATGGGTCACACTGTGCCACTCCTGGGCCACACTGTGCTGCTCCTGGGTCACACTGTGCCAATCCTGGGCCATACTGTGCCAATCCTGGGTCACACTGTGCTGCTCCTGGGCCACACTGTGCCAAACCTGGGTCACACTGTGCTGCTCCTGGGCCACACTGTGCTGCTCCTGGGCCACACTGTGCCAATCCTGGGTCACACTGTGCCAATCCTGGGCCACACTGTGCTGCTCCTCGGTCACACTGTGCTGCTCCTGGGTCACACCATGCCAATCCTGGGCCACACTGTGCTGCTCCTGGATCACACTTTGCCAATCCTGGGTCACACTGTGTTGCTCCTGGGTCACACTGTTCTGCTCCTGGGTCACACTGTGCTGCTCCTGGGCCATACTGTGCCAATCCTGGGTCACACTGTGCTGCTCCTGGGCCACACTGTGTAACTCCTGGGTCACACTGTGCCAATCCTGGGACACACTGTGATTCTCCTGGGCCACACTGTGCCATTCCTGTGCCACACTGTGCCAAACCTGGGCCACACGGTGCCAATCCTGGGCCACACTCTGCTGCTCCTGGGCCACACTCTGCTGCCCCTGGGTCACACTGTGCCAATCCTGGGCCACACTGTGCCAATCCTGGGCCAACTGTGCCAATCCTGGGCCACACTGTGCTGCTCCTGGGCCACACTGTGCCAATCCTGGGCCAACTGTGCCAATCCTGGGCCACACTGTGCCAATCCTGGGCCACACTGTGCCAATCCTGGGCCACACTGTGCTGCTCCTGGTCCACACTGTGCCAATCCTGGGCCACACTGTGCTGCTCCTGGGCCACACTGTACCAATCCTGGGCCACACTGTGCTACTCCTGGTCCACACTGTGTAGCTCCTGGGCCACACTGTGCTGCTCTTGGTCCACACTGTGCCAATTCTGGGCCATACTGTGCTGCTCCTGGGCCAAACTGTGCCAATCATGGGCCACACTGTGCCGCACCTGGGCCATTTGTGCCAATCCTGGGCCACCCTGTGCCAATCCTGGGCCACACTGTGCCAATCCTGGGCCACACTGTGCCAATCCTGGGCCACACTGTACCAATCCTGGGCCACAATGTGCCAATCCTGGGCCACACTGTGCTACTCCTCGGCCACACTGTACCAATCCTGGGCCACACTGTGCTACTCCTGGTCCACACTGTGTAGCTCCTGGGTCACACTGTGCTGCTCCTGGGACACACTGTGCTGCTCCTGGGCCACACAGTGCTGATCCTGGGCCACACTGTGCCGATCCTGGGCCACACTGTGCCAATCCTCGGCCACACTGTGCCATGCTACTCCTGGGCCACACTGTACCAATCCTGGGCCACACTGTGCTACTCCTGGTCCACACTGTGTAGCTCCTGGGTCACACTGTGCTGCTCCTGGGACACACTGTGCTGCTCCTGGGCCACACAGTGCTGCTCCTGGGCCACACTGTGCCGATCCTGGGCCACACTGTGCCAATCCTGGGCCACACTGTGCCATGCTACTCCTGGGCCACACTGTACCAATCCTGGGCCACACTGTGCTACTCCTGGTCCACACTGTGTAGCTCCTGGGTCACACTCTGCTGCTCCTGGGACACACTGTGCTGCTCCTGGGCCACACAGTGCTGCTCCTGGGCCACACTGTGCCGATCCTGGGCCACACTGTGCCAATCCTGGGCCACACTGTGCCAATCCTGGGTCACACAGTGACAATCCTGGGCCACTCTGTGCCACTCCTGGGCCACACTGTGCTGCTCCTGGGTCACACTGTGCTGCTCCTGGGCCACACTGTGCCAATCCTGGGCCAACTGTGCCAATCCTGGGCCACTCTGTTACACTCCTGGGCCACACTGTGCTGCTCCTGGGTCACACTGTGCTGCTCCTGGGCCACACTGTGCCAATCCTGGGCCAACTGTGCCAATCCTGGGCCACACTGTGCTGCTCCTGGGCCATACTGTGCCAATCCTGGGCCAACTGTGCCAATCCTGGGCCACACTGTGCCAATCCTGGGCCACACTGTGCCAATCCTGGATAACACTGTGCCAATCCTGGGCCACACTGTGCTGCTCCTGGGCCACACTGTGCCAATCCTGGGCCACACTGTGCTGCTCCTGGGCCACACTGTGCCGCACCTGGGCCATACTGTGCCAATCCTGGGCCACCCTGTGCCAATCCTGGACCACACTGTGCCAATCCTGTGCCACAATGTGCCAATCCTGGGCCACATTGTGCTGCTCCTGGGCCACACTGTGCCAATTATGGGCCACACTGTGCCAATCCTGGGCCACACTGTGCCAATCCGGGCCACACTGTGCCAATCGTGGGCCACACTGTGCTGCACCTGGGCCACACTGTGCCAATCCTGGGCCAAACTGTGCTGCTCCTGGGTCGCACTGTGCCAATCCTGGTCCACACTGTGCTGCTCCTGGGTCACACTGTGCCAATCCTGGGCCACACTGTGCTTCTCCTGGGCCACACTGTGCCACTCCTGGGCCACACTGTGCTGCTCCTGGGGCACACTGTGCTGCTCCTGGGCCACACTGTGCTGCTCTAGGGTCACACTATGCCTCTCTTGGGCCACACTGTGCCAATCCTGGGCCACACAGTGCCAATCCTTGGCCACACTGTGCTGCTTCTGGGCCACACTGTGCCATTCCTGGGCCACATTGTGCCACTCCTGGGCCACACTGTGCCACTCCTTGGTCATACTGTACCAATCCTGGGCCACACTGTGCTGCTCCTGCGCCACACTGTGCTACTCCTGGGTCACACGGTACTATCCTGGGCCACACTGTGCTACTCCTGGTCCACACTGTGTAGCTCCTGGGACACACTGTGCTGCTCCTGGGACACACTGTGCTGCTCCTGGGCCACACTGTGCTGCTCCTGGGCCACACTGTGCCGATCCTGGGCCACACTGTGCCAATCCTGGGCCGCACTGTGCCAATCCTGGGCCACAATGTGCCAATCCTGGGTCACACTGTGCCACTCCTGGGCCACACTGTGCTGCTCCTGGGTCACACTGTGCCAATCCTGGGCCATACTGTGCCAATCCTGGGCCACACTGTTCTGCTCCTGGGTCACACTGTGCCGATTCTGGGTCACACTGTGCCAATTCTGGGCCACACTGTGCTGCTCCTGGGGCACACCGTGCCAATCCTGGGACATACTGTGCCAATCCTGGGCCACACTGTGCTGCTCCTGGATCACACTGTGCAAATCCTGGGTCACACTGTGTTGCTCCTGGGTCACACTGTTCTGCTCCTGGGTCACACTGTGCTGCTCCTGGTCCATACTGTGCCAATCCTGGGCCACACTGTGCTGCTCCTGGGCCACACTGTGTAGCTCCTGGGTCACACTGTGCCAATCCTGGGCCACCCTGTGCTGCTGCTGGGCCACACTGTGCCATTCCTGGGCTACACTGTGCCAATCCTGGGCCAAAATGTGTTGCTCCTGGCCCACACTGTGCCACTCCTGGGGCACACTGTGCTGCTCCTGGGTCACACTGTGCTAATCCTGGGCCACTCTGTGCCACTCCTGTGCCAACTGTGCCAATCCTGGGCCACACTGTGCTGCTCCTGGGCCACACTGTGCCAATCCTGGGCCAGCTGTGCCAATCCTGGGCCACACTGTGCCAATCCTGGGCCACACTGTGCCAATATTGGGCCAACTGTGCCAATCCTGGGCCACACTGTGCCAATCCTGGGCCACACTGTGCTGCTCCTGGGCCACACTGTGCCAATCCTGGGCCACACTGTGCTGCTCCTCGGCCACACTGTGCCAATCTTGGGCCACACTGTGCCGCGCCTGGGTCACACTGTGCTGCTCCTGGGCCAATCTTTGCCACTCCTGGGGCACACTGTGCTGCTCCTGGGTCACACTATGCCACTCTTGGGCCACACTGTGCCAATCCTGGGCCACACTGTGCCAATCCTTGGCCACACTGTGCTGCTTCTGGGCCACACTGTGCCATTCCTGGGCCACATTGTGCCACTCCTGGGCCACACTGTGCCACTCCTTGGTCATACTGTACCAATCCTGGGCCACACTGTGCTGCTCCTGCGCCACACAGTGCTACTCCTGGGCCACACGGTACTATCCTGGGCCACACTGTGCTACTCCTGGTCCACACTGTGTAGCTCCTGGGTCACACTGTGCTGCTCCTGGGACACACTGTGCTGCTCCTGGGCCACATTGTGCTGCTCCTGGGCCACACTGTGCCGATCCTGGGCCACACTGTGCCAATCCTGGGCCGCACTGTGCCAATCCTGGGCCACAATGTGCCAATCCTGGGTCACACTGTGCCACTCCTGGGCCACACTGTGCTGCTCCTGGGTCACACTGTGCCAATCCTGGGCCATACTGTGCCAATCCTGGGCCACACTGTGCTGCTCCTGGGTCACACTATGCCAATCCTGGGTCACACTGTGCCAATTCTGGGCCACACTGTGCTGCTCCTGGGGCACACCGTGCCAATCCTGGGATATACTGTGCCAATCCTGGGCCACACTGTGCTGCTCCTGGATCACACTGTGCAAATCCTGGGTCACACTGTGTTGCTCCTGGGTCACACTGTTCTGCTCCTGGGTCACACTGTGCTGCTCCTAGCCCATACTGTGCCAATCCTGGGCCACACTGTGCTGCTCCTGGGCCACACTGTGTAGCTCCTGGGTCACACTGTGCCAATCCTGGGCCACACTGTGCTGCTGCTGGGCCACACTGTGCCATTCCTGGGCTACACTGTGCCAATCCTGGGCCAAAATGTGTTGCTCCTGGCTCACACTGTGCCACTCCTGGGGCACACTGTGCTGCTCCTGGGTCACACTGTGCTAATCCTGGGCCACTCTGTGCCACTCCTGGGCCAACTGTGCCAATCCTGGGCCACACTGTGCCAATCCTGGGCCACACTGTGCCAATATTGGGCCAACTGTGCCAATCCTGGGCCACACTGTGCCAATCCTGGGCCACACTGTGCTGCTCCTCGGCCACACTGTGCCAATCTTGGGCCACAATGTGCCACACCTGGGCCATACTGTGCCAATCCTGGGCGACCCTGTGCCAATTCTGGACCACACTGTGCCAATCCTGGGCCACACTGTGCTGCTCCTGGGTCACACTGTGCCGCACCTGGGTCACACTGTGCTGCTCCTGGGCCAAGCTTTGCCACTCCTGGGGCACACTGTGCTGCTCCTGGGTCACACTATGCCACTCTTGGGCCACACTGTGCCAATCCTGGGCCACACAGTGCCAATCCTTGGCCACACTGTGCTGCTTCTGGGCCACACTGTGCCATTCCTGGGCCACATTGTGCCACTCCTGGGCCACACTGTGCCACTCCTTGGTCATACTGTACCAATCCTGGGCCACACTGTGCTGCTCCTGCGCCACACTGTGCTACTCCTGGGCCACACGGTACAATCCTGGGCCACACTGTGCTACTCCTGGTCCACACTGTGTAGCTCCTGGGTCACACTGTGCTGCTCCTGGGACACACTGTGCTGCTCCTGGGTCACACTGTGCCAATCCTGGGCCATACTGTGCCAATCCTGGGCCACACTGTGCTGCTCCTGGGTCACACTGTGCCGATTCTGGGTCACACTGTGCCAATTCTGGGCCACACTGTGCTGCTCCTGGGGCACACCGTGCCAATCCTGGGACATACTGTGCCAATCTTGGGCCACACTGTGCTGCTCCTGGATCACACTGTGCAAATCCTGGGTCACACTGTGTTGCTCCTGGGTCACACTGTTCTGCTCCTGGGTCACACTGTGCTGCTCCTGGTCCATACTGTGCCAATCCTGGGCCACACTGTGCTGCTCCTGGGCCACACTGTGTAGCTCCTGGGTCACACTGTGCCAATCCTGGGCCACACTGTGCTGCTGCTGGGCCACACTGTGCCATTCCTGGGCTACACTGTGCCAATCCTGGGCCAAAATGTGTTGCTCCTGGCCCACACTGTGCCACTCCTGGGGCACACTGTGCTGCTCCTGGGTCACACTGTGCTAATCCTGGGCCACTCTGTGCCACTCCTGGGCCAACTGTGCCAATCCTGGGCCACACTGTGCTGCTCCTGGGCCACACTGTGCCAATCCTGGGCCAGCTGTGCCAATCCTGGGCCACACTGTGCCAATCCTGGGCCACACTGTGCCAATATTGGGCCAACTGTGCCAATCCTGGGCCACACTGTGCCAATCATGGGCCACACTGTGCCAATCCTGGGCCACACTGTGCTGCTCCTGGGCCACACTGTGCCAATCCTGGGCCACACTGTGCTGCTCCTCGGCCACACTGTGCCAATCTTGGGCCACACTGTGCCGCACCTGGGTCACACTGTGCTGCTCCTGGGCCAATCTTTGCCACTTCTGGGGCACACTGTGCTGCTCCTGGGTCACACTATGCCACTCTTGGGCCACACTGTGCCAATCCTGGGCCACACTGTGCCAATCCTTGGCCACACTGTGCTGCTTCTGGGCCACACTGTGCCATTCCTGGGCCACATTGTGCCACTCCTGGGCCACACTGTGCCACTCCTTGGTCATACTGTACCAATCCTGGGCCACACTGTGCTGCTCCTGCGCCACACAGTGCTACTCCTGGGCCACACGGTACTATCCTGGGCCACACTGTGCTACTCCTGGTCCACACTGTGTAGCTCCTGGGTCACACTGTGCTGCTCCTGAGACACACTGTGCTGCTCCTGGGCCACACTGTGCTGCTCCTGGGCCACACTGTGCCGATCCTGGGCCACACTGTGCCAATCCTGGGCCGCACTGTGCCAATCCTGGGCAACAATGTGCCAATCCTGGGTCACACTGTGCCACTCCTGGGCCACACTGTGCTGCTCCTGGGTCACACTGTGCCAATCCTGGGCCATACTGTGCCAATCCTGGGCCACACTGTGCTGCTCCTGGGTCACACTGTGCCAATCCTGGGTCACACTGTGCCAATTCTGGGCCACACTGTGCTGCTCCTGGGGCACACCGTGCCAATCCTGGGATATACTGTGCCAATCCTGGGCCACACTGTACTGCTCCTGGATCACACTGTGCAAATCCTGGGTCACACTGTGTTGCTCCTGGGTCACACTGTTCTGCTCCTGGGTCACACTGTGCTGCTCCTAGCCCATACTGTGCCAATCCTGGGCCACACTGTGCTGCTCCTGGGCCACACTGTGTAGCTCCTGGGTCACACTGTGCCAATCCTGGGCCACACTGTGCTGCTGCTGGGCCACACTGTGCCATTCCTGGGCTACACTGTGCCAATCCTGGGCCAAAATGTGTTGCTCCTGGCTCACACTGTGCCACTCCTGGGGCACACTGTGCTGCTCCTGGGTCACACTGTGCTAATCCTGGGCCACTCTGTGCCACTCCTGGGCCAACTGTGCCAATCCTGGGCCACACTGTGCCAATCCTGGGCCACACTGTGCCAATATTGGGCCAACTGTGCCAATCCTGGGCCATACTGTGCCAATCCTGGGCCACACTGTGCTGCTCCTGGGCCACACTGTGTAGCTCCTGGGTCACACTGTGCCAATCCTGGGCCACACTGTGCTGCTGCTGGGCCACACTGTGCCATTCCTGGGCTACACTGTGCCAATCCTGGGCCAAAATGTGTTGCTCCTGGCTCACACTGTGCCACTCCTGGGGCACACTGTGCTGCTCCTGGGTCACACTGTGCTAATCCTGGGCCACTCTGTGCCACTCCTGGGCGACCCTGTGCCAATTCTGGACCACACTGTGCCAATCCTGGGCCACACTGTGCTGCTCCTGGGTCACACTGTGCCGCACCTGGGTCACACTGTGCTGCTCCTGGGCCAAGCTTTGCCACTCATGGGGCACACTGTGCTGCTCCTGGGTCACACTATGCCACTCTTGGGCCACACTGTGCCAATCCTGGGCCACACAGTGCCAATCCTTGGCCACACTGTGCTGCTTCTGGGCCACACTGTGCCATTCCTGGGCCACATTGTGCCACTCCTGGGCCACACTGTGCCACTCCTTGGTCATACTTTACCAATCCTGGGCCACACTGTGCTGCTCCTGCGCCACACTGTGCTACTCCTGGGCCACACGGTACTATCCTGGGCCACACTGTGCTACTCCTGGTCCACACTGTGTAGCTCCTGGGTCACACTGTGCTGCTCCTGGGACACACTGTGCTGCTCCTGGGCCACACTGTGCTACTCCTGGGCCACACTGTGCCGATCCTGGGCCACACTGTGCCAATCCTGGGCCGCACTGTGCCAATCCTGGGCCACAATGTGCCAATCCTGGGTCACACTGTGCCACTCCTGGGCCACACTGTGCTGCTCCTGGGTCACACTGTGCCAATCCTGGGCCATACTGTGCCAATCCTGGGCCACACTGTGCTGCTCCTGGGTCACACTGTGCCGATTCTGGGTCACACTGTGCCAATTCTGGGCCACACTGTGCTGCTCCTGGGGCACACCGTGCCAATCCTGGGACATACTGTGCCAATCCTGGGCCACAATGTGCTGCTCCTGGATCACACTGTGCAAATCCTGGGTCACACTGTGTTGCTGATGGGTCACACTGTTCTGCTCCTGGGTCACACTGTGCTGCTCCTGGTCCATACTGTGCCAATCCTGGGCCACACTGTGCTGCTCCTGGGCCACACTGTGTAGCTCCTGGGTCACACTGTGCCAATCCTGGGCCACACTGTGCTGCTGCTGGGCCACACTGTGCCATTCCTGGGCTACACTGTGCCAATCCTGGGCCAAAATGTGTTGCTCCTGGCCCACACTGTGCCACTCCTGGGGCACACTGTGCTGCTCCTGGGTCACACTGTGCTAATCCTGGGCCACTCTATGCCACTCCTGGGCCAACTGTGCCAATCCTGGGCCACACTGTGCTGCTCCTGGGCCACACTGTGCCAATCCTGGGCCAACTGTGCCAATCCTGGGCCACACTGTGCCAATCCTGGGCCACACTGTGCCAATATTGGGCCAACTGTGCCAATCCTGGGCCACACTGTGCCAATCCTGGGCCACACTGTGCCAATCCTGGGCCACACTGTGCTGCTCCTGGGCCACACTGTGCCAATCCTGGGCCACACTGTGCTGCTCCTCGGCCACACTGTGCCAATCTTGGGCCACACTGTGCCGCACCTGGGTCACACTGTGCTGCCCCTGGGCCAATCTTTGCCACTCCTGGGGCACACTGTGCTGCTCCTGGGTCACACTATGCCACTCTTGGGCCACACTGTGCCAATCCTGGGCCACACTGTGCCAATCCTTGGCCACACTGTGCTGCTTCTGGGCCACACTGTGCCATTCCTGGGCCACATTGTGCCACTCCTGGGCCACACTGTGCCACTCCTTGGTCATACTGTACCAATCCTGGGCCACACTGTGCTGCTCCTGCGCCACACAGTGCTACTCCTGGGCCACACGGTACTATCCTGGGCCACACTGTGCTACTCCTAGTCCACACTGTGTAGCTCCTGGGTCACACTGTGCTGCTCCTGGGACACACTGTGCTGCTCCTGGGCCACACTGTGCTGCTCCTGGGCCACACTGTGCCGATCCTGGGCCACACTGTGCCAATCCTGGGCCGCACTGTGCCAATTCTGGGCCACAATGTGCCAATCCTGGGTCACACTGTGCCACTCCTGGGCCACACTGTGCTGCTCCTGGGTCACACTGTGCAAATCCTGGGCCACTCTGTCCCACTCCTGGGCCAACTGTGCCAATCCTGGGCCACACTGTGCTGCTCCTGGGCCACACTGTGCCAATCCTGGGCCAACTGTGCCAATCCTGGGCCACACTGTGCCAATCCTGGGCCACACTGTGCCAATATTGGGCCAACTGTGCCAATCCTGGGCCACACACTGTGCCAATCCTGGGCCACACTGTGCCAATCCTGGTCCACACTGTGCTGCTCCTGGGCCACACTGTGCCAATCCTGGGCCACACTGTGCTGCTCCTCGGCCACACTGTGCCAATCTTGGGCCACACTGTGCCGCACCTGGGCCATACTGTGCCAATCCTGGGCCACCCTGTGCCAATCCTGGGCCACAGTGTGCCAATCCTGGGCCACAATGTGCCAATACTGGGCCACACTGTTCTGCTCCTGGGCCACACTGTGCCAATTCTGGGCCACACTGTGCCAATCCTGGGCCACACTGTCTCAATCCGGGCCACACTGTGCCAATCGTGGGCCCCACTGTGTTGCACCTGGGCCACACTGTGCCAATCCTGGGCCACACTGTGCTGCTCTTGGGCCACACTGTGCCAATCCTGGGCCACACTGTGCTGCTCCTGGGGCACACTGTGCTGCTCCTGGGTCACACTGTGCTGCTCCTGGGCCACACTGTGCTGCTCCTGGGCCACACGGAGCTGCTCCTGGGTCACACTCTTGTGCTCCTGGGCCACACCGTGCTGCTCCTGGGCCACACTGTGCTGCTCCTGGGCCACACTGTGCCAATCCTTGGTCACACTGTGCCAATCCTGGGTCACACTGTGCCAATCCTGGTCCACTCTATGCCACTCCTGGGCCACACTGTGCTGCTCCTGGGTCAGACTGTGCTGCTCCTGGGCCACAATGTGCCAATCCCGGGTCACACTGTGCCACTTTTGGGCCACAATGTGCCACTCCTGGGTCACACTGTGCTGCTCCTGGGTCACACCTGTGCCAATCCTGGGCCACACTGTGCCGCACCTAGGTCACACTGTGCTGCTCCTGGTTCACACTGTGCCACTCCTGGGGCACACTGTGCTGCTCCTGGGTCACACTGTGCCAATCCTGGGCCACTCTATGCCACTCCTGGGCCACACTGTTCTGCTCCTGGGTCACACTGTGCCAATCATGGGCCACACAGTGCCAATCCTGGGCCACACTGTGCCAATCCTGGGCCAACTGTGCCAATTCTGGGCCACACTGTGCCAATCCTGGGCCACACTGTGCCAATCCTGGGCCACAATGTGCCAAACCCGGGTCACACGGTGCCAATCCTGGGCCACACTGTGTTGCTCCTGGGCCACACTGTGCTGCTCCTGAGCCACATTGTATCAACCCTGGACCACACTGCCAATCTTGGGTCATACTGTGCCTTTCCTGGGTCACACTGTGCCAATCCTGGGTCACACTGTGGCACTTTTGGGCCACACTGTGCCACTCCTGGGCCACACTGTGCCATTCCTGGGCCACACTGTGGTGCTCCTGGCTCACACTGTGCCACTCCTAAGGCACACTGTGCTGCTCCTGGGTCTAACCTGTGCCAATCCTGGGCCACACTGTGCCGCACCTGGGTCACACTGTGCTGCTCCTGGGCCACTCTGTGCCACTCCATGCGCACACTGTGCTGCTCCTGGGTCACAATGTGCCACTCTTGGTCCACACTGTGCCAATCCTGGGCCACAATGTGCCAATACTGGGCCACACTGTTCTGCTCCTGGGCCACACTGTGCCAATTCTGGGCCACACTGTGCCAATCCTGGGCCACACTGTCTCAATCCGGGCCACACTGTGCCAATCGTGGGCCCCACTGTGTTGCACCTGGGCCACACTGTGCCAATCCTGGGCCACACTGTGCTGCTCTTGGGCCACACTGTGCCAATCCTGGGCCACACTGTGCTGCTCCTGGGGCACACTGTGCTGCTCCTGGGTCACACTGTGCTGCTCCTGGGCCACACTGTGCTGCTCCTGGGCCACACGGAGCTGCTCCTGGGTCACACTGTTGTGCTCCTGGGCCACACCATGCTGCTCCTGGGCCACACTGTGCTGCTCCTGGGCCACACTGCCAATCCTTGGTCACACTGTGCCAATCCTGGGTCACACTGTGCCACTCCTGGGGCACACTGTGCTGCTCCTGGGTCACACTGTGCCAATCCTGGGCCAATCTATGCCACTCCTGGGCCACACTGTGCTGCTCCTGGGTCAGACTGTGCTGCTCCTGGGCCACAATGTGCCAATCCCGGGTCACACTGTGCCACTTTTGGGCCACAATGTGGCACTCCTGGGTCACACTGTGCTGCTCCTGGGTCACACCTGTGCCAATCCTGGGCCACACTGTGCCGCACCTAGGTCACACTGTGCTGCTCCTGGTTCACACTGCCACTCCTGGGGCACACTGTGCTGCTCCTGGGTCACACTGTGCCAATCCTGGGCCACTCTATGCCACTCCTGGGCCACACTGTTCTGCTCCTGGGTCACACTGTGCTGCTCCTGGGCCACACTGTGCCAATCATGGGCCACACAGTGCCAATCCTGGGCCACACTGTGCCAATCCTGGGCCAACTGTGCCAATTCTGGGCCACACTGTGCCAATCCTGGGCCACACAGTGCTAATCCTGGGCCACACTGTGCTGCTCCTGGGCCACACTATGCCAATCCTGGGCCACAATGTGCCAATCCCGGGTCACACTGTGCCAATCCTGGGCCACACTGTGTTGCTCCTGGGCCACACTGTGCCAATCCTGGGTCACACTGTGCTGCTCCTGGGCCACATTGTTTCAATCCTGGACCACACTGCCAATCTTGGGTCATACTGTGCCGCTCCTGGGTCACACTGTGCCAATCCTGGGTCACACTGTGGCACTTTTGGGCCACACTGTGCCACTCCTGGGCCACACTGTGCCACTCCTGGGCCACACTGTGCTGCTCCTGGCTCACACTGTGCCACTCCTGAGGCACACTGTGCTGCTCCTGGGTCACACCTGTGCCAACCCTGGGCCACACTGTGCCGCACCTGGGTCACACTGCTGCTCCTGGGCCACTCTGTGCCACTCCATGCGCACACTGTGCTGCTCCTGGGTCACAATGTGCCACTCTTGGGCCACACTGTGCCAATCCTGGGCCACACAGTGCCAATCATGGGCCACACTGTGCCAATGCTGGGCCACACTGTGCCAATCCTGGGCCACACTGTGCTGCTCCTTGGCCACACTTTGCTGCTTCTGGGCCACACTGTGTTGCTCCTGGGTCACACTGTGCCGATCCTGGGCCACACTGTGCTGCTCCTGGGCCACACTGTGCTGCTCCTGGGTCACACTGTGCTGCTCCTGGGCCACACTGTGCTGCTCCTGCGCCACACTGTGCCAATCCTGGGCCACACTGTGCCACTCCTGGGCCACACTGTGTCACTCCTGGGTCACACTGTGTCACTCCTGGGTCACACTGTGCCACTCCTGGGCCACACTGTGTCACTCCTGGGTCACATTCTGCTGCTCCTGGGCCATACTGTGCCAATCCTGGGCCACACTGTGCCACTCCTGGGTCACACTGTGCTGCTCCTGGGCCACACTCTGCTGCTCCTGGGTCACACTGTGCTGCTCCTGGGTCACACTGTTCCAATCCTGGGCCACACTGTGCCAATCCTGGGCCACACTGTGCTGCTCCTGGGCCACACTGTGCTGCTCCTGGGCCACACTGTGCTGCTCCTGGGCCATACTGTGCCAATCCTGGGTCACACTGTGCTGCTCCTGTGCCACACTGTGCTGCTCCTGGGCCACACTGTGCTGCTCCTGGGTCACACTGTGCCAATCTTGGGCCACACTGTGCTGCTCCTGGGCCACACTGTGCTGCTCCTGGGTCACACTGTGCCAATCTTGGGCCAAACTGTGCTGCTCCTGGTTCACACTATGCTGCTCCTGGGCCACACTGTGCCAATCCTGGGCCACACTGTGCTGCTCCTGGGCCACACAGTGCTGCTCCTGGGCCACACTGTGCTGCTCCTGGGCCACACTGTGCCAATCCTGGGCCACACTGTGATGCTCCTGGGTCACACTGTGCTGCTCCTCGGCCACACTGTGCTGCTCCTGGGCCACACTGTGCCAATCCTGGGCCACACTGTGCTGCTCCTGGGCCACACTATGCTGCTCCTAGGCCACACTGTGCCACTCCTGGGCCACACTGTGCCAATCCTGGGCCACACTGTGCTGCTCCTGGGCCACACTATGCTGCTCCTGGGCCACACTGTGCCACTCCTGGACCACACTGGATCTATCCTGGGTCACACTGTGCTGCTCCTGGGTCACACTGTGCTGCTCCTGGGCCAAACTGTGCCAATCCTGGGCCAAACTGTGCCACTCCTGGGCCACACTGTGCCAATCCTGGGCCACACTGTGTCTATCCTGGGTCACACTGTGCTGCTCCTGGGCCACACTGTGCCAATCCTGGGCCACACTTTGCCACCCCTGGGCCACACTGTGCCGCTCCTGGGCCGCACTGTGCCAATCCTGCGCTACACTGTGCCAATCCTGGGTCACACTGTGCTGCTCATGGGCCACACTGTGCCAATTCTGGTTCACACTGTGCCAATCCTGGGCCACATTGTGCCAATCCTGGGCCACAATGTGCCAATCCTGGGCCACACTGTGCTGCTCCTGGGCCACACTGTGCCAATTCTGGGCCACACTGTGCCAATCCTGGGCCACACTGTGCCAATCCGGGCCACACTGTGCCAATCGTGGGCTACACTGTGCTGCACCTGGGCCACACTGTGCCAATCCTGGGCCACACTGTGCTGCTCCTGGGCCACACTGTGCCAATCCTGGGCCACACTGTGCCAATCCTGGGCCACACTGTGCTGCTCCTGGGCCACACTGTGCTGCTCCTGGGCCACACTGTTCTGCTCCTGGGTCACATTGTGCTGCTCCTGTGCTACACGGTGCTGCTCCTGGGTCACACTGTGCTGCTCCTGGGCCACACTGTGCTGCTCCTGGGCCACACTGGGCCAATCATTGGTCACACTGTGCCAATCCTGGGTCACACTGTGCTGCTCCTGGGCCACAATGTGCCACTCCTGGGCCTCACTGTGCTGCTCCTGGCTCACACTGTGCCACTCCTGGGTCACACTGTGCTGCTCCTGGGTCACTCCTGTGCCAATCCTGGGCAACACTGTGCCGCACCTAGGTCACACTTTGCTGCTCCTGGTTCACACTGTGCCACTCCTGGGGCACACTGTGCTGCTCCTGGGTCACACTGTGCCAATCCTGGGCCACTCTATGCCACTCCTGGGCCACACTGTTCTGCTCCTGGGTCACACTGTGCTGCTCCTGGGCCACACTGTGCCAATCATGGCCACACAGTGCCAATCCTAGGCCACACTGTGCCAATCCTGGGCCAACTGTGCCAATTCTGGGCCACACTGTGCCAATCCTGGACCCACAGTGCTAATCCTGGGCCACACTGTGCTGCTCCTGGGCCACACTGTGCCAATTCTGGGCCACAATGTGCCAATCCCAGGTCACACTGTGCCAATCCTGGGCCACACTGTGTTGCTCCTGGGCCACACTGTGCCAATCCTGGGCCACTCTATGCCACTCCTGGGCCACACTGTTCTGCTCCTGGGTCACACTGTGCTGCTCCTGGGCCACACTGTGCCAATCATGGCCACACAGTGCCAATCCTAGGCCACACTGTGCCAATCGTGGGCCAACTGTGCCAATTCTTGGCCACAATGTGCCAATCCCAGGTCACACTGTGCCACTCCTGGGGCACACTGTGCTGCTCCTGGCTCACACTGTGCCACTCCTGGGTCACACTGTGCTGCTCCTGGGTCACTCCTGTGCCAATCCTGGGCAACACTGTGCCGCACCTTGGTCACACTTTGCTGCTCCTGGTTCACACTGTGCCACTCCTGGGGCACACTGTGCTGCTCCTGGGTCACACTGTGCCAATCCTGGGCCACTCTATGCCACTCCTGGGCCACACTGTTCTGCTCCTGGGTCACACTGTGCTGCTCCTGGGCCACACTGTGCCAATCATGGCCACACAGTGCCAATCCTAGGCCACACTGTGCCAATCCTGGGCCAACTGTGCCAATTCTGGGCCACACTGTGCCAATCCTGGACCCACAGTGCTAATCCTGGGCCACACTGTGCTGCTCCTGGGCCACACTGTGCCAATTCTGGGCCACAATGTGCCAATCCCAGGTCACACTGTGCCAATCCTGGGCCACACTGTGTTGCTCCTGGGCCACACTGTGCCAATCCTGGGCCACTCTATGCCACTCCTGGGCCACACTGTTCTGCTCCTGGGTCACACTGTGCTGCTCCTGGGCCACACTGTGCCAATCATGGCCACACAGTGCCAATCCTAGGCCACACTGTGCCAATCGTGGGCCAACTGTGCCAATTCTGGGCCACAATGTGCCAATCCCAGGTCACACTGTGCCACTCCTGGGGCACACTGTGCTGCTCCTGGGTCACACTGTGCCAATCCTGGGCCACTCTATGCCACTCCTGGGTCACACTGTGCTGCTCCTGGGCCACATTGTATCAATCCTGGGCCACACTGTGCCAATCTTGGGTCACACTGTGCCGCTCCTGGGTCACACTGTTCCAATCCTGGGTCACACTGTGGCACTTTTGGGCCACACTGTGCCACTCCTGGGCCACACTGTGCCACTCCTGGGCCACACTGTGCTGCTCCTGGCTCACACTGTGCCACTCCTGGGGCACACTGTGCTGCTCCTGGGTCACACCTGTGCCAACCCTGGGCCACACTGTGCCGCACCTGGGTCACACTGTGCTGCTCCTGGGCCACTCTGTGCCACTCCATGCGCACACTGTGCTGCTCCTGGGTCACACTGTGCCACTTTTGGGCCACACTGTGCCAATCCTGGGCCACACAGTGCCAATCATGGGCCACACTGTGCCAATGCTGGGCCACACTGTGCCAATCCTGGGCCACACTGTGCTGCTCCTGGGCCACACTTTGCTGCTTCTGGGCCACACTGTGCTGCTCCTGGGTCACACTGTGCAAATCCTGGGCCACACTGTGCTGCTCCTGGGCCACACTGTGCTGCTTCTGGGCCACACTGTGCTGCTCCTGGGTCACACTGTGCTGCTCCTGGGCCACACTGTGCTGCTCCTGCGCCACAATGTGCCAATCCTGGGCCACACTGTGCCACTCCTGGGCCACACTGTGTCACTCCTGGGTCACACTGTGTCACTCCTGGGCCACACTGTGCCAATCCTGGGCCACAATGTGCCAATCCCGGGTCACACTGTGCCAATCCTGGGTCACACTGTGCTGCTCCTGGGCCACATTGTATCAATCCTGGGCCACACTGTGCCAATCTTGGGTCACACTGTGCCGCTCCTGGGTCACACTGTGCTGCTCCTGGGCCACACTGTGCTGCTCCTGGGCCACACTGTGCCACTCCTGGGCCACACTGTGCCAATCCTGGGCCACACTGTGTCTATCGTGGGTCAAAATGTGCTTCCCCTGGGCCACACTGTGCTGCTCCTGGGCCACACTTTGCCACCCCTGGGCCACACTGTGCTGCTCCTGGGCCACACTGTGCCAATCCTGGGCCACACTGTGTCTATCCTGGATCACACTGTGCTGCTCCTGGGTCACACTATGCCGCTCCTGGGCCACACTGTGCTGCTCATGGGCCACACAGTGCTGCTCCTGGGCCACACCGTGCCAATCCTGGGCCAAACTGTGCTGCTCCTGGGTCACACTGTGCCAATCCTGGGCCATACTGTGCTGCTCCTGGGTCACACTGTGCCGCACCTGCATCACACTGTGCTGCTCCTGGGCCAATCTGTGCCGCTCCTGGGGCACACTGTGCTGCTCCTGGGCCACACTGTGCCAATCCTGGGCCACACTGTGTCTATCCTGGGTCACACTGTGCCACTCTTGGGCCACACTGTGCCAATCCTGGGCCACACTGTGCCAATCCTTGGCCACACTGTGCTGCTCCTGGGCCACATTGTGCCACTCCTGGGCCACACTGTGGTGCTCCTGGGCCACACAGTGCTACTACTGGGCCACACTGTGCCAATCCTTGGTCATACTATGCTGCTCCTGGGCCACACTGTGCCAATCCTGGGCCACACTGTGACAATCCTGGGTCACACTGTGCTGCTCCTGGGCCACACACTGCTGCTCCTGGGCCACACTGTGCCAATCATGGGCCACACTGTGCCAATCCTGGGCTACACTGTGCTGCTCCTGGGTCACACTGTGCTGCTCCTGGGCCACACTGTGCCAATACTGGGGCACATTGTGCTGCTCCTGCGTCACACTGTGCTGCTTCTGGGCCACACTGTGCTGCTCCTGCGCCACACTGTGCCAATCCTGTGCCACACTGTGCCACTCCTGGGCCACACTGTGTCACTCCTGGGTCACACTGTGCTGCTCCTGGGCCACACTCTGCCAATCCTGGGCCACACTGTGCCACTCCTGGGTCACACTGTGCTGCTCCTGGGCCACACTGTGCCAATCCTGTACCACATTCTGCCACTCCTGGGTCACACTGTGCTGCTCCTGGGCCACACTGTGCTACTCCTGGGTCACACTGTGCTGCTCCTGAGCCACACTGTGCTGCTCCTGGGTCACACTGTGTTGCTTCTGGGTCACATTGTGACGCTTCTGGGCCACAGCCGCTCCTGTGCCTCGACCTCTGTTCCTCGCCACTTCCGATCCTCGTCGACCGCGACACCTCTCGCTGCCCTCGGACCTCCGACCTCCGGGCCTCCCGTTGCCCTCCGACGTTTTCGGGGCTCCGATCCGACTCCGCCACTGGGTTCGACCTCGCACAATGAGAGGACAGTAGGAACCTGTGTGTGCGTGTGCGTGTGTGTGTGTGTGTGTGCGTGTGCGTGTGTGTGTGTGTGCGCGCGTCTGTGTGTGCGTGTGTGTGTGTGTGTACGTGTGTGTGCGTATGTGTGTGCGTGTGTGTGTGTGTGTGTGTGGGGCCCATACAGCAGAGCCTGATCTCCAGTTGTCTTGAACCCCCTTGCCACTGGACCAAGACTTCGCTCTGCGAAGCCCGTGTGGTAGCCGGTGTGCAACGATCACCCCACGTTAAAAGAACTCACGCACATGCATCTTCCACACTTCACGATGAAGTTCGGGACCTGGAACGTCAGGACCCTCAGGGACAATGCCAACAGCAACAGTCTGGAACGTCGCACCGCTATCGTTGCCCAGGAACTTTGACGTTTCGACATAGACATCGTCGCCCTAAGCGAGACCGGGCGGGCAGGGGAAGGCCAGCTCAAGGAACAAGGTGGTGATTACACCTTCTTCTGGAAAGGCAAACCAGAAGCAGAATGCCGCCTCCATGAGGTTGTCTTCGCCTTAAAAAACGAGCTAGTGGGCCGTCTGAGACTCCCCTTGCGGAATAAGTGAACGCCTCATGACCTTTCGGCTCACCCTAGCCTGGAACCAGTGCGCTACGGTCTTCAGTGGGTACGCCTCAACACTGGAAGCTGAAGACAAGACCAAAGAGGAATTCTACTGCAGCCTCGAACAATACCTGTCCCGAGTCTCAACGAGCGACAAGCTGATCCTCCTCGGCAACTTTAACGCCAGAGTCGGAAAGGACACAGACCTCTGGGGAGGTGTGATCGGCAGAGAGGGGTTAGGGAAATCCAACTCCAATGGCCCCCTCCTCCTGAAAAAATGCCTAGAACGCAGTGTCGTCATAACCAATAACCTGTTCCGTCAGAAGGACATATATAAGGCCTCATGGCAACACCCTCGCTCCAAGCACTGGCATCTGCTGGACTACGGCATCGTCCGAGCGAGGGACCGCAAAGACGTGCACATCAACCGCACCATGACAGGAACTGACGACTGCTGGACGGACCACCACCTAATCCGTTCTGTCATCACCATCAACACTGTTGTGTATCTGTAAAGCATGCACTCCCATGTTCCGCCACCAGGGAGCTCATCCCCTGAAGTCCCAAGGGGTCCCAGCAGCCGGCCCCTAAGGCCTGTTCCTCACTCTGGAGTTTCTTATTAAAGATTGAGGTCACTGTTACTTTAACCTCCCTATGTGCAGCCTCAATAACTGCCGACGAGAATACGAATCCAACGCAAAGATGCAGCAAACTGTGGGCATCCTGGAGAAGTTCTCGGAGGGTGACGCCTGGGAAGCCTATGTCGAACGGCTAGACCAGTACTTTGTAGCCAACAAGCTGGACGGAGAAGGAAGTGCTGCAAAAAGGAGAGCGGTCCTCCTCACGGTCTGCGGGGCACCAACCTACAGCCTCATGAAGAATCTTCTGGCTTCGGTGCAATCCACAGATAAGTCATATGAGGAGCTGTGTACACTGGTTCGGGAGCATCTTAACCCAAGGAAGAGCGTGCTCATGGCGAGGTATCGGTTCTACACGTGCCAGAGATCTGAAGGTCAGCAAGTGGCGAGCTACATCGCCGAGCTAAGGTGATTTGCAGGACAATGTGAGTTTGATGGCTACCTGGAGCAAATGCTCAGAGACTTTTTTGTACTGGGCATTCGCCACGAGACCATCCTATGAAAACTTTTGACTGTAGAGACACCAACCCTCAGTAAGGCCATTGCGATAGCACAGGCGCTTATGTCCACCAGTGATAACACCAAACAAATCTCTCAGCACACAAGTGCTAGCAATGTTCATAAATTGACTGGAACTGTGTTTGCGAGTAGAAATGTACAGGGCAGAACCCACAAGACTACAACTGCCAGCAGGCCTCAGGTGACCCAGATGACTCAGAGTCCCCAACAAAGAATGAATGCAAGGCAATTCACACCTTGTTGGCGTTGTGGAGGCTTCCATTCAGCTTATTCATGCCGCTTCAAAGGGTATGTTTGCAAGAGCTGTGGAACAATGAGACATCTCCAACAAGCTTGCAAACGAGCTGCAAGCTCTGCAAAACCTGCTAACCACCTCATGGCAGAGGAAGATCGGTCCATGGTGGATCAAAGCAATTTCGAGCCTCGGAGAGAGGAGGCAGATGCTGAAGTACACGGGGTGCACACATTTTCAATGAAATGTCCACCTGTAATGCTAAACGTAAAATTGAATGGCTTACCCGTAGCCATGAAACTGGACACTAGCGCTAGCCAATCCATCATGAGTTAAAAAAATGTTTGAGAGACTGTGGTGCAACAAAGCATTCAGACCAGCCCTGAGCCCCATCCACACGAAACTGAGAACATACACCAAAGAGCTCATCACTGTCCTGGGCAGTGCCATGGTCAAGGTCACCTACAAGGGCATGGTGCACGAACTGCCACTCTGGATTGTCCCGGGCGATGGCCACTTAGAAGGAGCTGGCTGGGCAAAATCCGCTGGAACTGGGATGACATCCGAGCGCTATCACATGTCGATGAGGCCTCATGTACCCAGGTTCTTAACAAATTTCCTTCCCTTTTTGAGCCAGGCATTGGAAACTTTTCCGGGGCGAAGGTGCCAGAGGCACGACCCATTCACCACAAGGCACGAGCGGTACCTCACATGATGAGGGAGAGAGTGGATATCGCGCTGGACAGGCTGCAACACGAGGGCATCATCTCCCCGTGGAATTCAGCGAGTGGGCCAGCCCGATTGTTCCAGTACTCAAAAGTGATGGCACGGTCAGGATTTGTGGCGATGATAAAGTAACTATTAATTGTTTCTCGCTACAGGACCAATACCCGCTGCCTAAGGCAGATGACCTATTTGCGACGCTGGCAGGAGGCAAGACGTTCACCAAGCTCGACCTGACTTCGGCCTACATGATGCAGGAGCTGGAGGAGTCTTCGAAGGGCCTCACCTGCTCAACATGCACAAGTGACTGTTCATCTACAACAGATGCCCGCTTGGCATTCGGTCGGCTGCAGAGATCTTCCAGAGAAACATGGAGAGCCTACTCAAGTCGGTACCACACACGCTGGTCTTTCAGGACGACATATTGGTCACGGGTCAGGACAATGTCGGGCACCTACAAAACCTGAAGGAGGTCCTCCAGTGACTGGATCGCATAGGACTGCGGCTGAAGAGGTCGAAATGTATCTTCATGGCAACAGAAGTGGAGTTTTTGGAGAGAAAGATCGCGGCGGACGGCATTCGGCCCACAGACGCCAAGACAGAGGCTATCAGGAACGCGCCCAGGCCACAGAATGTCACTGAGCTGCGGTTGTCCCAGGTCTCCTCAACTATTTTGGTAACTTTCTACCGGGGTGAAGCACCCTTTTAGAGCCCATACATGTGTTATTGCGCAAAGGTGAGAACTGGGTATGGGGAAAAAAACAAGTAATTGCTTTTGAGAAAGCCTGAAACATTTTATGCTCCAACAAGCTGCTTATATTGTATAACCCGTGTAAAAGACTTGTGCTAGCATGTAACGGGTGTGTATTACAACAAGCTAACATTGCGGGGAAGTTGCAAACTGTCGCCTATGCTTCCAGGAGCTTGTCAAAGGCCGAGAAGACCTACAGCATCATTGAGAAAGAGGCATTAGCTTATGTGTTCGGGGTAAAGAAAATGTATCAGTACCTGTTTGGCCTCAAATTTGAGCTGGAAACCAATCACAAGCCCCTCACATCCCTGTTCGCTGAAAACAAGGGGATAAATACTAATGCCTCAGCCCGCATACAAAGGTGGGCACTCATGCTAGCAGCGTATAACTATACCATCCGCCATAAGCCAGGCACCGAGAACTGTGTGGATGATCTCAGTCGGCTATCATTGCCCACCACAGGGGTGGAAATGGTGCAGCCTGCAAACTTGTTGATGGTGGCACAACCCGCAGACTTGTTGATAGTCAAGGAAGCGTTTAAAAATGATAAATCACCTGTCACGGCACGCCAGATTACGACTTGGAACTTGGACCAGCCAAGATCCTCTGCTGTCCCTAGTAAAAAACTGTGTACTGCATGGGAGCTGGGCCAGCATCCCCGTTGAAATGCAAGAGCCAATCAAGCCGTTCCAGCGGCGAAAGGACGAGCTGTCCTTTCAGGCAGAGTGCCTGTTGTGGGGTAATCGCGTATTGCTACCAAAAAAGGGCAGGGAGACGTTCATCTCGGATCTCCACAGCACACATCTGGGTACAGTAATGATGAAAGCGATAGCCAGTTCCCACGTGTGGTGGCCCGGTATCGACTCTGACTTAGAGTCCTGTGTACGGCAATGCAGCATATGTGCTCAGTTGAGCAACGCGCCCAGAGAGGCATCACTAAGTTTGTGGTCCTGACCCTCCAGACCATGGTCGAGGATCCATGTCGACGATGCGGGCTCGTTTCTCGTTCCTGGTGGTGGTGGATGCTTTTTCAAAATGGATTGAATGTGAAATAATGTCGGGAAGCACCGCCACCGCCACCATTGAAAGCCTGAGGGCCATGTTTGCCACCCACGGCCTGCCTGACATACTGGTCAGTGCCGAATTTAAAGAATTCATGACCCGCAATGGGGTCAAACATGTCACCTCGGCCCCGTTTAAACCAGCCCCCAATGGGCAGGCAGAGCGGGCAGTACAAACCATCAAACAGAGCCTGAAAAGAGTCACAGAAGGCTCACTCCAAACCCGCCTGTCCCGAGTACTGCTCAGCTACCGCATGAGACCCCACTCGCTCACAGGTGTCCCCGGCTGAGCTACTCATGAAAAGGACACTTAAAACCAGACTCTCGCTGGTTCACCCCAACCTGCATGATCAGGTAGAGAGCAGGCGGCAGCAACAAAATGTAAACGATGGTCGCGCCACTGTGTCACGGGAAATTGATCTGAATGACCCTGTGTATGTGCTAAACTATGGACATGTTCCCAAGTGGATCGCGGGCACGGTGATAGCTAAAGAAGGGAGTAGGGTGTTTGTAGTCAAACTAGACAATGGCCAAATTTGCAGAAAGCACCTGGACCAAATGAGGCTGTGGTTCACAGACTGCCCTGAACAACCTACAGCAGACACCACCTTTTTCGAGCCTACAACACACACCCAAAGGATCAATGACACCACGCCGGACCAGGTAATCAAATCCATCACGCCCAACAGCCCAGCAAGGCAAGGCTCACCTAGCAGCCCTGCAGGGCCAACAACATGCCAGCCCAGCGAGGGCACAGCCAACACACCAGAACAGACATTTGTACCGGGGCGGTCCACCAGGGAAAGAAAGGCTCCTGACCATCTCACCTTGTAAATAGTTTTCACTTTGACTTTGGGGGGATGTGATGTTGTGTATCTGTGAAGCATGCACTCCCATGTTCCGCCACCAGGGAGCTCATCTCCTGAAGTCCCAAGGGATCCCAGCATCCCTTGGGAGCACTGTATATAAGCCGGCCCCTAAGGCCTGTTCCTCACTCTGGAGTGTCTTATTAAAGACTGAGGTCACTGTTACTTTAACCTCCCTGTGTGCAGCCTCATCTGTTTTAGGAACACAATAAACATTACCCCAAATCAGCGACGGCAACAGAAACAATTCCGCAGGAACATCAACGCCGGAGCACTCAAAGATCTTGCTAAGAAAGCCCTATTCAGCCAGCACCTCGTGACCAACCTGACAGCTCCCAGTGACCCAGAGACGCAGAGTGTCCACAGGTTCTGATCTGTCCTCAATGTCTCCATAATTAGCAGCTGTTAGGAGACGCTCAGTCACTCGACCAGGAAACACCAAGACTGGTTCGACGAGAACGACCAGGAAATCCAGGAGCTAATAAGCTGCAAGCGCAAGAAATTCTTGGACTGGAAACAGCAACACAACTCGAGGGCAAGAAAGCAGCTCCATAGATGTCTGAAGGCCGAGGTCCAACAGAAAACCCAAGTCCTAAAGAAGAGATGGTGGGTGGAGAAAGCTCAAGAAATCCAGCAGCTGGCCAACAACCATAACGTGCGAGGATTCTTCAGCGCAGTCAAGATAACCTATGGCCCAAACACCCAAGGCCCTACCCCACTACTGGCCAAGAACGGAGAGGTGCTCATCAAGGACAGAGAGGCAGTCAGTGCCTGCTGGAAGGAGCACTTTGAGGATCTCCTCAACCGAGACTCTGCCTTTGACGTGAGTGTCCTCGACTCCATCCCGTAGCATGCCACCCGCCGCCATCTCAGCACAACCTCAGCCCGGTACGAGGTTGAAAAGGCAATCCGACAACTGAAGAACAACAAGATCTCAGGAGCAGATGGAACCCCGCCGAAGCACTAAAACATGGCGGAGAAGCACTACTGGCACGGATTCATGACCTCATTTCTCTTATCTGGAATGAGATCATGCCAGGAGATCTCAGAAACGCTGTAACCGTGACCATCTTCAAGAAAGGTGACAAGTCCTACTGCGGTAACTACTGAGGAATCTCTCTGCTGTCGTCCACCGGGAAGGTCATCGCAAGAATCCTCCTCAATTGCCTTCTCCCTGTGGCTGAACAGCTCCTCCCAGAGTCGCAATGCGGATTACGCCCACAATGGGCACAATGGACACAATCTTCACCACACGGCAGATACAAGGGAAATGCAGGGAACAGCACCAACCCTTGTACATGGCCGTCTTTGAGCTCACAAAAGTCTTCAACATTGTCAACCGTGAAGGATTATGGAGCGTCCTCTTCAGATTCGGCTGCCCTCAAAAGTTTGTCACCATCCTCCGCCTGCTCCACGATGACATGCAAGCCGTGATCCTGACCAATGGATCCACCACAGACCCAATCCACATTCGGACCGGGGTCAAGCAAGGCTGCATCATCGCACCAACGCTCTTCTGGATCTTCCTTGCTACAAGCTCCATCTCACACTCAGCAAGCTCCCCACTGGAGCGAAGCTAAATTACAGGACAAACGGGAATCTGTTCAAACTCCGCTGCCTCCAGGCCAGATCCACAGTCATCCCAGCCTTCATCATCAAGTTACGGTACACAGACAACGCTTGCATCTGTGCACACTCAGATTCCAAACCCCGAGCCATCATCAACACCTTCACCGATGCGTACGAGAGCGTGGGCTTTACACTAAACATCCGTAAGACAAAGGTCCTCCACCAACCTGCCCCTGCCACACAGCACTGCCCCCCAATTATCAAAATCAACGGCGCAGCCTTTGGACAATGTGGACCATTTCCTATACCTCGGGAGCCGACTGTCAACAAAGGCAGACATCGATGATGAGGTCCAACACCGCCTTCAGTGTGCCAGTGCAGCCTTCGGTCAACTGAGGAAGAGAGTGTTTGAAGACCAGAACCTCAAACCCGGCACCAAGCTCATGGTCTGCAGGTCAGTGGTGATACCCACTCTCCTGTATGGTGCAGAGACATGGACTATGTATAGTAGGCTGGAGAAGTACCACCAACATTGCCTCCGCAAGATCCTGCAAATCCATTGGCAGGATAGATGCACCAATGTCAGTGTTCTCGCTCAGGCCAACATCCCCAGCATCAAAGCACTGACCACGCTCAATCAACTCCGTTGGGCGGGCCACATTGTTCGCATACCTGACACAAGACTCCCAAAGCAAGCGCTCTATCCTTAGCTCTGACACGGCAAGCGAGCCCCAGGTGGGCAGTGTTATCGCTTTAAAGACACCCTCAAAGCCTCATCGACACCTGGGAATCCCTGGCCCAAGACCGCCCAACGTGAAGGAAGAGCATCCGGGAGGATGCTGAGCACCTCGAGTCTCTTTGCTGAGAGCATGCAGAAACCAAGCGCAGGCAGCGGAAGGAGCGTGCGGCAAACCAGACCCATCCTTTCCCTCAACCACTGTCTGTCCCACCTGTGACAGAGACTGTAATTCCCGTATTGGACTCTTCAGTCACCTGAGGACCCATTTTTTAGTGTGGAAGCAAGTCTTCCTCAACTCCGAGGGACTGCCTAAGATGGAAGATTTAAAGAACCAATTGAAGATGGAATTTGGAGAAGTTGGAGTTGGAAACAAGAAAAGACAAGGTATAACAACCGATTCAAGATGCTCAGTCTGCAGCCTGCTTCACAGACACCTCAGCTAATGCACTGCGGGGCAGTGAGGAGCCAGGGCAGATATTGATCCCCAACATTGGGAGCAATAAACCTGCTGAAGGTCAGCACGGGGTCAGCAGCAGAAGCATTGTGCCAAGCCCCTGCACTCAATGCAGGAAGCAGGCAATGACCTAACCAGATCAAAAAAGGAAAGTACAGTTTTCACATTCGCCCACATCCTGTTGTGTGTATCTTGCCACTCCTCACTCTGACTTGTCAAGCCTCCTCCATCACATTATTCCTCACACACACTTACCTTGTTAGTGCACCCGCCCTTATCTTTCTAACCATCATTCCTACTCACTCTAGTCCTGATCCTGATGCAGTTTGCTGTCTCTCCCTGATCGTCATCTCACCAGATGGACTGCATCCCTCGCACACACCTGTTGTTGGCAGAGGCATTGGTTAGGGGTTCGGGGTAGGGCGGGAGGAGTGACCATCACATGTGGTTCTGACATGGGTCCACTCGTGCAACCTAAGTGAACCTTGCATTAATAAAGGCATCCCGGGTATCCCTCATATCCCTGGGTATCCCAGGTATTCCTGGCCTCCCTGATATCTCGGGTATCCCGGGTATCCTGGGCATCCCGGGTATCCATGGGTATCCCAGGTATCCCGGGCATCGCAGGTATCCTGGGCAGCAATGTGGGCAACTGGGGGTGAGCTGCCCTCTTCCCCTTTATCCTCCTCCCCCTTCTCATAATCCCCCATAGAGGCTCTGTGCTCTGCGCCTTGATCCTGCGGCAGGTCCATAACTCGCTGCAGGGCAATGTTATGCAGAGCGCAGCCCACCGTGACACTCTGCAGACCTGGGTTGGTGCGTACTGAAAGACGACTCCAGACCTGTCCAGGCACCTGAAGTGCATCTTCAGCATATCGATGGCTTGTTCCATCCGCTGATCATATGACATTCATTGTGGCGCTGTCGGGCTTTATTGGTGAAGTTTCTGAGAGGGGGGGGGGGCGTCACCAGCCGTGTTTGCTGTGGGTAGCCCTTGGCTCCAAGCAGCCACCTCTTAAGCCTGCTTCCAGGTCTAAAGACAGTCGGGGAGCTTGGCCTGCCACAGGATGAAAGCATCATGGTAGTTCCACGGGAATCGCGCGCACACCTGACCAATATTTTTCTGTGGTTTCTCACCAGCCGAGGGAGTGGATGAATAATCCTGGGTGATCTGGGGGTGCTCAGAATGTGTGCAGTCAATGAAGCCGTGCATCTTTGGGAAGCCAGCCAGAGACGCAAGCCCGAGTGCTCGCTCATGCAGACTGGCGTCATCACAGGTGAAGTTCACATCATGGCCGGTATCATGTCTTATGCATTTGTGGTCCACTGACTGGGAGATCCTGCCACTGTCGCTGGCAGAGCCCGGGAAGGATTCGAAGGCAGAGACGTTGAGGGCGGCAGTGATTTTCACAGCCGTTGGTAAAGCAAGGCCAGCAGGTCCAGCAGGCAGCAGGTCTTCTCAGAGGCTGCAGATAACCTGCCCCCACCTCAAGGGACAACCTGAGCCTCCGGAAGCACGGCTCTTTAGACATATCAAGGAAATTCAGCCTCTGCCTGTACACCCTGGGTAGTGCCTCCCTTGAGCTGTACCTCACTGCTCCTCCTCCCTGTCACTCCCCCCTCCCCTCCTCTCTCCCCTTCCCCCCTCCGCTCTCCCCCTCTCCCCTCCGCTCTTCCCCTTCCCGCCTTCTCTCCCTCCCCTCCCCCCTCCCCTCCACTCTCCACTTCCCTCTCCTCTCCACCTCCCCTCCCCTCTCGCGCTCTCTCCCCCGCCATCTCAACCCCCGCTCTCCTCTCTCCCCCTCCCCCTCACCCTCTCTCAAGCCCCGCTCTCCTCTCTCCCCCCTTCCCGTTTCTCCCCCCCCGGTCTCCCCCTCCCTCTCCCCCCTCTCGCACACCCCTATCACCCTCTCTCTCCCCCTCTCCCCCGCTCTCCCCCTCCCTCTCCCCCCTCCCTCCCCCACCTCTCTGCTGTCCAGTTACGGGTCTGTGTACAGCGGACTACTGCCAGTACTGGTGCTACTTATTAAGCACCTCGCCCGAGGTCCAACCTAACGCAGCCATAGTGCCACTCATCCTGCTGTCATTGAGGAAAGTGCAGAAAGTGTGGAAAGTAAACTCTCAGAGAAAGTACCAACAAGCAGCTTCCCACGAGTCGGTAACAAAGCAGCTGCGAGTAGCGAGTATTTATTGCAGCATTTCCCGACGTTTCTCAGCCCCTCAGTTGCCACTGTCTCACCTTGCCTTCACTGGCGAGTTCCAGGAAGTCCGGGAAAGCTGTTGCTGTGATATTAAATTTAAAACTGTGTTGAAATATTGGTCCAATTGAGCGATTAGCATATTAATGGGCAACCGGCCCCTCCCATGGGGGCTGCAGGTAACCAGCCCGACACACTCATTACACACAGCTTGACCTGGCTTTCCCACATTGTTGATGGTTTTAACCCCTCAGCCACACCCAAAGGCAGGCGCTCTTCCAGGCTACAATCCCACAATGATTCTATCAACCTGGATTATTATCTAATCAGTTTGAGCAGGGTAGGCCTCTCACAATTTGAGCAGGGTAGGCCTCTCACAGTTTGAGCAGGGTGGGCCTCTCACAGTTTGTCATGTATGTACATGCTGTTTGTAGCCACCAGATGGTGTTGTCATGTATTCAACCAGCATTGTAACCCATGTATAATCTGACCTAAGTTGTACACTGTGAGAACAATGACCACTAGGTGGTGAACTTGTGGGAGACACTCCTAACCTGGACCTTCAGATATAAAACGGGAAGCTCCACCCACTTCCATCACTTGAGTGCTAAGGAATAAAGGACAGGTCATAGACTGATTTTCTCTCAAGCATGGGCCTCGTATGCATTTATACTGTGTAGTAAGGATGTATCAATGGCGACGAGAAACTGGGATTTAAACCACGGCAGCATGGCCACTAGCAGAACAGAGGAGAGGTACAGTGTTAAGGAATGGTTGGAACAGAGAATCAACATTGTTAAAGCAGCACACAGTTCTCCAGGCAGACAAGGGCAATCGAGCATGGCCCAACATGTAGTCGAACCCAGAGGGGGAGTTCGACAGAGACAATGGCTAGCTGATCGGTGATTCACGCCATTGCAAGGGACAATGCGGCCAGTAATGGGGCCATCAACACCTGTTAATGGCGCACTCAAGGACAATCACAGGGGCAGTCAGGGATGATCGACTGGCAAGGGACCTTTTGTTTCCAACAACAGCTCATTTTGGAGGCATGGAGGCACACACTCAGCCGGAGTTTGCAGAGATGAGCAAAATACCTGCAGAAATTGCTGAAATGAACGCTGGGGTAAATCGCTCCAAGCTGAAGTTCAGCGAGTTCATGTGGAGCACGTATACAGTTCATACACCAAGACGCCACCGATAATGATGAAAGTGCTCCTCAATGGCATGCCAGTATCAATGGAGCTAGACACGGGGACCAGCCAGTCCCTGATGGGTATCAAACAGTTCAAAAAGTTGTGGGCGTCCAAGGCCAGGAGGCCAAAATTATCACCGATTGATGCACAGCTACGGACACACACAAAGGAGATCATTCCGGTGCTGGGCAGCGCCATGGTAGTCGTGATCCAACAGAGAAAACGTACGAGGAATTGTGTACATTGGTACGGGAGCGCCGTCAGCCATACGACAGCATCATCATCTCGAGATACAGGTTTTATACACACGTTCGATCGGAGGGCCAGAGTGCACTGAAATTCGTTGCCGACCTAAGATGTCTAACAGGACCGTGCAAATTCGGGACGGTGTTGGCAGACATGCTGCGGGACTTCTTTGTTATCGATATCAACCATAAGGTGATCCTGCGCAAACTTCTGGCGGTGTAGGAGTTGGATTTAAAAAGGGCCATCCAGATTGCTCTATCATGTATGATGACAGACAGGAGTCTAAAGCAAATACCAGTAAAGAACCGAACCTCGGCAAGTACTGTAAATGCGATTGATTCGGCGTTCGGCAGAGCGGCACATGGCAGGGCCTATCCGGCTGCGTTCGCGAAACCTGTGGCTGCCCAAAGTCCGCCAGTAGGAATGTATCCGACTTCTCCGTGTTGGCGTTGTGGGGGAAATCATCGGCACCAGCAGTGCCAATTTAAGCAATATAGTTGCAAAGGCTGTCTGAGAGTGGGGCACTTCCAGCACAAGTGTCCGCAGATGAGCAAGCGCGCTGCGACACACCACGTGGAGGATGAGAGTCAGACTAGCGCGGATCCGGATACGCAATCCGAGATGCCAGAGGAGGACGTGTATGGACTGTACTCTTTCATAACCAAGAGTAAACCAATTTTGATTAATGTGAAGTTTAACGGTATCGATGAAACTGGACACAGGGGCGAATCGATTGATCATGAACGAGAGGGCATTTAATAAGCTGTGGGATACTAAGACTGTGAGGCACAGGCTGAGCCCTGTTAATGCCAAGCTATGCACGCACACCAAAGAACTGATAAAGGTGATTGGCAGTGCACCAATTAATGTGTCTTATAACGGTGCGGTTCATGAGTTACTGCTGTGGATTGTTCCAGGCAATGGCCCAATGCTGCTCGGCAAGAGCTGGTTGGAGAAAATCAGATGTGACTGGAATGACATAAAGGCGTTGTAATCAGAGGAAGATACATGTGCCCAAGAATTGAGAACCAGGTATCGGCAACTTCACGGGAGCCAAGGTGCAGATCCACGTGGACTCAGATGCAAGACCCGTCCATCATAAAGCTCGGGCAGTGCCATATATGATGAGAGAGAAAGTCAAAATTGAACTGGACAGACTCCAGCGTAAAGGGATCATATCACCGGTCGAATTTAATGAATGGGCCAGCCCCATTGTTCCTGTGCTGAAAAGTGATGGCACAGTCAGAATCTGTGGAGATGACAAGGCTACGATCAACAGGGTTTTGAAACAAGATCAGTGCCCGTTACCGAAGGCTGATGATTTGTTTACGATGCTAGCCAGAGGGAAGTTGTTCACAAAATTGGACTTGACGTCGGCCTATATGACACAAGAGTTGGTCGAGACGTTGAAGAGTTCCAAATGGGCACCTGTGGTAAATAAACAGTCCTACGTGCATTAACACGCATAAAGGACTGTTTATTTACCACAGGTGCTCATTTGGAATTCGCTCGGCTGCAACAATATTTCAAAGGAATATGGAAAGTCTACTGAAGTCTGTTCCCAGAACCGTCGTGTTCCAAGATGACATCCTGATCACCGGTCGTGATTCCAAGGAACATCTGAACAACCTGGAGAGGTTCTACTGCGTTTGGACAGAGTGGGACTCAGAGTGAAATGCTCGAAATGCGTCTTCATTGCACCGGAGGTCGAATTTCTTGGGAGGAAAATCGCCGCTGATGGCATCAGACCTACTGATGTGAAAACCAAAGCCATCAACAATGCACCCAAGCCGCAGAACGTGACGGAGCTACGTTCGTTCCTGGGTCTACTCAACTACTTTGCTAACTTACTACCTAAATTGAACACCTTACATGAACCATTGCACATGCTATTGAGAAAAGGGAACCACTGGGTGTGGGGCCCATTGCAAGACAGAGCCTTCGAGAAAGCCACCAATCTGCTTTGCTCGAACAAGCTGCTGGTACATTATGACCCATGTAAACATTTAGTTTTGGCCTGTGACGCATTGTCATATGGAATTAGTTGCGTGTTACAACAAGCCAATGAGTCTGGGAAACTTCAACCTGTCGCATATGCATCCAAAAATGTATCTAAAGCTGAAAGAGCCTACAGTATGGTAGAAAAAGAAGCTTTAGCCTATGTGTACAGTGTTAAAAAGATGCATCAATACTTTTCAGTCTGAGGTTCGAATTAGAGACCGACCACAAGCCGTTCATTTTGTTGTTTTCCGAGAGCAAAGGTATCAATACCAATGCTTCATCCCACATCCAAAGGTGGGCGCTGACATTATCTGCCTATGATTATGTCATTCGCCACAGACTTGGCATAGAGAATTGTGCCGATGCTTTGAGCCGGTTGCCGTTGCCCACACCAGAGGTGGAAACGCCGCAACCGGCAGATTTAATGTTAATCATGGATGCTTTTGAGAGTGAAGGTACCCCTGTCACGTCTCAACAAGTTAAGACCAGGACCAGCCAGGACCCGATATTATCGGTGGTAAAGGGTTGCATCCTCAAAGGGGATTGGTCTGCCATACCTAAGCAAATGTGCGAGGAGGCCAAACTGTACATTCGTCGCAAGGATGAATTGTCTATTCAAGCAGATTGCCTATTGTGGGGCAATCGAGTTGTAATGCCTAAGAAAGGGAGAGAGAAGTTTTTGCGTGAGTTACACAGCACACATCCTGGTATAGTGATGATGAAGGCCATCGCCAGGTCCCATGTATGGTGGCCAGGAATTGATTCGGAGCTGGAAGCATGCGTGCATCAGTGCAACACCTGCATGCAGCTCAGCAAAGCACCAGTGGAATCGCCGCTGAGTCTGTGGTCATGGCCATCCAAACCTTGGTCCAGGATCCATGTAGATTTTGCAGGTCCCTTCCTGGGCAAGATGTTTTTAGTGGTGGTGGATGCTTATTCAAAGTGGTAGAATGCATAATCATGTCATCCAGTACGTCCACGGCAACCATAGAGAATCTCAATGTCATGTTCGCGACACATGATCTGCCTGACATAGTGGTGAGCAACAATGGGTCTTGCTTCACCAGTCAGGAGTTTCAGGAGTTTGTAATGGCATAAAACATGTAATGTCAGCACCGTTCAAACCTGCGTCCAACAGGCAAGCAGAACATGCAGTACAAATTTTCAAGCAAAGCATGAGGAGAGTAACCCAAGGGTCACTGCAGACCCGCTTGTCTTGCATACTGCTGAGTTACAGGACAAGACTCCACACACTCACAGGGGTCTCGCCTGCTGAACTCATGAAGAAAAGACCAAGTTATCTCTTGTACACCCGGATTTAAGTAATTATATTGAATACAGGAGACAGAGTCAACATGATCGGGCAACTGTGTCACACGAGATTTCTGTGAATGATCCTGTTTATGTGTTGAATTATGGTTAGGGTCCCAAATGGATCGCTGGTATGGTCATGGCCAAGGAGGGCAACAGAGTATTTGTTATTAAGCTCAAGAATGGGCAGACTTGCAGGAAACAAATGGATCAAACAAAACTGAGGCACACAGACGAGCCAGAACAGTCGGACGAAGAAACCGTCGATGACTAACCAACCTACCAACAGCCTTCAGTAGACTCAAGGGTCATCAGTGAACCCGGAATTTCCATCACGGACTTGTTCAATAAAAATGGACTTGCAATTCCTGACATGACCACTACCACCCCCAACAAGTCAGCCATCCAGCCACCAACCACAACAGACTCCGCACATTCACCCAAGGCCGGAATCGAACTGAGACGGTCAACCCGGGAGTGTAAAGCACCGGACTGTCTCAACCTGTGAAAGACTGTGATAAGATCTCAGAGGAGGGTACTGTCATGTATGTACATGCTGTTTGTAGCCACCAGATGCTGTCATTGCTGGAGGCCACTGAGCAGCACGCACATGGTGCTGCTCTGGTATAAAAGGCCAGTCATTTTGTGATTCAGACACTTTGGGCCAGAATAAAGCAGAAGCAAGGTAGTACCTTGCTCAGTTAAACAGTACTCAGTTTGAACCTTTATTGCATACATAACACAGTTTGAGCAGGCTAGGCCTCGCATAGTTTGAGTAGGCTAGGCCTCTCAGTTTGAGTAGGCTAGGCCTCACCACCCCACAGTTTGAGCAGGGTTGGCCTCTCACAGTCTGAGCAGGGTTGGCCTCTCACAGTTTGAGCAGGCTAGGCCTCTCCACCTCACATTTTGAGCAGGGTCGGCCTCTCACAGTTTGAGCAGGGTCGGCCTCTCCACCTCACAGTTTGAGCAGGCTAGGCCTCTCCACCTCACAGTTTGAGCAGGGTAAGCCTCTCACAGTTTGAGCAGGGTGGGCCTCTCACAGTTTGAGCAGGGTAGGTCTCTCACAGTTTGAGTAGGATGGGCCTCTCACAGTTTGAGCAGGGTAGGTCTCTCACAGTTTGAGCAGGCTAGGACTCTCCACCTCACAGTTTGAGCAGGGTAGGCCTCCCAACCTTATGGCCATACGGAGCATTTCACTAAAAGAGTTCCACTTACCCAATGTCTGCAGCAGTCACACGGATCAATTCCAATCATTTATTGCGATAACAGGAAGCACAGGTGGGCCCTGGTGGTGTCCATTGACGGTTTGCTCTACAGACACTAACCCTTCAAGCTGAGTCTGTCACATTGTGAGTGGGAAAGAGGAAGTGGAGCGTGTTCATGCCTAACCGCTGCAATTAAACCACTTCCTGTGCATGGTGACTCACAACATTATTATTCTCAATTCATCTCAGAAATGAGCAGCTTGGCAGTTATTGATGTGCAGAAGTTTGAGGAAATGAATAATGAGAAAATGCCAAGCAACAATATGGTTTCCGCTGCAATGACCGGTGAGTGGGTGCGTCTTGCTGTCACCTCCCACCAACACTGCATTCTAACTTCACTCACACTCAGTTGTCAGAGGCTTGGTTCTTCAACAGATCTTAGGAGC
This sequence comes from Pristiophorus japonicus, assembly GCF_044704955.1. NCBI lineage: Eukaryota > Metazoa > Chordata > Chondrichthyes > Pristiophoridae > Pristiophorus > Pristiophorus japonicus. The sequence goes on from NC_091987.1 coordinate 160,947,169, forward strand.
TGTCCTGCCTTATTGTGCTCATCATGGAATGTTCCGGCACAGACGGTGCTCATTCAGCCCATCAAACCTGTGCTGGTGCTTTTCATAATATCAGTGACCAGGATACATTCCAATCTTTCCACACTCCCCATGCCCATCAATACTCCCCCCCCGCCCCCACTGGTGTAATCCCACTCCCCTGCTCCCCGTACAGTTTAATATTCCCTCGGTGTAATCCCGCTCACGCCCCGTACAGTTTAATATCCCCCCAGTGTAATCCCGCTCTCCTGCTCGCCGTACAGTTTAATATCCCCCCAGTGTAATCCCGCTCTCCTCCTCCCCGTACAGTTTAATATCCCACTGGTGTAATCCCGCTCTCCTGCTCGCCGTACAGTTTAATATCCCCCTGGTGTAATCCCGCTGTCCTGCTCCCCGTACAGTTTAATATCCCCCCGTGTAATCCCGCTCTCCTGCTCCTCGTACAGTTTAATATCCCCCCCGGTATAATCCCGCTCTCCTGCTCCCCGTGCAGTTTACTATCCCCCTGGTGTAATCCCGCTCTCCTGCTCCCCGAACAGTTTAATGTCCCCACGGTGTAATCCAGCATTCCTGCTCGCTGTACAGTTTAATATCCCCCCCCCACCGGGTGAAATCCCGCTCTCCTGCTCCCCGTACAATTTAATATCCCCCCGGTGTAATCCCGCTCTCCTGCTCCCCGTACAGTTTAATATCCCCCCCGGTGTAATCCTGCTCTCCTGCTCCCCGTACAGTTTAATATCCCCCAGTGTAATTCCGCTCTCCTGCTCCCCGTAGAGTTTAATATCCCCCCGGTATAATCCCGCTCTCCTGCTCACGCCCCGTAAAGTTTAATATCCCCCCCGGTGTAATCCCGCTCTCCTGCTCCCCGTACAGTTTAATATCCCCCCGGTATAAACCCGCTCTCCTGCTCACGCCCCGTAAAGTTTAATATCCCCCCCGGTGTAATCCCGCTCTCCTGCTCCCCATACAGTTTAATATCCCCCCGTGTAATCCCGCTCTCCTGCTCCCCGTACAGTTTAATATCCCCCTGGTGTAATCCAGCTCTCCTGCTCCCCGTACAGTTTACTATCCCCCCCGGTGTAATCCCGCTCTCCTGCTCCCCGTACAGTTTAATATCCCCCCGGTGTAATCCCGCTCTCCTGCTCCCCGTACAGTTTAATATCCCACCTGTGTAATCCCGCTCTCCTGCTCCCCGTACAGTTTAATATCCCCCCGGTGTAATCGGGCTCTCATGCTCCCCGTACAGTTTACTATCCCCCCGTGTAATCCCGCTCTCCTGCTCCCCGTACAGTTTACTATCCCCCCCGTATAATCCCGATCTCCTGCTCCCCGTACAGTTTAATATCCGCCCCGTGTAATCCCGCTCTCCTGCTCCCCGTAGAGTTTAATATCCCCCCGGTGTAATCCCGCTCTCCTGCTCCCCGTACAGTTTAATATCCCCCCCGGTGTAATCCCGCTCTCCTGCTCCCCGTACAATTTAATATCCCTCCCAGTGTAATCCCGCTCTCCTGCTCACCGTACAGTTTACTATCCCCCCGGTGTAATCCCGCTCTCATGCTCCCCGTACAGTTTAATATCCCCCCGGTATAATCCCGCTCTCCTGCTCATGCCCCGTCAAGTTTAATATCCCCCCCCGGTGTAATCCCGCTCTCCTGCTCCTCGTACAGTTTAATATCCCCCCGTGTAATTCCGCTCTCCTGCTCCCCGTACAGTTTAATATCCCCCTGGTGTAATCCCGCTCTCCTGCTCCCCATACAGTTTAATATCCCCCCGTGTAATCCCGCTCTCCTGACCCCCGTACAGTTTAATATCCCCCTGGTGTAATCCAGCTCTCCTGCTCCCCGTACAGTTTACTATCGCCCCGGTGTAATCCCGCTCTCCTGCTCCTCGTACAGTTTAATATCCCCCCGTGTAATCCCGCTCTCCTGCTCACCGTACAGTTTAATATCCCCCCGTGTAATCCCGCTCTCCTGACCCCCGTACAGTTTAATATCCCCCTGGTGTAATCCAGCTCTCCTGCTCCCCGTACAGTTTAATATCCCCCCGGTGTAATCCCGCTCTCCTGCTCCTCGTACAGTTTAATATCCCCCCGTGTAATCCCGCTCTCCTGCTCACCGTACAGTTTAATATCCCCCCGGTGTAATCCCACTCTCCTGCTCCCTGTACAGTTTACTATCCCCCCCGTGTAATCCCGCTCACCTGCTCCCTGTACAGTTTACTATCCCCCCCGTATAATCCCGCTCTCCTGCTCCCCGTACAGTTTATTATCCCCCCCGTGTAATCCCGCTCTCCTGCTCCCCGTACAGTTTAATATCCCCCCCGTGTAATCCCGCTCTCCTGTTCCCCGTACAGTTTAATATTCCCCCGGTGTAATCCCACTCTCCTGCTCCCCGTACAGTTTAAAATCCTCCCGTGCAATCCCGCTCTCCTATTCCCCGTACAGTTTACTATCCCCCCGGTGTAATCCCGCTCTCCTGCTCCCCGTACAGTTTAATATCCCCCCCGTGTAATCCCGCTCTCCTGTTCCCCGTACAGTTTAATATCCCCCCAGTGTAATCCCGCTCTCCTGCTGGCCGTACAGTTTAATATCCCCCCAGTGTAATCCCGCTCTCCTGCTCCCCGTACAGTTTAATATCCCCCTGGTGTAATCCCGCTCTCCTGCTCCCTGTACAGTTTAATATCCCCCCGTGTAATCCCGCTCTCCTGCTCCCCGTCCAGTTTAATATCCCCCCCGGTATGATCCCGCTCTCCTGCTCCCCATGCAGTTTACTATCCCTCTGGTGTAATCCCGCTCTCCTGCTCACCCGTACAGTTTAATATCCCCCCGGTGTAATCCCGCTCTCCTGCTCCCCGTACAGTTTACTATCCCCCCGTGTAATCCCGCTCTCCTGCTCCCCGTACAGTTTACTATCCCCCCAGTGTAATCCCGCTCTCCTGCTCCCCGTACAGTTTAATAGCCCCCGCCCCGGTGTAATCCCGCTCTCCTGCTCCCCGTACAATTTAATATCCCCCCTGGTCTAATCCCGCTCTCCTGCTCCCCGTACAGTTTAATATCCCCTCCGGTGTAATCCCGCGCTCCTGCTCCACATACAGTTTACTATCCCCCCGGTGTAATCCCGCTCTCCTGCTCCCCGTACAGTTTAATATCCCCCCGGTGTAATCCCGCTCTCCTGCTCACGCGCCGTAAATTTTAATATCCCCCCCGGTGTAATCCCGCTCTCCTGCTCCCCGTACAGTTTAATATCCCCCCGTGTAATCCCGCTCCCCTGCTCCCCGTACAGTTTAATATCCCCCTGGTGTAATCCCGCTCTCCTGCTCCCCGTACAGTTTACTATCACCCAGGTGTAATCCCGCTCTCCTGCTCCCCGTACAGTTTAATATCCCCGGTGTAATCCCGCTCTCCTGCTCCCCGTACAGTTTAATATCCCCCCGTGTAATCCTGCTCTCCTGCTCCCCGTACAGTTTAATATCCCCCTGGTGTAATCCCGCTCTCCTGCTCCCCATACAGTTTAATATCCCCCCGTGTAATCCCGCTCTCCTGACCCCCGTACAGTTTAATATCCCCCCGGTGTAATCCCGCTCTCCTGCTCCTCGTACAGTTTAATATCCCCCCGGTGTAATCCCGCTCTCCTGCTCCTCGTACAGTTTAATATCCCCCCGATGTAATCCAGCTCTCCTGCTCCCCGTACAGTTTACTATCGCCCCGGTGTAATCCCGCTCTCCTGCTCCCCGTACTGTTTAATATCCCCCCGGTGTAATCCCGCTCTCCTGCTCCTCGTACAGTTTAATATCCCCCCGGTGTACTCCCGCTCTCCTGCTCCCCGTACAGTTTAATATCCCACCTGTGTAATCCCGCTCTCCTGCTCCCCGTAGAGTTTAATATCCCCCCTGTGTAATCCCGCTCTCCTGCTCCCCGTACAGTTTAATATCCCCCCGGTGTAATCCCGCTCTCCTGCTCCCCGTACAATTTAATATCCCTCCCAGTGTAATCCCGCTCTCCTGCTCACCGTACAGTTTACTATCCCCCCGGTGTAATCCCGCTCTCCTGCTCCCCGTACAGTTTAATATCCCCCCGGTATAATCCCGCTCTCCTGCTCATGCCCTGTCAAGTTTAATATCCCCCCCCGGTGTAATCCCGCTCTCCTGCTCCCCGTACAGTTTAATATCCCCCCGTGTAATCCCGCTCTCCTGCTCCCCGTACAGTTTAATATCCCCCTGGTGTAATCCCGCTCTCCTGCTCCCCATACAGTTTAATATCCCCCCGTGTAATCCCGCTCTCCTGACCCCCGTACAGTTTAATATCCCCCTGGTGTAATCCCGCTCTCCTGCTCCCCGTACAGTTTAATATCCCCCCGGTGTAATCCCGCTCTCCTGCTCCTCGTACAGTTTAATATCCCCCCGTGTAATCCCGCTCTCCTGCTCACCGTACAGTTTAATATCCCCCCGGTGTGATCCCACTCTCCTGCTCCCTGTACAGTTTACTATCCCCCCCGTGTAATCCAGTTCTCCTGCTCCCTGTACAGTTTACTATCCCCCCCGTATAATCCCGCTCTCCTGCTCCCCGTACAGTTTATTATCCCCCCCGTGTAATCCCGCTCTCCTGCTCCCCGTAGAGTTTAATATCCCCCCGGTGTAATCCCGCTCTCCTTCTCCCCGTACAGTTTAATATCCCCCCCGTGTAATCCCGCTCTCCTGTTCCCCGTACAGTTTAATATTCCCCCGGTGTAATCCCACTCTCCTGCTCCCCGTACAGTTTAAAATCCTCCCGTGTAATCCCGCTCTCCTATTCCCCGTACAGTTTACTATCCCCCCGGTGTAATCCCGCGCTCCTGCTCCCCGTACAGTTTAATATCCCCCCCGTGTAATCCCGCTCTCCTGTTCCCCGTACAGTTTAATATCCCCCCAGTGTAATCCCGCTCTCCTGCTCGCCGTACAGTTTAATATCCCCCCAGTGTAATCCCGCTCTCCTGCTCCCCGTACAGTTTAATATCCCCCTGGTGTAATCCCGCACTCCTGCTACCAGTACAGTTTAATATCGCCCCGTGTAATCCCGCTCTCCTGCTCCCCGTACAGTTTAATATCCCCCCCGGTATGATCCCGCTCTCCTGCTCCCCGTGCAGTTTACTATCCCTCTGGTGTAATCACGCTCTCCTGCTCCCCGTACAGTTTACTATCCCCCCGTGTAATCCCGCTCTCCTGCTCCCCGTACAGTTTACTATCCCCCCAGTGTAATCCCGCTCTCCTGCTCCCCGTACAGTTTAATAGCCCCCGCCCCGGTGTAATCCCGCTCTCCTGCTCCCCGTACAATTTAATATCCCCCCTGGTCTAATCCCGCTCTCCTGCTCCCCGTACAGTTTAATATCCCCCCCGGTGTAATCCCGCTCTCCTGCTCCCCGTACAATTTAATATCCCTCCCGGTGTAATCCCGCGCTCCTGCTCCCCATACAGTTTACTATCCCCCCAGTGTAATCCCGCTCTCCTGCTCCCCGTACAGTTTAATATCCCCCCTGTGTAATCCCGCTCTCCTGCTCACGCCCCGTAAATTTTAATATCCCCCCCGTGTAATCCCGCTCCCCCGCTCCCCGTACAGTTTAATATCCCCCTGGTGTAATCCCGCTCTCCTGCTCCCCGTACAGTTTACCAACACCCCGGTGTAATCCCGCCCTCCTGCTCCCCGTACAGTTTAATATCCCCCGGTGTAATCCCGCTCTCCTGCTCCCCGACCAGTTTAATATCCCCCCGTGTAATCCCGCTCTCCTGCTCCCCGTACAGTTTAATATCCCCCCGTGTAATCCCGCTCTCCTGCTCCACGTACAGTTACTATCCCCCTGGTCTAATCCCGCTCTCCTGCTCCCCGTACAGTTTAATATCCCCCCCGTGTAATCCCGCTCTCCTGCTCCCCGTACAGTTTAATATCCCCCCAGTGTAATCCCGCTCTCCTGCTCCCCGTACAGTTTAATATCCCCCCCCGTTTGTAATCCTGCTCTTCTGCTCCCTGTACAGTTTAATATCCCCCCTGTGTAATCCCGCTCTCCTGCTCCCCGTACAGTTTAATATCCCCCTGGTGTAATCCCACTCGCCCGCTCACGCCCCGTACAGTTTAATATCCCCCCGGTGTAATCCCACTCTCCTGCTCCCCGTACAGTTTAATATCCCCCCCCGTTGTAATCCTGCTCTTCTGCTCCCTGTACAGTTTAATATCCCCCCGGTGTAATCCCGCTCTCCTGCTCCCCGTACAGTTTAATATCCCCCCCCCCGGTGTAATCCTGCTCTTCTGCTCCCCGTACAGTTTAATATCCCCCCTGTGTAATCCCGCTCTCCTGCTCCCAGTACAGTTTAATATCCCCCTGGTGTAATCCCGCTTTCCTGCTACCCGTACAGTTTAATAACCCCCCGGTGTAATCCCGCTCTCCTGCTCCCCGTACAGTTTAATAACCCTCCCCGTTGTAATCCTGCTCTTCTGCTCCCCGTACAGTTTAATATCCCCCCGGTGTAATCCCATTCTCCTGCTCCCCGTACAGTTTAATACCCCCCCCCCCCGGTGTAATCCTGCTCTTCTGCTCCCCGTACAGTTTAATATCCCCCCTGTGTAATCCCGCTCTCCTGCTCCCCGTACAGTTTAATATCCCCCTGGTGTAATCCCGCTCTCCTGCTCCCCGTGCAGTTTAATATTCCCCCGGTGTAATCCCGCTCTCCCGCTCCCCGTACAGTTTAATATCCCCCCCCCTGTTGTAATCCTGCTCTTCTGCTCCCCGTACAGTTTAATATCCCCCCGGTGTAATCCCGCTCTCCTGCTCCCCGTATAATTTAATACCCCCCCCCCCGGTGTAATCCTGCTCTTCTGCTCCCCCTACAGTTTAATATCCCCACTGTGTAATCTCGCTCTCCTGCTCCCCGACCAGTTTAATATCCTCCTGGTGTAATCCCGCTCTCCTGCTCCCCGTACAGTTTAATATCCCCCCCGGTGTAATCCCGCTCTCCTGCTCCCCGTACAGTTTAACATCCCCCTGGTGTAATCCCGCTCTCCTGCTCACCATACAGTTTAATATCCCCCCTGTAATCCCGCTCCCCTGCTCCCCGTACAGTTTAATATCCCCCCGGTGTAATCCCGCTCTCCTGCTCCCCGTACAGTTTAATATCCCCCCCCCCTGTTGTAATCCTGCTCTTCTGCTCCCCGTACAGTTTAATATCCCCCCGGTGTAATACCGCTCTCCTGCTCCCCGTACAATTTAATATCCCCCCCCGGTGTAATCCTGCTCTTCTGCTCCCCGTACAGTTTAATATCCCCCCTGTGTAATCTCGCTCTCCTGCTCCCCGACCAGTTTAATATCCCCCTGGTGTAATCCCGCTCTCCTGCTCCCCGTACAGTTACTATCCCCCCGGTGTAATCCTGCTCTCCAGCTCCCCGTACAGTTTAATATCCCCCCCGTGTAATCCCGCTCTTCTGCTCCCCGTACAGTTTAATTTCCCCCCCGGTGTAATCCTGCTCTTCTGCTCGCCGTACAGTTTAATATCCCCCCTGTCTAATCCCGCTCTCCTGCTCCCGTATAGTTTAATATCCCCCTGGTGTAATACCGCTCACCCGCTCACGCCCCGTACAGTTTAATATCCCCCCGGTGTAATCCCGCTCTCCTGCTCCCCGTACAGTTTACTATCCACCCGGTGTAATCCCGCTCTCCTGCTCCCCATACAGTTTAATATCCCCCCGGTGTAATCCCGCTCTCCTGCTCCCCGTACAGTTTAATATCCCCCCTGTGTAATCCCGCTCTCCTGCTCCCCGTACAGTTTAATATCCCCCTGGTGTAATCCCGCTCGCCCGCTCACACCCCGTACAGTTTAATATCCCCCCGGTGTAATCCCGCTCTCCTGCTCCCCGTACAATTTAATATCCCCCCCGGTCTAATCCCGCTCTCCTGCTCCCCGTACAGTTTAATATCCCCCCCGGTGTAATCCCGCTCTCCTGCTCCCCAAAAAGTTTACTATCCCACCGGTGTAATCCCGCTCTCCTGCTCCCCGTAATGTTTAATATCGCCCCGGTGTAATCCCGCTCTCCTGCTCACGCCCCGTAAATTTTAATATCCCCCCGGTGTAATCCCGCACTCCTGCTCTCCGTACAGTTTAATATCCCCCAGTGTAATCCCGCTCTCCTGCTCCCCATACAGTTTAATATCCCCCTGGTGTAATCCCGCTCTCCAGCTCCCCGTACAGTTTAATATCCCCCCGTGTAATCCCGCTCTCCTGCTCCCCGTACAGTTTACTATCCCCCCCGGTGTCATCCCGCTCTCCTGCTCCCCGTACAGTTTACTATCCCCCCGGTGTAATCCCGCTCTCCTGCTCCCCGTACAATTTACTATCCGCACAGTGTAATCCCACTCTCCTGCTCCCCGTACAGTTTAATATCCCCCCCGGTGTAATCCCGCTCTCCTGCTCCTCGTAGAGTTTAATATCCCCCCTGTGTAATCCCGCTCTCCTGCTCCCCGTACAGTTTACTATCCCCCCGGTGTAATCCCGCTCTCCTGCTCCCCGTACAGTTTAATATCCCCCCGGTGTAATCACGCTCTCCTGCTCCCTGTACAGTTTAATATCCCCCCGGTGTAATCCTGCTATCCTGCTCCCCGTACAGTTTAATATCACCCAGTGTAAGCCCTCTCTCCTGCTCCCCGTACAGTTTAATATCCCCCCCGTGTAATCCCGCTCTCGTGCTCCGCCGTACAGTTTAATATCCCCCTGTGTATTCCCGCTCTCCTGCTCCCCAATCACTTTACTATCCCCCCGTGTAATCCCGCTCTCCTGATCCTCGTACAGTTTACTATCCCCCCATGTAATCCCGCTCTCCTGATCCCCGTACAGTTTACTATCCCCCCGTGTAATCCCACTCTCCTGATCCCCGTTCAGTTTACTATCCCCCCGTGAAATCCCGCTCTCCTGATCCCCGTACAGTTTACTATCCCCCATGTGTAATCCCGCTCTCCTACACCCCGTACAGTTTACTATCCCCCCGTGTAATCCCGCTCTCCTGATCCCCGTACAGTTTACTATCCCCCCGTGTAATCCCGCTCTCCTGATCCCCGTACAATTTACTATCCCCCCGTGTAATCCCGCTCTCCTACACCCCGTACAGTTTAATATCCCCCCCGGTGTAATCCCGCTCTCCTGCTCCCCGTACAGTTTAATATCCCCCCGTGTAATCCCGCTCTCCTTCCTCCTGTACAGTTTAATATCACCCAGTGTAAGCCCTCTCTCCTGCTCCCCGTACAGTTTAATATCCCCCCGGTGTAATCCCGCTCTCCTGCTCCCCGTACAGTTTAATATCCCCCCGTGTTATCCCGCTCTCCTGCTCCCCGTACAGTTTACTATCCCCCCGGTGTAATCCCGCTCTCCTGCTCCCCGTACAATTTACTATCCGCACAGTGTAATCCCACTCTCCTGCTCCCCGTACAGTGTAATATCCCCCCCGGTGTAATCCCGCTCTCCTGCTCCTCGTACAGTTTAATATCCCCCCCGTGTAATCCCGCTCTCCTGCTCCCCGTACAGTTTACTATCCCCCCGGTGTAATCCCGCTCTCCTGCTCCCCGTACAGTTTAATATACCCCCGGTGTAATCACGCCCTCCTGCTCCCCGTACAGTTTAATGTCCCCCCGTGTAATCCCGCTCTCCTGCTCCCCGTACAGTTTAATATCCCCCCGGTGTAATCCCACTCTCCTGCTCCCCGTAGAGTTTAATATCCCCCCGGTGTAATCCCGCTCTCCTGCTCCCCGTACAGTTTCATATCCCCCCCAGTGTAATCCTGCTCTCCTGCTCCCCGTAGAGTTTAATATCCCCCCGGTGTAATCCCACTCTCCCGCTCACGCCCCGTAAAGTTTAATATTCCCCCGGTGTAATCCCGCTCTCCTGCTCCCCGTACAGTTTAATATCCCCCCGGTGTAATCCTGCTCTCCTGCTCCCCGTACAGTTTAATATCCCCCGTGTAATCCCGCTCTCCTGCTCCCCGTACAGTTTACTATCCCCCCGGTGTAATCCCGCTCTCCTGCTCCCCGTACAATTTAATATCCCCCCCGTGTAATCCCGCTCTCCTGCTCCCCGTACAATTTACTATCCCTCCCGGTGTAAACCCGCTCTGCTGCTCCCCGTACAGTTTAATATCCCCCCCGGTGTAAACCCGCTCTCCTGCTCCCCGTACAGTTTAATATCCCCCCCGTGTAATCCCGCTCTCCTGCTCCCCGTACAGTTTACTATCCCCCCTGTGTAATCCCGCTCTCCTGCTCCCCGTACAGTTTAATATCCCCCCGTGTAATCCCGCTCTCCTGCTCCCCGTACAGTTTAATATCCCCCCCGTGTAATCACGCTCTCCTGCTCCCCTTACAGTTTAATATCCCCCCGTGTAATCCCGCTCTCCTGCTCCCCGTACAGTTTAATATCCCCCCGTGTAATCCCGCTCTCCTGCTCCCCGTACAGTTTAATATCCCCCCGTGTAATCCCGCTCTCCTGCCTCCTGTACAGTTTAATATCCCCCCGGTATAATTCCGCTGTCCTGCTCCCCGTACAGTTTAATATCACCCAGTGTAAGCACTCTCTCCTGCTCCGCCGTACAGTTTAATATCCCCCCGTGTAATCCCGCTCTCCTGCTCCCCATACACTTTACTATCTCCCCGTGTAATCCCGGTCTCCTGATCCTCGTACAGTTTAATATCCCCCCCCGGTGTAATCCCGCTCTCCTGCTCCCCGTACAGTTTAATATCCCCCCCGTGTAATCCCGCTCTCCTGCTCCCCGTACAGTTTACTATCCCTCCGGTTTAATCCCGCTCTCCTGCTCCCCGTACAGTTTAATATCCCCCCGGTGTAATCACGCTCTCCTGCTCCCCGTACAGTTTAATATCCCCCCGTGTAATCCCGCTCTCCTGCTCCCCGTACAGTTTAATATCCCCCCGGTGTAATCCCGCTCTCCTGCTCCCCGTACAGTTTAATATCCCCCTGTGTAATCCCGCTCTCCTGCTCCCTGTACAGTTTAATATCCCCCCGGTGTAATCCTGCTGTCCTGCTCCCCGTACAGTTTAATATCACCCAGTGTAAGCCCTCTCTCCTGCTCCCCGTACAGTTTAATATCCCCCCCGTGTAATCCCGCTCTCGTGCTCCGCCGTACAGTTTAATATCCCCCCGTGTATTCCCGCTCTCCTGCTCCCCAATCACTTTACTATCCCCCCGTGTAATCCCGCTCTCCTGATCCTCGTACAGTTTACTATCCCCCCATGTAATCCCGCTCTCCTGATCCCCGTACAGTTTACTATCCCCCCGTGAAATCCCGCTCTCCTGATCCCCGTACAGTTTACTATCCCCCATGTGTAATCCCGCTCTCCTACACCCCATACAGTTTACTATCCCCCCGTGTAATCCCGCTCTCCTGCTCCCCGTAGAGTTTAATATCCCCCCGGTGTAATCCCGCTCTCCTGCTCCCCGTACAGTTTAATATCCCCCCCAGTGTAATCCTGCTCTCCTGCTCCCCGTAGAGTTTAATATCCCCCCGGTGTAATCCCACTCTCCCGCTCACGCCCCGTAAAGTTTAATATTCCCCCGGTGTAATCCCGCTCTCCTGCTCCCCGTACAGTTTACTATCCCCCCGTGTAATCCCGCTCTCCTGATCCCCGTACAGTTTACTATCCCCCCGTGTAATCCCGCTCTCCTACACCCCGTACAGTTTAATATCCCCCCCGGTGTAATCCCGCTCTCCTGCTCCCCGTACAGTTTAATATCCCCCCGTGTAATCCCGCTCTCCTTCCTCCTGTACAGTTTAATATCACCCAGTGTAAGCCCTCTCTCCTGCTCCCCGTACAGTTTAATATCCCCCCGGTGCAATCCCGCTCTCCTGCTCCCCGTACAGTTTAATATCCCCCCGTGTAATCCCGCTCTCCTGCTCCCCGTACAGTTTACTATCCCCCCGGTGTAATCCCGCTCTCCTGCTCCCCGTACAGTTTACTATCCCCCCGGTGTAATCCCGCTCTCCTGCTCCCCGTACAATTTACTATCCGCACAGAGTAATCCCACTCTCCTGCTCCCCGTACAGTTTAATATCCCCCCCGGTGTAATCCCGCTCTCCTGCTCCTCGTACAGTTTAATATCCCCCCCGTGTAATCCCGCTCTCCTGCTCCCCGTACAGTTTACTATCCCCCCGGTGTAATCCCGCTCTCCTGCTCCCCGTACAGTTTAATATCCCCCCGGTGTAATCACGCTCTCCTGCTCCCCGTACAGTTTAATGTCCCCCCGTGTAATCCCGCTCTCCTGCTCCCCGTACAGTTTAATGTCCCCCCGGTGTAATCCCGCTCTCCTGCTCCCCGTAGAGTTTAATATCCCCCCGGTGTAATCCCGCTCTCCTGCTCCCCGTACAGTTTAATATCCCCCCGGTATAATCCTGCTCTCCTGCTCCCCGTACAGTTTAATATCCCCCCGTGTAATCCCGCTCTCCTGCTCCCCGTACAGTTTAATATCCCCCCCGGTATGATCCCGCTCTCCTGCTCCCCGTACAGTTTAATATCCCCCCGGTGTAATCACGCTCTCCTGCTCCCCGTACAGTTTAATATCCCCCCGTGTAATCCCGCTCTCCTGCTCCCCGTACAGTTTAATATCCCCCCGGTGTAATCCCGCTCTCCTGCTCCCCGTACAGTTTAATATCCACCCGTGTAATCCCGCTCTCCTGCTCCCTGTACAGTTTAATATCCCCCCGGTGTAATCCTGCTGTCCTGCTCCCCGTACAGTTTAATATCACCCAGTGTAAGCCCTCTCTCCTGCTCCCCGTACAGTTTAATATCCCCCCCGTGTAATCCCGCTCTCGTGCTCCGCCGTACAGTTTAATATCCCCCCGTGTATTCCCGCTCTCCTGCTCCCCAATCACTTTACTATCCCCCCGTGTAATCCCGCTCTCCTGATCCTCGTACAGTTTACTATCCCCCCATGTAATCCCGCTCTCCTGATCCCCGTACAGTTTACTATCCCCCCGTGTAATCCCACTCTCCTGATCCCCGTTCAGTTTACTATCCCCCCGTGAAATCCCGCTCTCCTGATCCCCGTACAGTTTACTATCCCCCATGTGTAATCCCGCTCTCCTACACCCCATACAGTTTACTATCCCCCCGTGTAATCCCGCTCTCCTGCTCCCCGTAGAGTTTAATATCCCCCCGGTGTAATCCCGCTCTCCTGCTCCCCGTACAGTTTAATATCCCCCCCAGTGTAATCCTGCTCTCCTGCTCCCCGTAGAGTTTAATATCCCCCCGGTGTAATCCCACTCTCCCGCTCACGCCCCGTAAAGTTTAATATTCCCCCGGTGTAATCCCGCTCTCCTGCTCCCCGTACAGTTTACTATCCCCCCGTGTAATCCCGCTCTCCTGATCCCCGTACAGTTTACTATCCCCCCGTGTAATCCCGCTCTCCTACACCCCGTACAGTTTAATATCCCCCCCCGGTGTAATCCCGCTCTCCTGCTCCCTGTACAGTTTAATATCCCCCCGTGTAATCCCGCTCTCCTTCCTCCTGTACAGTTTAATATCACCCAGTGTAAGCCCTCTCTCCTGCTCCCCGTACAGTTTAATATCCCCCCGGTGCAATCCCGCTCTCCTGCTCCCCGTACAGTTTACTATCCCCCCGGTGTAATCCCGCTCTCCTGCTCCCCGTACAATTTACTATCCGCACAGTGTAATCCCACTCTCCTGCTCCCCGTACAGTTGAATATCCCCCCCGGTGTAATCCCGCTCTCCTGCTCCTCGTACAGTTTAATATCCCCACCGTGTAATCCCGCTCTCCTGCTCCCCGTACAGTTTACTATCCCCCCGGTGTAATCCCGCTCTCCTGCTCCCCGTACAGTTTAATATCCCCCCGGTGTAATCACGCTCTCCTGCTCCCCGTACAGTTTAATGTCCCCCCGTGTAATCCCGCTCTCCTGCTCCCCGTACAGTTTAATATCCCCCCGGTGTAATCCCGCTCTCCTGCTCCCCGTAGAGTTTAATATCCCCCCGGTGTAATCCCGCTCTCCTGCTCCCCGTACAGTTTAATATCCCCCCGGTGTAATCCTGCTCTCCTGCTCCCCGTACAGTTTAATATCCCCCCGTATAATCCCACTCTCCTGCTCCCCGTACAGTTTAATATCCCCCCCGGTATGATCCCGCTCTCCTGCTCCCCGTACAGTTTACTATCCCTCTGGTGTAATCCCGCTCTCCTGCTCACCCGTACAGTTTAATATCCCCCCGGTATAATCCGGCTCTCCTGCTCCCCGTACAGTTTACTATCCCCCCGTGTAATCCCGCTCTCCTGCTCCCCGTACAGTTTACTATCCCCCCAAGGTAATCCCGCTCTCCTGCTCCCCGTACAGTTTAATATCCCCCGCCCCGGTGTAATCCCGCTCTCCTGCTCCCCGTACAATTTAATATCCCCCCCGGTCTAATCCCGCTCTCCTGCTCCCCGTACAGTTTAATATCCCCCCCGGTGTAATCCCGCTCTCCTGCTCCCCAAAAAGTTTACTATCCCACCGGTGTAATCCCGCTCTCCTGCTCCCCGTACTGTTTAATATCCCCCCGGTGTAATCCCGCTCTCCTGCTCACGCCCCGTAAATTTTAATATCCCCCCCGGTGTAATCCCGCACTCCTGCTCTCCGTACAGTTTAATATCCCCCAGTGTAATCCCGCTCTCCTGCTCCCCGTACAGTTTAATATCCCCCTGGTGTAATCCCGCTCTCCTGCTCCCCGTACAGTTTAATATCCCCCCGTGTAATTCCGCTCTCCTGCTCCCCGTACAGTTTACTATCCCCCCGGTGTCATCCCGCTCTCCTGCTCCCCGTACAGTTTACTATCCCCCCGGTGTAATCCCGCTCTCCTGCGCCCCGTACAATTTACTATCCGCACAGTGTAATCCCACTCTCCTGCTCCCCGTACAGTTTAATATTCCCCCCGGTGTAATCCCGCTCTCCTGCTCCTCGTACAGTTTAATATCCCCCCCGTGTAATCCCGCTCTCCTGCTCCCCGTACAGTTTACTATCCCCCCGGTGTAATCGCGCTCTCCTGCTCCCCGTACAGTTTAATATCCCCCCGGTGTAATCACGCTCTCCTGCTCCCCGTACAGTTTAATGTCCCCCCGTGTAATCCCGCTCTCCTGCTCCCCGTACAGTTTAATATCCCCCCGGTGTAATCCCGCTCTCCTGCTCCCCGTAGAGTTTAATATCCCCCCGGTGTAATCCCGCTCTCCTGCTCCCCGTACAGTTTCATATCCCCCCCAGTGTAATCCTGCTCTCCTGCTCCCCGTAGAGTTTAATATCCCCCCGGTGTAATCCCACTCTCCCGCTCACGCCCCGTAAAGTTTAATATTCCCCCGGTGTAATCCCGCTCTCCTGCTCCCCGTACAGTTTAATATCCCCCCGGTGTAATCCTGCTCTCCTCCTCCCCGTAGTGTTTAATATCCCCCGTGTAATCCCGCTCTCCTGCTCCCCGTACAGTTTACTATCCCCCCGGTGTAATCCCGCTCTCCTGCTCCCCGTACAATTTAATATCCCCCCCGTGTAATCCCGCTCGCCTGCTCCCCGTACAGTTTACTATCCCTCCCGGTGTAAACCCGCTCTGCTGCTCCCCGTACAGTTTAATATACCCCCCGGTGTAAACCCGCTCTCCTGCTCCCCGTACAGTTTAATATCCCCCCCGTGTAATCCCGCTCTCCTGCTCCCCGTACAGTTTACTATCCCCCCGGTGTAATCCCGCTCTCCTGCTCCCCGTACAGTTTAATATCCCCCCGTGTAATCCCGCTCTCCTGCTCCCCGTACAGTTTAATATCCCCCCCGTGTAATCACGCTCTCCTGCTCCCCTTACAGTTTAATATCCCCCCGTGTAATCCCGCTCTCCTGCTCCCCGTACAGTTTAATATCCCCCCGTGTAATCCGGCTCTCCTGCTCCCCGTACAGTTTACTATCCCCCCGTGAAATCCCGCTCTCCTGCTCCCCGTACAGTTTACTATCCCCCCAAGGTAATCCCGCTCTCCTGCTCCCCGTACAGTTTAATATCCCCCGCCCCGGTGTAATCCCGCTCTCCTGCTCCCCGTACAATTTAATATCCCCCCCGGTCTAATCCCGCTCTCCTGCTCCCCGTACAGTTTAATATCCCCCCCGGTGTAATCCCGCTCTCCTGCTCCCCAAAAAGTTTACTATCCCACCGGTGTAATCCCGCTCTCCTGCTCCCCGTACTGTTTAATATCCCCCCGGTGTAATCCCGCTCTCCTGCTCACGCCCCGTAAATTTTAATATCCCCCCCGGTGTAATCCCGCACTCCTGCTCTCCGTACAGTTTAATATCCCCCAGTGTAATCCCGCTCTCCTGCTCCCCGTACAGTTTAATATCCCCCTGGTGTAATCCCGCTCTCCTGCTCCCCGTACAGTTTAATATCCCCCCGTGTAATTCCGCTCTCCTGCTCCCCGTACAGTTTACTATCCCCCCGGTGTCATCCCGCTCTCCTGCTCCCCGTACAGTTTACTATCCCCCCGGTGTAATCCCGCTCTCCTGCGCCCCGTACAATTTACTATCCGCACAGTGTAATCCCACTCTCCTGCTCCCCGTACAGTTTAATATTCCCCCCGGTGTAATCCCGCTCTCCTGCTCCTCGTACAGTTTAATATCCCCCCCGTGTAATCCCGCTCTCCTGCTCCCCGTACAGTTTACTATCCCCCCGGTGTAATCGCGCTCTCCTGCTCCCCGTACAGTTTAATATCCCCCCGGTGTAATCACGCTCTCCTGCTCCCCGTACAGTTTAATGTCCCCCCGTGTAATCCCGCTCTCCTGCTCCCCGTACAGTTTAATATCCCCCCGGTGTAATCCCGCTCTCCTGCTCCCCGTAGAGTTTAATATCCCCCCGGTGTAATCCCGCTCTCCTGCTCCCCGTACAGTTTCATATCCCCCCCAGTGTAATCCTGCTCTCCTGCTCCCCGTAGAGTTTAATATCCCCCCGGTGTAATCCCACTCTCCCGCTCACGCCCCGTAAAGTTTAATATTCCCCCGGTGTAATCCCGCTCTCCTGCTCCCCGTACAGTTTAATATCCCCCCGGTGTAATCCTGCTCTCCTCCTCCCCGTAGTGTTTAATATCCCCCGTGTAATCCCGCTCTCCTGCTCCCCGTACAGTTTACTATCCCCCCGGTGTAATCCCGCTCTCCTGCTCCCCGTACAATTTAATATCCCCCCCGTGTAATCCCGCTCGCCTGCTCCCCGTACAGTTTACTATCCCTCCCGGTGTAAACCCGCTCTGCTGCTCCCCGTACAGTTTAATATACCCCCCGGTGTAAACCCGCTCTCCTGCTCCCCGTACAGTTTAATATCCCCCCCGTGTAATCCCGCTCTCCTGCTCCCCGTACAGTTTACTATCCCCCCGGTGTAATCCCGCTCTCCTGCTCCCCGTACAGTTTAATATCCCCCCGTGTAATCCCGCTCTCCTGCTCGCCGTACAGTTTAATATCCCCCCCGTGTAATCACGCTCTCCTGCTCCCCTTACAGTTTAATATCCCCCCGTGTAATCCCGCTCTCCTGCTCCCCGTACAGTTTAATATCCCCCCGTGTAATCCCGCTCTCCTGCTCCCCGTACAGTTTTATATCCCCCCGTTTAATCCCGCTCTCCTGCCTCCTGTACAGTTTAATATCCCCCCGGTATAATTCCGCTGTCCTGCTCCCCGTACAGTTTAATATCACCCAGTGTAAGCACTCTCTCCTGCTCCGCCGTACAGTTTAATATCCCCCCGTGTAATCCCGCTCTCCTGCTCCCCATACACTTTACTATCTCCCCGTGTAATCCCGGTCTCCTGATCCTCGTACAGTTTACTATCCCCCCGTGTAATCCCGCTCTCCTGATCCCCGTACAGTTTACTATCCCCCCGTGTAATCCCGCTCTCCTGATCCCCGTACAGTTTAATATCCCCCCCCGGTGTAATCCCGCTCTCCTGCTCCCCATACAGTTTAATATCCCCCCCGTGTAATCCCGCTCTCCTGCTCCCCGTACAGTTTACTATCCCCCCGGTTTAATCCCGCTCTCCTGCTCCCCGTACAGTTTAATATCCCCCCGGTGTAATCACGCTCTCCTGCTCCCCGTACAGTTTAATATCCCCCCGTGTAATCCCGCTCTCCTGCTCCCCGTACAGTTTAATATCCCCCCGGTGTAATCCCGCTCTCCTGCTCCCCGTACAGTTTAATATCCCCCCGTGTAATCCCGCTCTCCTGCTCCCTGTACAGTTTAATATCCCCCCGGTGTAATCCTGCTGTCCTGCTCCCCGTACAGTTTAATATTACCCAGTGTAATCCCGCTCTCCTGATCCTCGTACAGTTTACTATCCCCCCATGTAATCCCGCTCTCCTGATCCCCGTACAGTTTACTATCCCCCCGTGTAATCCCACTCTCCTGATCCCCGTTCAGTTTACTATCCCCCCGTGAAATCCCGCTCTTCTGATCCCCGTACAGTTTACTATCCCCCATGTGTAATCCCGCTCTCCTACACCCCGTACAGTTTACTATCCCCCCGTGTAATCCCGCTCTCCTGATCCCCGTACAGTTTACTATCCCCCCGTGTAATCCCGCTCTCCTGATCCCCGTACAGTTTACTATCCCCCCGTGTAATCCCGCTCTCCTACACCCCGTACAGTTTAATATCCCCCCCGGTGTAATCCCGCTCTCCTGCTCCCCGTACAGTTTAATATCCCCCCGTGTAATCCCGCTCTCCTTCCTCCTGTACAGTTTAATATCACCCAGTGTAAGCCCTCTCTCCTGCTCCCCGTACATTTTAATATCCCCCCGGTGTAATCCCGCTCTCCTGCTCCCCGTACAGTTTAATATCCCCCCGTGTTATCCCGCTCTCCTGCTCCCCGTACAGTTTACTATCCCCCCGGTGTAATCCCGCTCTCCTGCTCCCCGTACAATTTACTATCCGCACAGTGTAATCCCACGCTCCTGCTCCCCGTACAGTTTAATATCCCCCCCAGTGTAATCCCGCTCTCCTGCTCCTCGTACAGTTTAATATCCCCCCCGTGTAATCCCGCTCTCCTGCTCCCCGTACAGTTTACGATCCCCCCGGTGTAATCCCGCTCTCCTGCTCCCCGTACAGTTTAATATCCCCCCGGTGTAATCACGCTCTCCTGCTCCCCGTACAGTTTAATATCCCCCCGGTGTAATCCCGCTCTCCTGCTCCCCGTAGAGTTTAATATCCCCCCGGTGTAATCCCGCTCTCCTGCTCCCCGTACAGTTTAATATCCCCCCCAGTGTAATCCTGCTCTCCTGCTCCCCGTAGAGTTTAATATCCCCCCGGTGTAATCCCACTCTCCCGCTCACGCCCCGTAAAGTTTAATATTCCCCCGGTGTAATCCCGCTCTCCTGCTCCCCGTACAGTTTAATATCCCCCCGGTGTAATCCCGCTCTCCTGCTCCCCGTACAGTTTACTATCCCCCCGGTGTAATCCCGCTCTCCTGCTCCCCGTACAGTTTACTATCCCCCCGTGTAATCCCGCTCTCCTGATCCCCGTACAGTTTACTATCCCCCCGTGTAATCCCGCTCTCCTACACCCCGTACAGTTTAATATCCCCCCGTGTAATCCCGCTCTCCTTCCTCCTGTACAGTTTAATATCACCCAGTGTAAGCCCTCTCTCCTGCTCCCCGTACAGTTTAATATCCCCCCGGTGCAATCCCGCTCTCCTGCTCCCCGTACAGTTTAATATCCCCCCGTGTAATCCCGCTCTCCTGCTCCCCGTACAGTTTACTATCCCCCGGTGTAATCCCGCTCTCCTGCTCCCCGTACAGTTTACTATCCCCCCGGTGTAATCCCGCTCTCCTGCTCCCCGTACAATTTACTATCCGCACAGTGTAATCCCACTCTCCTGCTCCCCGTACAGTTTAATATCCCCCCCGGTGTAATCCCGCTCTCCTGCTCCTCGTACAGTTTAATATCCCCCCCGTGTAATCCCGCTCTCCTGCTCCCCGTACAGTTTACTATCCCCCCGGTGTAATCCCGCTCTCCTGCTCCCCGTACAGTTTAATATCCCCCCGGTGTAATCACGCTCTCCTGCTCCCCGTACAGTTTAATGTCCCCCCGTGTAATCACGCTCTCCTGCTCCCCGTACAGTTTAATATCCCCCCGGTGTAATCCCGCTCTCCTGCTCCCCGTAGAGTTTAATATCCCCCCGGTGTAATCCCGCTCTCCTGCTCCCCGTACAGTTTAATATCCCCCCGGTGTAATCCTGCTCTCCTGCTCCCCGTACAGTTTAATATCCCCCCGTGTAATCCCGCTCTCCTGCTCCCCGTACAGTTTACTATCCCCCCGGTGTAATCCCGCTCTCCTGCTCCCCGTACAATTTAATATCCCCCCCGTGTAATCCCGCTCTCCTGCTCCCCTTACAGTTTACTATCCGCACAGTGTAAACCCGCTCTCCTGCTCCCCGTACAGTTTAATATCCCCCCCGGTGTAATCCCGCTCTCCTGCTCCCCGTACAGTTTAATATCCCCCCGGTGTAATCACGCTCTCCTGCTCCCCGTACAGTTTAATATCCCCCCATGTAATCCCGCTCTCCTGCTCCCCGTACAGTTTAATATCCCCCCGTGTAATCCCGCTCTCCTGCCTCCTCTACAGTTTAATAACCCCCCTGTGTAATCCCGCTCTCCTGCTCCCCGTACAGTTTACTATCCCCCCGGTTTAATCCCGCTCTCCTGCTCCCCGTACAGTTTAATATCCCCCCGGTGTAATCACGCTCTCCTGCTCCCCGTACAGTTTAATATCCCCCCGTGTAATCCCGCTCTCCTGCTCCCCGTACAGTTTAATATCCCCCCGGTGTAATCCCGCTCTCCTGCTCCCCGTACAGTTTAATATCCCCCCGTGTAATCCCGCTCTCCTGCTCCCTGTACAGTTTAATATCCCCCCGGTGTAATCCCGCTCTCCTGCTCCCCGTACAGTTTAATATCACCCAGTGTAAGCCCTCTCTCCTGCTCCCCGTACAGTTTAATATCCCCCCCGTGTAATCCCGCTCTCGTGCTCCGCCGTACAGTTTAATATCCCCCCGTGTAATCCCACTCTCCTGCTCCCCGTACAGTTTAATATCCCCCCGTGTAATCCCGCTCTCCTGATCCTTGTACAGTTTACTATCCCCCCGTGTAATCCCGCTCTCCTGATCCTTGTACAGTTTACTATCCCCCCGTGTAATCCCGCTCTCCTGCTCCTCATACACTTTACTATCCCCCCGTGTAATCCCGCTCTCCTGATCCTTGTAAAGTTTGCTATCCCCCCGTGTAATCCCGCTCTCCTGATCCCCGTACAGTTTACTATCCCACCGTGTAATCCCGCTCTCCTGATCCCCATAAACTTTACTATCTCCCCGTGTAATCCCGCTCTCCTTCTCCCCGTACAGTTTACTATCCGCACAGTGTAAACCCGCTCTCCTGCTCCCCGTACAGTTTAATATCCCCCCCGGTGTAAACCCGCTCTCCTGCTCCCCGTACAGTTTAATATCCCCCCGGTGTAATCCCGCTCTCCTGCTCCCCGTACAGTTTACTATCCCCCCGGTGTAATCCAGCTCTCCTGCTCCCCGTACAGTTTAATATCCCCCCGGTGTAATCACACTCTCCTGCTCCCCGTACAGTTTAATATCCCCACGTGTAATCCCGCTCTCCTGCTCCCCGTACAGTTTAATATCCCCCCGTGTAATCCCGCTCTCCTGCCTCCTGTACAGTTTAATATCCCCCCGGTATAATTCCGCTGTCCTGCTCCCCGTACAGTTTAATATCACCCAGTGTAAGCCCTCTCTCCTGCTCCCCGTACAGTTTAATATCACCCAGTGTAATCCCGCTCTCCTGCTCCGCCGTACAGTTTAATATCCCCCCGTGTAATCCCGCTCTCCTGCTCCCCATACACTTTACTATCTCCCCGTGTAAACCCGCTCTCCTGGTCCTCGTACAGTTTACTATCCCCCCGTGTAATCCCGCTCTCCTGATCCCCGTACAGTTTACTATCCCACCGAGTAATCCCGCTCTCCTGATCCCCGTACAGTTTAATATCCCCCCCCGGTGTAATCCCGCTCTCCTGCTCCCCGTACAGTTTAATATCCCCCCCGTGTAATCCCGCTCTCCTGCTCCCCGTACAGTTTACTATCCCCCCGGTTTAATCCCGCTCTCCTGCTCCCCGTACAGTTTAATATCCCCCCGGTGTAATCACGCTCTCCTGCTCCCCGTACAGTTTAATATCCCCCCGTGTAATCCCGCTCTCCTGCTCCCCGTACAGTTTAATATCCCCCCGGTGTAATCCCGCTCTCCTGCTCCCCGTACAATTTAATATCCGCACAGTGTAATCCCACTCTCCTGCTCCCCGTACAGTTTAATATCCCCCCCGGTGTAATCCCGCTCTCCTGCTCCTCGTACAGTTTAATATCCCCCCCGTGTAATCCCGCTCTCCTGCTCCCCGTACAGTTTACTATCCCCCCGGTGTAATCCCGCTCTCCTGCTCCCCGTACAGTTTAATATCCCCCCGGTGTAATCACGCTCTCCTGCTCCCCGTACAGTTTAATGTCCCCCCGTGTAATCACGCTCTCCTGCTCCCCGTACAGTTTAATATCCCCCCGGTGTAATCCCGCTCTCCTGCTCCCCGTAGAGTTTAATATCCCCCCGGTGTAATCCCGCTCTCCTGCTCCCCGTACAGTTTAATATCCCCCCGGTGTAATCCTGCTCTCCTGCTCCCCGTACAGTTTAATATCCCCCCGTGAAATCCCGCTCTCCTGCTCCCCGTACAGTTTACTATCCCCCCGGTGTAATCCCGCTCTCCTGCTCCCCGTACAATTTAATATCCCCCCCGTGTAATCCCGCTCTCCTGCTCCCCTTACAGTTTACTATCCGCACAGTGTAAACCCGCTCTCCTGCTCCCCGTACAGTTTAATATCCCCCCATGTAATCCCGCTCTCCTGCTCCCCGTACAGTTTAATATCCCCCCGGTGTAATCACGCTCTCCTGCCTCCTCTACAGTTTAATAACCCCCCTGTGTAATCCCGCTCTCCTGCTCCCCGTACAGTTTACTATCCCCCCGGTTTAATCACGCTCTCCTGCTCCCCGTACAGTTTAATATCCCCCCGGTGTAATCACGCTCTCCTGCTCCCCGTACAGTTTAATATCCCCCCGTGTAATCCCGCTCTCCTGCTCCCCGTACAGTTTAATATCCCCCCGGTGTAATCCCGCTCTCCTGCTCCCCGTACAGTTTAATATCCCCCCGTGTAATCCCGCTCTCCTGCTCCCTGTACAGTTTAATATCCCCCCGGTGTAATCCCGCTCTCCTGCTCCCCGTACAGTTTAATATCACCCAGTGTAAGCCCTCTCTCCTGCTCCCCGTACAGTTTAATATCCCCCCCGTGTAATCCCGCTCTCGTGCTCCGCCGTACAGTTTAATATCCCCCCGTGTAATCCCACTCTCCTGCTCCCCGTACAGTTTAATATCCCCCCGTGTAATCCCGCTCTCCTGATCCTTGTACAGTTTACTATCCCCCCGTGTAATCCCGCTCTCCTGATCCTTGTACAGTTTACTATCCCCCCGTGTAATCCCGCTCTCCTGCTCCTCATACACTTTACTATCCCCCCGTGTAATCCCGCTCTCCTGATCCTTGTGAAGTTTGCTATCCCCCCGTGTAATCCCGCTCTCCTGATCCCCGTACAGTTTACTATCCCACCGTGTAATCCCGCTCTCCTGATCCCCATAAACTTTACTATCTCCCCGTGTAATCCCGCTCTCCTGCTCCCCGTACAGTTTACTATCCGCACAGTGTAAACCCGCTCTCCTGCTCCCCGTACAGTTTAATATCCCCCCCGGTGTAAACCCGCTCTCCTGCTCCCCGTACAGTTTAATATCCCCCCGGTGTAATCCCGCTCTCCTGCTCCCCGTACAGTTTACTATCCCCCCGGTGTAATCCAGCTCTCCTGCTCCCCGTACAGTTTAATATCCCCCCGGTGTAATCACACTCTCCTGCTCCCCGTACAGTTTAATATCCCCACGTGTAATCCCGCTCTCCTGCTCCCCGTACAGTTTAATATCCCCCCGTGTAATCCCGCTCTCCTGCCTCCTGTACAGTTTAATATCCCCCCGGTATAATTCCGCTGTCCTGCTCCCCGTACAGTTTAATATCACCCAGTGTAAGCCCTCTCTCCTGCTCCCCGTACAGTTTAATATCACCCAGTGTAATCCCGCTCTCCTGCTCCGCCGTACAGTTTAATATCCCCCCGTGTAATCCTGCTCTCCTGCTCCCCATACACTTTACTATCTCCCCGTGTAAACCCGCTCTCCTGGTCCTCGTACAGTTTACTATCTCCCCGTGTAATCCCGCTCTCCTGATCCCCGTACAGTTTACTATCCCCCCATGTAATCCCGCTCTCCTGATCCCCGTTCAGTTTACTATCCCCCCGTGAAATCCCACTCTCCTGCTCCCCGTACAGTTTACTATCCCCCCCGTGTAATCCCGCTCTCCTGATCCCTGTACAGTTTAATATCCCCCCGGTGTAATCCCGCTGTCCTGCACCCCGTACAGTTTAATATCACCCAGTGTAAGCCCTCTCTCCTGCTCCCTGTACAGTTTAATATCCCCACCGTGTAATCCCGCTCTCGTGCTCCGCCGTACAGTTTAATATCCCCACGTGTAATCCCGCTCTCCTGCTCCCCATACACTTTACTATCTCCCCGTGTAATCCCGCTCTCCTGATCCTCGTACAGTTTACTATCCCCTCGTGTAATCCCTCTCTCCTGATCCCCGTACAGTTTACTATCCCCCCGTGTAATCCCGCTCTCCTGATCCCCGTACAGTTTACTATCCCCCCGTGAAATCCCGCTCTCCTGATCCCCGTACAGTTTACTATCCCCCCGTGTAATCCCGCTCTCCTACTCCCCGTACCGTTTACTATCCCCCCGTGTAATCCCGCTCTCCTGCTCCCCGTACAGTTTAATATCCCCCCCGTGTAATCCCGCTCTCCTGCTCCCCGTACAGTTTACTATCCGCACAGTGTAATCCCGCTCTCCTGCTCCCCGTACAGTTTAATATCCCCCCCGTGTAATCCCGCTCTCCTGCTCCCCGTACAGTTTACTATCCCCCCGGTGTAATCCCGCTCTCCTGCTCCCCGTACAGTTTAATATCCCCCCCCGTGTAGTCCCGCTCTCCTGCTCCCCGTAGAGTTTAATTTCCCCCCGGTGTAATCCCGCTCTCCTGCTCCCCGTACAGTTTACTATCCGCACAGTGTAATCCCGCTCTCCTGCTCCCCGTACAGTTTACGATCCCCCCGGTGTAATCCCGCTCTCCTGCTCCCCGTACAGTTTAATATCCCCCCGGTGTAATCACGCTCTCCTGCTCCCCGTACAGTTTAATATCCCCCCGGTGTAATCACGCTCTCCTGCTCCCCGTACAGTTTAATGTCCCCCCGTGTAATCCCGCTCTCCTGCTCCCCGTACAGTTTAATATCCCCCCGGTGTAATCCCGCTCTCCTGCTCCCCGTAGAGTTTAATATCCCCCCGATGTAATCCCGCTCTCCTGCCCCCCGTACAGTTTAATATCCCCCCCAGTGTAATGCTGCTCTCCTGCTCCCCGTAGAGTTTAATATCCCCCCGGTGTAATCCCACTCTCCCGCTCACGCCCCGTAAAGTTTAATATTCCCCCGGTGTAATCCCGCTCTCCTGCTCCCCGTACAGTTTAATATCCCCCCCGTTATAATCCTGCTCTCCTGCTCCCCGTACAGTTTAATATCCCCCCCTGTAATCCTGCTCTCCTGCTCCCCGTACAGTTTACTATCCCCCCGTGTAATCCCGCTCTCCTGATCCCCGTACAGTTTACTATCCCCCCGTGAAATCCCGCTCTCCTGATCCCCGTACAGTTTACTATCCCCCCGTGTAATCCCGCTCTCCTACTCCCCGTACCGTTTACTATCCCCCCGTGTAATCCCGCTCTCCTGCTCCCCGTACAGTTTAATATCCCCCCCGTGTAATCCCGCTCTCCTGCTCTCCGTACAGTTTGATATCCCCCCCCGTGTAATCCCGCTCTCCTGCTCCCCGTACAGTTTAATATCCCCCCGGTGTAATCCCGCTCTCCTGCTCCCCGTACAGTTTAATATCCCCCCGTGTAATCCCGCTCTCCTGCTCCCCGTACAGTTTACTATCCCCCCGGTGTAATCCCGCTCTCCTGCTCCCCGTACAGTTTACTATCCCCCCGGTGTAATCCCGCTCTCCTGCTCCCCGTACAATTTACTATCCGCACAGTGTAATCCCACTCTCCTGCACCCCGTACAGTTTAATATCCCCCCCGGTGTAATCCCGCTCTCCTGCTCCTCGTACAGTTTAATATCCCCCCCGTGTAATCTCGCTCTCCTGCTCCCCGTACAGTTTAATATCCCCCCGGTGTAATCACGCTCTCCTGCTCCCCGTACAGTTTAATGTCCCCCCGTGTAATCCCGCTCTCCTGCTCCCCGTACAGTTTAATATCCCCCCGGTGTAATCCCGCTCTCCTGCTCCCCGTAGAGTTTAATATCCCCCCGGTGTAATCCCGCTCTCCTGCTCCCCGTACAGTTTAATATCCCCCCCAGTGTAATCCTGCTCTCCTGCTCCCCGTAGAGTTTAATATCCCCCCGGTGTAATCCCACTCTCCCGCTCACGCCCCGTAAAGTTTAATATTCCCCCGGTGTAATCCCGCTCTCCTGCTCCCCGTACAGTTTAATATCCCCCCATTATAATCCTGCTCTCCTGCTCCCCGTACAGTTTAATATCCCCCCGTGTAATCCTGCTCTCCTGCTCCCCGTACAGTTTCCTATCGCCCCGGTGTAATCCCGCTCTCCTGCTCCCCGTACAATTTAATATCCCCCCCGTGTAATCCCGTTCTCCTGCTTCCCGTACAGTTTACTATCCGCACAGTGTAATCCCGCTCTCCTGCTCCCCGTACAGTTTAATATCCCCCCCCGTGTAGTCCCGCTCTCCTGCTCCCCGTACAGTTTAATATCCCCCCCGGTGTAAACCCGCTCTCCTGCTCCCCGTACAGTTTAATATCCCCCCGGTGTAATCCCGCTCTCCTGCTCCCCGTACAGTTTACAACCCCCCGGTGTAATCCTGCTCTCCTGCTCCCCGTACAGTTTAATATCCCCCCGGTGTAATCACGCTCTCCTGCTCCCCGTACAGTTTAATATCCCCCCGTGTAATCCCGCTCTCCTGCTCCCCGTACAATTTAATATCCCCCCCGTGTAATCGCGCTCTCCTGCTCCCCGTACAGTTTACTATCCGCACAGTGTAAACCCGCTCTCCTGCTCCCCGTACAGTTTAATATCCCCCCCGGTGTAATCCCGCTCTCCTGCTCCCCGTACAGTTTAATATCCCCCCGGTGTAATCACGCTCTCCTGCTCCCCGTACAGTTTAATATCCCCCCGTGTAATCCCGCTCTCCTGCTCCCCGTACAGTTTAATATCCCCCCGTGTAATCCCGCTCTCCTGCCTCCTCTACAGTTTAATAACCCCCCTGTGTAATCCCGCTCTCCTGCTCCCCGTACAGTTTACTATCCCCCCGGTTTAATCCCGCTCTCCTGCTCCCCGTACAGTTTAATATCCCCCCGGTGTAATCACGCTCTCCTGCTCCCCGTACAGTTTAATATCCCCCCGTGTAATCCCGCTCTCCTGCTCCCCGTACAGTTTAATATCCCCCCGGTGTAATCCCGCTCTCCTGCTCCCCGTACAGTTTAATATCCCCCCGTGTAATCCCGCTCTCCTGCTCCCTGTACAGTTTAATATCCCCCCGGTGTAATCCCGCTCTCCTGCTCCCCGTACAGTTTAATATCACCCAGTGTAAGCCCTCTCTCCTGCTCCCCGTACAGTTTAATATCCTCCCCCGTGTAATCCCGCTCTCGTGCTCCGCCGTACAGTTTAATATCCCCCCGTGTAATCCCACTCTCCTGCTCCCCGTACAGTTTAATATCCCCCCGTGTAATCCCGCTCTCCTGATCCTTGTACAGTTTACTATCGCCCCGTGTAATCCCGCTCTCCTGATCCTTGTACAGTTTACTATCCCCCCGTGTAATCCCGCTCTCCTGCTCCTCATACACTTTACTATCCCCCCGTGTAATCCCGCTCTCCTGATCCTTGTACAGTTTGCTATCCCCCCGTGTAATCCCGCTCTCCTGATCCCCGTACAATTTACTATCCCACCGTGTAATCCCGCTCTCCTGATCCCCATACACTTTACTATCTCCCCGTGTAATCCCGCTCTCCTGCTCCCCGTACAATTTAATATCCCCCCCGTGTAATCCCGCTCTCCTGCTCCCCGTACAGTTTACTATCCGCACAGTGGAAACGCGCTCTCCTGCTCCCCGTACAGTTTAATATCCCCCCCGGTGTAAACCCGCTCTCCTGCTCCCCGTACAGTTTAATATCCCCCCGGTGTAATCCCGCTCTCCTGCTCCCCGTACAGTTTACTATCCCCCCGGTGTAATCCAGCTCTCCTGCTCCCCGGACAGTTTAATATCCCCCCGTGTAATCACACTCTCCTGCTCCCCGTACAGTTTAATATCCCCCCGTGTAATCCCGCTCTCCTGCTCCCCGTACAGTTTAATATCCCCCCGTGTAATCCCGCTCTCCTGCCTCCTGTACAGTTTAATATCCCCCCGGTATAATTCCGCTGTCCTGCTCCCCGTACAGTTTAATATCACCCAGTGTAAGCCCTCTCTCCTGCTCCCCGTACAGTTTAATATCACCCAGTGTAATCCCGCTCTCCTGCTCCGCCGTAAAGTTTAATATCCCCCCGTGTAATCCCGCTCTCCTGCTCCCCATACACTTTACTATCTCCCCGTGTAAACCCGCTCTCCTGGTCCTCGTACAGTTTACTATCCCCCCGTGTAATCCCGCTCTCCTGATCCCCGTACAGTTTACTATCCCCCCGTGTAATCCCGCTCTCCTGATCCCCGTACAGTTTAATATCCCCCCCCGGTGTAATCCCGCTCTCCTGCTCCCCGTACAGTTTAATATCCCCCCCGTGTAATCCCGCTCTCCTGCTCCCTGTACAGTTTAATATCCCCCCGGTTTAATCCCGCTCTCCTGCTCCCCGTACAGTTTAATTTCCCCCCGGTGTAATCCCGCTCTCCTGCTCCCCGTACAGTTTAATATCCCCCCGGTGTAATCACGCTCTCCTGCTCCCCGTACAGTTTAATGTCCCCCCGTGTAATCCCGCTCTCCTGCTCCCCGTACAGTTTAATATCCCCCCGGTGTAATCCCGCTCTCCTGCTCCCCGTAGAGTTTAATATCCCCCCGGTTTAATCCCGCTCTCCTGCTCCCCGTACAGTTTAATATCCCCCCCAGTGTAATCCTGCTCTCCTGCTCCCCGTAGAGTTTAATATCCCCCCGGTGTAATCCCACTCTCCCGCTCACGCCCCGTAAAGTTTAATATTCCCCCGGTGTAATCCCGCTCTCCTGCTCCCCGTACAGTTTAATATCCCCCCCGTTATAATCCTGCTCTCCTGCTCCCCGTACAGTTTAATATCCCCCCCTGTAATCCTGCTCTCCTGCTCCCCGTACAGTTTACTATCCCCCCGTGTAATCCCGCTCTCCTGATCCCCGTACAGTTTACTATCCCCCCGTGAAATCCCGCTCTCCTGATCCCCGTACAGTTTACTATCCCCCCGTGTAATCCCGCTCTCCTACTCCACGTACCGTTTACTATCCCCCCGTGTAATCCCTCTCTCCTGCTCCCCGTACAGTTTAATATCCCCCCCATGTAATCCCGCTCTCCTGCTCTCCGTACAGTTTGATATCCCCCCCGTGTAATCCCGCTCTCCTGCTCCCCGTACAGTTTAATATCCCCCCGGTGTAATCCCGCTCTCCTGCTCCCCGTACAGTTTAATATCCCCCCGTGTAATCCCGCTCTCCTGCTCCCCGTACAGTTTACTATCCCCCCGGTGTAATCCCGCTCTCCTGCTCCCCGTACAGTTTACTATCCCCCCGGTGTAATCCCGCTCTCCTGATCCCCGTACAGTTTACTATCCCCCCATGTAATCCCGCTCTCCTGATCCCCGTTCAGTTTACTATCCCCCCGTGAAATCCCACTCTCCTGCTCCCCGTACAGTTTACTATCCCCCCCGTGTAATCCCGCTCTCCTGATCCCTGTACAGTTTAATATCCCCCCGGTGTAATCCCGCTGTCCTGCACCCCGTACAGTTTAATATCACCCAGTGTAAGCCCTCTCTCCTGCTCCCTGTACAGTTTAATATCCCCACCGTGTAATCCCGCTCTCGTGCTCCGCCGTACAGTTTAATATCCCCACGTGTAATCCCGCTCTCCTGCTCCCCATACACTTTACTATCTCCCCGTGTAATCCCGCTCTCCTGATCCTCGTACAGTTTACTATCCCCTCGTGTAATCCCTCTC
Source organism: Pristiophorus japonicus (assembly GCF_044704955.1). Classification (NCBI taxonomy): domain Eukaryota; kingdom Metazoa; phylum Chordata; class Chondrichthyes; family Pristiophoridae; genus Pristiophorus; species Pristiophorus japonicus. The sequence goes on from NC_091987.1 coordinate 160,977,571, forward strand.
TCCTGATCCCCGTACAGTTTACTATCCCCCCGTGTAATCCCGCTCTCCTGATCCCCGTACAGTTTACTATCCCCCCGTGAAATCCCGCTCTCCTGATCCCCGTACAGTTTACTATCCCCCCGTGTAATCCCGCTCTCCTACTCCCCGTACCGTTTACTATCCCCCCGTGTAATCCCGCTCTCCTGCTCCCCGTACAGTTTAATATCCCCCCCGTGTAATCCCGCTCTCCTGCTCCCCGTACAGTTTACTATCCGCACAGTGTAATCCCGCTCTCCTGCTCCCCGTACAGTTTAATATCCCCCCCGTGTAATCCCGCTCTCCTGCTCCCCGTACAGTTTACTATCCCCCCGGTGTAATCCCGCTCTCCTGCTCCCCGTACAGTTTAATATCCCCCACCGTGTAGTCCCGCTCTCCTGCTCCCCGTAGAGTTTAATTTCCCCCCGGTGTAATCCCGCTCTCCTGCTCCCCGTACAGTTTACTATCCGCACAGTGTAATCCCGCTCTCCTGCTCCCCGTACAGTTTACGATCCCCCCGGTGTAATCCCGCTCTCCTGCTCCCCGTACAGTTTAATATCCCCCCGGTGTAATCACGCTCTCCTGCTCCCCGTACAGTTTAATATCCCCCCGGTGTAATCACGCTCTCCTGCTCCCCGTACAGTTTAATGTCCCCCCGTGTAATCCCGCTCTCCTGCTCCCCGTACAGTTTAATATCCCCCCGGTGTAATCCCGCTCTCCTGCTCCCCGTAGAGTTTAATATCCCCCTGGTGTAATCCCGCTCTCCTGCTCCCCGTACAGTTTAATATCCCCCCCAGTGTAACCCTGCTCTCCTGCTCCCCGTCGAGTTTAATATCCCCCAGGTGTAATCCCACTCTCCCGCTCACGCCCCGTAAAGTTTAATATCCCCCCGGTGTAATCACGCTCTCCTGCTCCCCGTACAGTTTAATGTCCCCCCGTGTAATCCCGCTCTCCTGCTCCCCGTACAGTTTAATATCCCCCCGTTATAATCCTGCTCTCCTGCTCCCCGTACAGTTTAATATCCCCCCGTGTAATCCTGCTCTCCTGCTCCCTGTACAGTTTACTATCCCCCCGTGTAATCCCGCTCTCCTGATCCCCGTACAGTTTACTATCCCCCCGTGAAATCCCGCTCTCCTGATCCCCGTACAGTTTACTATCCCCCCGTGTAATCCCGCTCTCCTACTCCCCGTACCGTTTACTATCCCCCCGTGTAATCCCGCTCTCCTGCTCCCCGTACAGTTTAATATCCCCCCCGTGTAATCCCGCTCTCCTGCTCTCCGTACAGTTTGATATCCCCCCCGTGTAATCCCGCTCTCCTGCTCCCCGTACAGTTTAATATCCCCCCGGTGTAATCCCGCTCTCCTGCTCCCCGTACAGTTTAATATCCCCCCGTGTAATCCCGCTCTCCTGCTCCCCGTACAGTTTACTATCCCCCCGGTGTAATCCCGCTCTCCTGCTCCCTGTACAGTTTACTATCCCCCCGGTGTAATCCCGCTCTCCTGCTCCCCGTACAATTTACTATCCGCACAGTGTAATCCCACTCTCCTGCACCCCGTACAGTTTAATATCCCCCCCGGTGTAATCCCGCTCTCCTGCTCCTCGTACAGTTTAATATCCCCCCCGTGTAATCCCGCTCTCCTGCTCCCCGTACAGTTTAATATCCCCCCGGTGTAATCACGCTCTCCTGCTCCCCGTACAGTTTAATGTCCCCCCGTGTAATCACGCTCTCCTGCTCCCCGTACAGTTTAATATCCCCCCGGTGTAATCCCGCTCTCCTGCTCCCCGTAGAGTTTAATATCCCCCCGGTGTAATCCCGCTCTCCTGCTCCCCGTACAGTTTAATATCACCCAGTGTAAGCCCTCTCTCCTGCTCCCCGTACAGTTTAATATCACCCAGTGTAATCCCGCTCTCCTGCTCCGCCGTACAGTTTAATATCCCCCCGTGTAATCCCGCTCTCCTGCTCCCCATACACTTTACTATCTCCCCGTGTAAACCCGCTCTCCTGGTCCTCGTACAGTTTACTATCCCCCCGTGTAATCCCGCTCTCCTGATCCCCGTACAGTTTACTATCCCCCCGTGTAATCCCGCTCTCCTGATCCCCGTACAGTTTAATATCCCCCCCCGGTGTAATCCCGCTCTCCTGCTCCCCGTACAGTTTAATATCCCCCCCGTGTAATCCCGCTCTCCTGCTCCCCGTACAGTTTACTATCCCCCCGGTTTAATCCCGCTCTCCTGCTCCCCGTACAGTTTAATTTCCCCCCGGTGTAATCCCGCTCTCCTGCTCCCCGTACAGTTTACTATCCGCACAGTGTAATCCCGCTCTCCTGCTCCCCGTACAGTTTACGATCCCCCCGGTGTAATCCCGCTCTCCTGCTCCCCGTACAGTTTAATATCCCCCCGGTGTAATCACGCTCTCCTGCTCTCCGTACAGTTTAATATCCCCCCGGTGTAATCACGCTCTCCTGCTCCCCGTACAGTTTAATGTCCCCCCGTGTAATCCCGCTCTCCTGCTCCCCGTACAGTTTAATATCCCCCCGGTGTAATCCCGCTCTCCTGCTCCCCGTAGAGTTTAATATCCCCCCGGTGTAATCCCGCTCTCCTGCTCCCCGTACAGTTTAATATCCCCCCCAGTGTAATCCTGCTCTCCTGCTCCCCGTAGAGTTTAATATCCCCCCGGTGTAATCCCACTCTCCCGCTCACGCCCCGTAAAGTTTAATATTCCCCCGGTGTAATCCCGCTCTCCTGCTCCCCGTACAGTTTAATATCCCCCCCGTTATAATCCTGCTCTCCTGCTCCCCGTACAGTTTAATATCCCCCCCTGTAATCCTGCTCTCCTGCTCCCCGTACAGTTTACTATCCCCCCGTGTAATCCCGCTCTCCTGATCCCCGTACAGTTTACTATCCCCCCGTGAAATCCCGCTCTCCTGATCCCCATACAGTTTACTATCCCCCCGTGTAATCCCGCTCTCCTACTCCCCGTACCGTTTACTATCCCCCCGTGTAATCCCTCTCTCCTGCTCCCCGTACAGTTTAATATCCCCCCCGTGTAATCCCGCTCTCCTGCTCCCCGTACAGTTTGATATCCCCCCCGTGTAATCCCGCTCTCCTGCTCCCCGTACAGTTTAATATCCCCCCGGTGTAATCCCGCTCTCCTGCTCCCCGTACAGTTTAATATCCCCCCGTGTAATCCCGCTCTCCTGCTCCCCGTACAGTTTACTATCCCCCCGGTGTAATCCCGCTCTCCTGCTCCCCGTACAGTTTACTATCCCCCCGGTGTAATCCCGCTCTCCTGCTCCCCGTACAATTTACTATCCGCACAGTGTAATCCCACTCTCCTGCACCCCGTACAGTTTAATATCCCCCCCCGGTGTAATCCCGCTCTCCTGCTCCTCGTACAGTTTAATATCCCCCCCGTGTAATCTCGCTCTCCTGCTCCCCGTACAGTTTAATATACCCCGGTGTAATCCCGCTCTCCTGCTCCCCGTAGAGTTTAATATCCCCCCGGTGTAATCCCGCTCTCCTGCTCCCCGTACAGTTTAATATCCCCCCCAGTGTAATCCTGCTCTCCTGCTCCCCGTAGAGTTTAATATCCCCCCGGTGTAATCCCACTCTCCCGCTCACGCCCCGTAAAGTTTAATATTCCCCCGGTGTAATCCCGCTCTCCTGCTCCCCGTACAGTTTAATATCCCCCCATTATAATCCTGCTCTCCTGCTCCCCGTACAGTTTAATATCCCCCCGTGTAATCCTGCTCTCCTGCTCCCCGTACAGTTTACTATCGCCCCGGTGTAATCCCGCTCTCCTGCTCCCCGTACAATTTAATATCCCCCCCGTGTAATCCCGTTCTCCTGCTTCCCGTACAGTTTACTATCCGCACAGTGTAATCCCGCTCTCCTGCTCCCCGTACAGTTTAATATCCCCCCCCGTGTAGTCCCGCTCTCCTGCTCCCCGTACAGTTTAATATCCCCCCCGGTGTAAACCCGCTCTCCTGCTCCCCGTACAGTTTAATATCCCCCCGGTGTAATCCCGCTCTCCTGCTCCCCGTACAGTTTACAACCCCCCGGTGTAATCCTGCTCTCCTGCTCCCCGTACAGTTTAATATCCCCCCGGTGTAATCACGCTCTCCTGCTCCCCGTACAGTTTAATATCCCCCCATGTAATCCCGCTCTCCTGCTCCCCGTACAATTTAATATCCCCCCCGTGTAATCCCGCTCTCCTGCTCCCCGTACAGTTTACTATCCGCACAGTGTAAACCCGCTCTCCTGCTCCCCGTACAGTTTAATATCCCCCCCGGTGTAATCCCGCTCTCCTGCTCCCCGTACAGTTTAATATCCGCCCGGTGTAATCACGCTCTCCTGCTCCCCGTACAGTTTAATATCCCCCCGTGTAATCCCGCTCTCCTGCTCGCCGTACAGTTTAATATCCCCCCGTGTAATCCCGCTCTCCTGCCTCCTCTACAGTTTAATAACCCCCCTGTGTAATCCCGCTCTCCTGCTCCCCGTACAGTTTACTATCCCCCCGGTTTAATCCCGCTCTCCTGCTCCCCGTACAGTTTAATATCCCCCCGGTGTAATCACGCTCTCCTGCTCCCCGTACAGTTTAATATCCCCCCGTGTAATCCCGCTCTCCTGCTCCCCGTACAGTTTAATATCCCCCCGGTGTAATCCCGCTCTCCTGCTCCCCGTACAGTTTAATATCCCCCCGTGTAATCCCGCTCTCCTGCTCCCTGTACAGTTTAATATCCCCCCGGTGTAATCCCGCTCTCCTGCTCCCCGTACAGTTTAATATCACCCAGTGTAAGCCCTCTCTCCTGCTCCCCGTACAGTTTAATATCCCCCCCCGTGTAATCCCGCTCTCGTGCTCCGCCGTACAGTTTAATATCCCCCCGTGTAATCCCACTCTCCTGCTCCCCGTACAGTTTAATATCCCCCCGTGTAATCCCGCTCTCCTGATCCTTGTACAGTTTACTATCCCCCCGTGTAATCCCGCTCTCCTGATCCTTGTACAGTTTACTATCCCCCCGTGTAATCCCGCTCTCCTGCTCCTCATACACTTTACTATCCCCCCGTGTAATCCCGCTCTCCTGATCCTTGTACAGTTTGCTATCCCCCCGTGTAATCCCGCTCTCCTGATCCCCGTACAGTTTACTATCCCACCGTGTAATCCCGCTCTCCTGATCCCCATACACTTTACTATCTCCCCGTGTAATCCCGCTCTCCTGCTCCCCATACAATTTAATATCCCCCCCGTGTAATCCCGCTCTCCTGCTCCCCGTACAGTTTACTATCCGCACAGTGGAAACGCGCTCTCCTGCTCCCCGTACAGTTTAATATCCCCCCCGGTGTAAACCCGCTCTCCTGCTCCCCGTACAGTTTAATATCCCCCCGGTGTAATCCCGCTCTCCTGCTCCCCGTACAGTTTACTATCCCCCCGGTGTAATCCAGCTCTCCTGCTCCCCGTACAGTTTAATATCCCCCCGTGTAATCACACTCTCCTGCTCCCCGTACAGTTTAATATCCCCCCGTGTAATCCCGCTCTCCTGCTCCCCGTACAGTTTAATATCCCCCCGTGTAATCCCGCTCTCCTGCCTCCTGTACAGTTTAATATCCCCCCGGTATAATTCCGCTGTCCTGCTCCCCGTACAGTTTAATATCACCCAGTGTAAGCCCTCTCTCCTGCTCCCCGTACAGTTTAATATCACCCAGTGTAATCCCGCTCTCCTGCTCCGCCGTACAGTTTAATATCCCCCCGTGTAATCCCGCTCTCCTGCTCCCCATACACTTTACTATCTCCCCGTGTAAACCCGCTCTCCTGGTCCTCGTACAGTTTACTATCCCCCCGTGTAATCCCGCTCTCCTGATCCCCGTACAGTTTACTATCCCCCCGTGTAATCCCGCTCTCCTGATCCCCGTACAGTTTAATATCCCCCCCCGGTGTAATCCCGCTCTCCTGCTCCCCGTACAGTTTAATATCCCCCCCGTGTAATCCCGCTCTCCTGCTCCCCGTACAGTTTACTATCCCCCCGGTTTAATCCCGCTCTCCTGCTCCCCGTACAGTTTAATATCCCCCCGGTGTAATCACGCTCTCCTGCTCCCCGTACAGTTTAATATCCCCCCGTGTAATCCCGCTCTCCTGCTCCCCGTACAGTTTAATATCCCCCCGGTGTAATCCCGCTCTCCTGCTCCCCATACACTTTACTATCCCCCCGTGTAATCCCGCTCTCCTGATCCTCGTACAGTTTACTATCTCCCCGTGTAATCCCGCTCTCCTGATCCCCGTACAGTTTACTATCCCCCCATGTAATCCCGCTCTCCTGATCCCCGTTCAGTTTACTATCCCCCCGTGAAATCCCACTCTCCTGCTCCACGTACAGTTTACTATCCCCCCCGTGTAATCCCGCTCTCCTGATCCCTGTACAGTTTAATATCCCCCCGGTGTAATCCCGCTGTCCTGCACCCCGTACAGTTTAATATCACCCAGTGTAAGCCCTCTCTCCTGCTCCCTGTACAGTTTAATATCCCCACCGTGTAATCCCGCTCTCGTGCTCCGCCGTACAGTTTAATATCCCCACGTGTAATCCCGCTCTCCTGCTCCCCATACACTTTACTATCTCCCCGTGTAATCCCGCTCTCCTGATCCTCGTACAGTTTACTATCCCCTCGTGTAATCCCTCTCTCCTGATCCCCGTACAGTTTACTATCCCCCCGTGTAATCCCGCTCTCCTGATCCCCGTACAGTTTACTATCCCCCCGTGAAATCCCGCTCTCCTGATCCCCTTACAGTTTACTATCCCCCCGTGTAATCCCGCTCTCCTACTCCCCGTACCGTTTACTATCCCCCCGTGTAATCCCGCTCTCCTGCTCCCCGTACAGTTTAATATCCCCCCCGTGTAATCCCGCTCTCCTGCTCCCCGTACAGTTTACTATCCGCACAGTGTAATCCCGCTCTCCTGCTCCCCGTACAGTTTAATATCCCCCCCGTGTAATCCCGCTCTCCTGCTCCCCGTACAGTTTACTATCCCCCCGGTGTAATCCCGCTCTCCTGCTCCCCGTACAGTTTAATATCCCCCCCCGTGTAGTCCCGCTCTCCTGCTCCCCGTAGAGTTTAATTTCCCCCCGGTGTAATCCCGCTCTCCTGCTCCCCGTACAGTTTACTATCCGCACAGTGTAATCCCGCTCTCCTGCTCCCCGTACAGTTTACGATCCCCCCGGTGTAATCCCGCTCTCCTGCTCCCCGTACAGTTTAATATCCCCCCGGTGTAATCACGCTCTCCTGCTCCCCGTACAGTTTAATATCCCCCCGGTGTAATCACGCTCTCCTGCTCCCCGTACAGTTTAATGTCCCCCCGTGTAATCCCGCTCTCCTGCTCCCCGTACAGTTTAATAGCCCCCCGGTGTAATCCCGCTCTCCTGCTCCCCGTAGAGTTTAATATCCCCCCGGTGTAATCCCGCTCTCCTGCTCCCCGTACAGTTTAATATCCCCCCCAGTGTAACCCTGCTCTCCTGCTCCCCGTCGAGTTTAATATCCCCCAGGTGTAATCCCACTCTCCCGCTCACGCCCCGTAAAGTTTAATATCCCCCCGGTGTAATCACGCTCTCCTGCTCCCCGTACAGTTTAATGTCCCCCCGTGTAATCCCGCTCTCCTGCTCCCCGTACAGTTTAATATCCCCCCGTTATAATCCTGCTCTCCTGCTCCCCGTACAGTTTAATATCCCCCCGTGTAATCCTGCTCTCCTGCTCCCTGTACAGTTTACTATCCCCCCGTGTAATCCCGCTCTCCTGATCCCCGTACAGTTTACTATCCCCCCGTGAAATCCCGCTCTCCTGATCCCCGTACAGTTTACTATCCCCCCGTGTAATCCCGCTCTCCTACTCCCCGTACCGTTTACTATCCCCCCGTGTAATCCCGCTCTCCTGCTCCCCGTACAGTTTAATATCCCCCCCGTGTAATCCCGCTCTCCTGCTCTCCATACAGTTTGATATCCCCCCCGTGTAATCCCGCTCTCCTGCTCCCCGTACAGTTTAATATCCCCCCGGTGTAATCCCGCTCTCCTGCTCCCCGTACAGTTTAATATCCCCCCGTGTAATCCCGCTCTCCTGCTCCCCGTACAGTTTACTATCCCCCCGGTGTAATCCCGCTCTCCTGCTCCCTGTACAGTTTACTATCCCCCCGGTGTAATCCCGCTCTCCTGCTCCCCGTACAATTTACTATCCGCACAGTGTAATCCCACTCTCCTGCACCCCGTACAGTTTAATATCACCCCCGGTGTAATCCCGCTCTCCTGCTCCTCGTACAGTTTAATATCCCCCCCGTGTAATCCCGCTCTCCTGCTCCCCGTACAGTTTAATATCCCCCCAGTGTAATCACGCTCTCCTGCTCCCCGTACAGTTTAATGTCCCCCCGTGTAATCCCGCTCTCCTGCTCCCCGTACAGTTTAATATCCCCCCGGTGTAATCCCGCTCTCCTGCTCCCCGTAGAGTTTAATATCCCCCCGGTGTAATCCCGCTCTCCTGCTCCCCGTACAGTTTAATATCCCCCCCAGTGTAATCCTGCTCTGCTGCTCCCCGTAGAGTTTAATATCCCCCCGGTGTAATCCCACTCTCCCGCTCACGCCCCGTAAAGTTTAATATTCCCCCGGTGTAATCCCGCTCTCCTGCTCCCCGTACAGTTTAATATCCCCCCGTTATAATCCTGCTCTCCTGCTCCCCGTACAGTTTAATATCCCCCCGTGTAATCCTGCTCTCCTGCTCCTCGTACAGTTTACTATCGCCCCGGTGTAATCCCGCTCTCCTGCTCCCCGTACAATTTAATATCCCCCCCGTGTAATCCCGTTCTCCTGCTCCCCGTACAGTTTACTATCCGCACAGTGTAATCCCGCTCTCCTGCTCCCCGTACAGTTTAATATCCCCCCCCTTGTAGTCCCGCTCTCCTGCTCCCCGTACAGTTTAATATCCCCCCCGGTGTAAACCCGCTCTCCTGCTCCCCGTACAGTTTAATATCCCCCCGGTGTAATCCCGCTCTCCTGCTCCCCGTACAGTTTACAACCCCCCGGTGTAATCCTGCTCTCCTGCTCCCCGTACAGTTTAATATCCCCCCGGTGTAATCAAGCTCTCCTGCTCCCTTTACAGTTTAATATCCCCCCGTGTAATCCCGCTCTCCTGCTCCCCGTACAGTTTAATATCCCCCCGTGTAATCCCGCTCTCCTGCCTCCTGTACAGTTAATATCCCCCCGGTATAATTCCGCTGTCCTGCTCCCCGTACAGTTTAATATCACCCAGTGTAAGCCATCTCTCCTGCTCCCCGTACAGTTTAATATCACCCAGTGTAATCCCGCTCTCTTGCCTCCTGTACAGTTTAATATCCCCCCGGTATAGTTCCGCTGTCCTGCTCCCCGTACAGTTTAATATCACCCAGTGTAAGCCCTCTCTCCTGCTCCACCGTAGAGTTTAATATCCCCCCTTGTAATCCCGCTCTCCTGCTCCCCATACACTTTACTATCTCCCCGTGTAATCCCGCTCTCCTGATCCTCGTACAGTTTACTATCCCCCCGTGTAATCCCGCTCTCCTGATCCCCGTACAGTTTACTATCCCCCCGTGTAATCCCGCTATCCTGATCCCCGTACAGTTTAATATCCCCCCCGGTGTAATCCCGCTCTCCTGCTCCCCATACAGTTTAATATCCCCCCCGTGTAATCCCGCTCTCCTGCTCCCCGTACGGTTTACTATCCCCCCGGTTTAATCCCGCTCTCCTGCTCCCCGTACAGTTTAATATCCCCCCTGTGTAATCACGCTCTCCTGCTCCCCGTACAGTTTAATATCCCCCCGTGTAATCCCGCTCTCCTGCTCCCCGTACAGTTTAATATCCCCCCGGTGTAATCCCGCTCTCCTGCTCCCCGTACAGTTTAATATCCCCCCGTGTAATCCCGCTCTCCTGCTCCCTGTACAGTTTAATATCCCCCCGGTGTAATCCCGCTGTCCTGCTCCCCGTACAGTTTAATATCACACAGTGTAAGCCCTCTCTCCTGCTCCCCGTACAGTTTAATATCTCCCCCGTGTAATCCCGCTCTCGTGCTCCGCCGTACAGTTTAATATCCCCCCGTGTAATCCCGCTCTCGTGCTCCGCCGTACAGTTTAATATCCCCCCGTGTAATCCCGCTCTCCTGATCCTCGTACAGTTTACTATCCCCACGTGTAATCGCGCTCTCCTGATCCCCGTACAGTTTACTATCCCCCCGTGAAATCCCGCTCTCCTGATCCCCGTACAGTTTACTATCCCCCATGTGTAATCCCGCTCTCCTACTCCCCGTACAGTTTACTATCCCCCCGTGTAATCCCGCTCTCCTACACCCCGCACAGTTTAATATCACCCCCGGTGTAATCCCGCTCTCCTGCTCCCCGTACAGTTTAATATCCCCACGTGTAATCCCGCTATCCTTCCTCCTGTAAAGTTTAATATCCCCCCGGTATAATTCCGCTGTCCTGCTCCCCGTACAGTTTAATATCACCCAGTGTAAGCCCTCTCTCCTGCTCCCCGTACAGTTTAATATCCCCCCCGTGTAATCCCGCTCTCCTGCTCCGCCGTACAGTTTAATATCCCCCCGTGTAATCCCGCTCTCCTGCTCCCCATACACTTTACTATCTCCCCGTGTAATCCCGCTCTCCTGATCCTCGTACAGTTTACTATCTCCCCGTGTAATCCCGCTCTCATGATCCCCGTACAGTTTACTATCCCACCGTGTAATCCCGCTCTCCTGATCCCCATAAACTTTACTATCTCCCCGTGTAATCCCGCTCTCCTGCTCCCCGTACAATTTAATATCCCCCCCGTGTAATCCCGCTCTCCTGCTCCCCGTACAGTTTACTATCCGCACAGTGTAAACCCGCTCTCCTGCTCCCCGTACAGTTTAATATCCCCCCCGGTGTAAACCCGCTCTCCTGCTCCCCGTACAGTTTACTATCCGCACAGTGTAATCCCGCACTCCTGCTCCCCGTACAGTTTAATATCCCCCCGGTGTAATCCCGCTCTCCTGCTCCCCGTACAGTTTAATATCCCCCCGTGTAATCCCGCTCTCTTGCTCCCCGTACAGTTTACTATCCCCCCGGTGTAATCCCGCTCTCCTGCTCCCCGTACAGTTTACTATCCCCCCGGCGTAATCCCGCTCTCCTGCTCCCCGTACAATTTACTATCCGCACAGTGTAATCCCACTCTCCTGCTCCCCGTACAGTTTAATATCCCCCCCGGTGTAATCCCGCTCTCCTGCTCCTCGTACAGTTTAATATCCCCCCCGTGTAATCCCGCTCTCCTGCTCCCCGTACAGTTTACTATCCCCCCGGTGTAATCCCGCTCTCCTGCTCCCCGTACAGTTTAATATCCCCCCGGTGTAATCACGCTCTCCTGCTCCCCGTACAGTTTAATGTCCCCCCGTGTAATCCCACTCTCCTGCTCGCCGTACAGTTTAATATCCCCCCGGTGTAATCCCGCTCTCCTGCTCCCCGTAGAGTTTAATATCCCCCCGGTGTAATCCCGCTCTCCTGCTCCCCGTACAGTTTAATATCCCCCCCAGTGTAATCCTGCTCTCCTGCTCCCCGTAGAGTTTAATATCCCCCCGGTGTAATCCCACTCTCCCGCTCACGCCCCGTAAAGTTTAATATTCCCCCGGTGTAATCCCGCTCTCCTGCTCCCCGTACAGTTTAATATCCCCCCGTTATAATCCTGCTATCCTGCTCGCCGTACAATTTAATATCCCCCCGTGTAATCCTGCTCTCCTGCTCCCCGTACAGTTTACTATCGCCCCGGTGTAATCCCGCTCTCCTGCTCCCCGTACAATTTAATATCCCCCCCGTGTAATCCCGTTCTCCTGCTCCCCGTACAGTTTACTATCCGCACAGTGTAATCCCGCTCTCCTGCTCCCCGTACAGTTTAATATCCCCCCCCGTGTAGTCCCGCTCTCCTGCTCCCCGTACAGTTTAATATCCCCCCCGGTGTAAACCCGCTCTCCTGCTCCCCGTACAGTTTAATATCCCCCCGGTGTAATCCCGCTCTCCTGCTCCCCGTACAGTTTACTATCCCCCCGGTGTAATCCCGCTCTCCTGCTCCCCGTACAGTTTAATATCCCCCCGGTGTAATCACGCTCTCCTGCTCCCCGTACAGTTTAATATCCCCCCGTGTAATCCCGCTCTCCTGCTCCCCGTACAGTTTAATATCCCCCCGTGTAATCCCGCTCTCCTGCCTCCTGTACAGTTTAATATCCCCCCGGTATAATTCCGCTGTCCTGCTCCCCGTACAGTTTAATATCACCCAGTGTAAGCCTTCTCTCCTGCTCCGCCGTACAGTTTAATATCCCCCCGTGTAATCCCGCTCTCCTGCTCCCCATACACTTTACTATCTCCCCGTGTAATCCCGCTCTCCTGATCCTCGTACAGTTTACTATCCCCCCGTGTAATCCCGCTCTCCTGATCCCCGTACAGTTTACTATCCCCCCGTGTAATCCCGCTGTCCTGCTCCCCGTACAGTTTAATATCCGCCCGGTGTAATCACGCTCTCCTGCACCCCGTACAGTTTAATATCCCCCCGTGTAATCCCGCTCTCCTGCTCGCCGTACAGTTTAATATCCCCCCGTGTAATCCCGCTCTCCTGCCTCCTCTACAGTTTAATAACCCCCCTGTGTAATCCCGCTCTCCTGCTCCCCGTACAGTTTACTATCCCCCCAGTTTAATCCCGCTCTCCTGCTCCCCGTACAGTTTAATATCCCCCCGGTGTAATCACGCTCTCCTGCTCCCCGTACAGTTTAATATCCCCCCGTGTAATCCCGCTCTCCTGCTCCCCGTACAGTTTAATATCCCCCCGGTGTAATCCCGCTCTCCTGCTCCCCGTACAGTTTAATATCCCCCCGTGTAATCCCGCTCTCCTGCTCCCTGTACAGTTTAATATCCCCCCGGTGTAATCCCGCTCTCCTGCTCCCCGTACAGTTTAATATCACCCAGTGTAAGCCCTCTCTCCTGCTCCCTGTACAGTTTAATATCCCCCCCCGTGTAATCCCGCTCTCGTGCTCCGCCGTACAGTTTAATATCCCCCCGTGTAATCCCACTCTCCTGCTCCCCGTACAGTTTAATATCCCCCCGTGTAATCCCGCTCTCCTGATCCTTGTACAGTTTACTATCCCCCCGTGTAATCCCGCTCTCCTGATCCTTGTACAGTTTACTATCCCCCCGTGTAATCCCGCTCTCCTGCTCCTCATACACTTTACTATCCCCCCGTGTAATCCCGCTCTCCTGATCCTTGTACAGTTTGCTATCCCCCCGTGTAATCCCGCTCTCCTGATCCCCGTACAGTTTACTATCCCACCGTGTAATCCCGCTCTCCTGATCCCCATACACTTTACTATCTCCCCGTGTAATCCCGCTCTCCTGCTCCCCGTACAATTTAATATCCCCCCCGTGTAATCCCGCTCTCCTGCTCCCCGTACAGTTTACTATCCGCACAGTGGAAACGCGCTCTCCTGCTCCCCGTACAGTTTAATATCCCCCCCGGTGTAAACCCGCTCTCCTGCTCCCCGTACAGTTTAATATCCCCCCGGTGTAATCCCGCTCTCCTGCTCCCCGTACAGTTTACTATCCCCCCGGTGTAATCCAGCTCTCCTGCTCCCCGTACAGTTTAATATCCTCCCGTGTAATCACACTCTCCTGCTCCCCGTACAGTTTAATATCCCCCCGTGTAATCCCGCTCTCCTGCTCCCCGTACAGTTTAATATCCCCCCGTGTAATCCCGCTCTCCTGCCTCCTGTACAGTTTAATATCCCCCCGGTATAATTCCGCTGTCCTGCTCCCCGTACAGTTTAATATCACCCAGTGTAAGCCCTCTCTCCTGCTCCCCGTACAGTTTAATATCACCCAGTGTAATCCCGCTCTCCTGCTCCGCCGTACAGTTTAATATCCCCCCGTGTAATCCCGCTCTCCTGCTCCCCATACACTTTACTATCTCCCCGTGTAAACCCGCTCTCCTGGTCCTCGTACAGTTTACTATCCCCCCGTGTAATCCCGCTCTCCTGATCCCCGTACAGTTTACTATCCCCCCGTGTAATCCCGCTCTCCTGATCCCCGTACAGTTTAATATCCCCCCCCGGTGTAATCCCGCTCTCCTGCTCCCCGTACAGTTTAATATCCCCCCCGTGTAATCCCGCTCTCCTGCTCCCCGTACAGTTTACTATCCCCCCGGTTTAATCCCGCTCTCCTGCTCCCCGTACAGTTTAATATCCCCCCGGTGTAATCACGCTCTCCTGCTCCCCGTACAGTTTAATATCCCCCCGTGTAATCCCGCTCTCCTGCTCCCCGTACAGTTTAATATCCCCCCGGTGTAATCCCGCTCTCCTGCTCCCCATACACTTTACTATCCCCCCGTGTAATCCCGCTCTCCTGATCCTCGTACAGTTTACTATCTCCCCGTGTAATCCCGCTCTCCTGATCCCCGTACAGTTTACTATCCCCCCATGTAATCCCGCTCTCCTGATCCCCGTTCAGTTTACTATCCCCCCGTGAAATCCCACTCTCCTGCTCCACGTACAGTTTACTATCCCCCCCGTGTAATCCCGCTCTCCTGATCCCTGTACAGTTTAATATCCCCCCGGTGTAATCCCGCTGTCCTGCACCCCGTACAGTTTAATATCACCCAGTGTAAGCCCTCTCTCCTGCTCCCTGTACAGTTTAATATCCCCACCGTGTAATCCCGCTCTCGTGCTCCGCCGTACAGTTTAATATCCCCACGTGTAATCCCGCTCTCCTGCTCCCCATACACTTTACTATCTCCCCGTGTAATCCCGCTCTCCTGATCCTCGTACAGTTTACTATCCCCTCGTGTAATCCCTCTCTCCTGATCCCCGTACAGTTTACTATCCCCCCGTGTAATCCCGCTCTCCTGATCCCCGTACAGTTTACTATCCCCCCGTGAAATCCCGCTCTCCTGATCCCCTTACAGTTTACTATCCCCCCGTGTAATCCCGCTCTCCTACTCCCCGTACCGTTTACTATCCCCCCGTGTAATCCCGCTCTCCTGCTCCCCGTACAGTTTAATATCCCCCCCGTGTAATCCCGCTCTCCTGCTCCCCGTACAGTTTACTATCCGCACAGTGTAATCCCGCTCTCCTGCTCCCCGTACAGTTTAATATCCCCCCCGTGTAATCCCGCTCTCCTGCTCCCCGTACAGTTTACTATCCCCCCGGTGTAATCCCGCTCTCCTGCTCCCCGTACAGTTTACTATCCCCCCATGTAATCCCGCTCTCCTGATCCCCGTTCAGTTTACTATCCCCCCGTGAAATCCCACTCTCCTGCTCCACGTACAGTTTACTATCCCCCCCGTGTAATCCCGCTCTCCTGATCCCTGTACAGTTTAATATCCCCCCGGTGTAATCCCGCTGTCCTGCACCCCGTACAGTTTAATATCACCCAGTGTAAGCCCTCTCTCCTGCTCCCTGTACAGTTTAATATCCCCACCGTGTAATCCCGCTCTCGTGCTCCGCCGTACAGTTTAATATCCCCACGTGTAATCCCGCTCTCCTGCTCCCCATACACTTTACTATCTCCCCGTGTAATCCCGCTCTCCTGATCCTCGTACAGTTTACTATCCCCTCGTGTAATCCCTCTCTCCTGATCCCCGTACAGTTTACTATCCCCCCGTGTAATCCCGCTCTCCTGATCCCCGTACAGTTTACTATCCCCCCGTGAAATCCCGCTCTCCTGATCCCCTTACAGTTTACTATCCCCCCGTGTAATCCCGCTCTCCTACTCCCCGTACCGTTTACTAACCCCCCGTGTAATCCCGCTCTCCTGCTCCCCGTACAGTTTAATATCCCCCCCGTGTAATCCCGCTCTCCTGCTCCCCGTACAGTTTACTATCCGCACAGTGTAATCCCGCTCTCCTGCTCCCCGTACAGTTTAATATCCCCCCCGTGTAATCCCGCTCTCCTGCTCCCCGTACAGTTTACTATCCCCCCGGTGTAATCCCGCTCTCCTGCTCCCCGTACAGTTTAATATCCCCCCCCGTGTAGTCCCGCTCTCCTGCTCCCCGTCGAGTTTAATTTCCCCCCGGTGTAATCCCGCTCTCCTGCTCCCCGTACAGTTTACTATCCGCACAGTGTAATCCCGCTCTCCTGCTCCCCGTACAGTTTACGATCCCCCCGGTGTAATCCCGCTCTCCTGCTCCCCGTACAGTTTAATATCCCCCCGGTGTAATCACGCTCTCCTGCTCCCCGTACAGTTTAATATCCCCCCGGTGTAATCACGCTCTCCTGCTCCCCGTACAGTTTAATGTCCCCCCGTGTAATCCCGCTCTCCTGCTCCCCGTACAGTTTAATATCCCCCCGGTGTAATCCCGCTCTCCTGCTCCCCGTAGAGTTTAATATCCCCCCGGTGTAATCCCGCTCTCCTGCTCCCCGTACAGTTTAATATCCCCCCCAGTGTAACCCTGCTCTCCTGCTCCCCGTCGAGTTTAATATCCCCCAGGTGTAATCCCACTCTCCCGCTCACGCCCCGTAAAGTTTAATATCCCCCCGGTGTAATCACGCTCTCCTGCTCCCCGTACAGTTTAATGTCCCCCCGTGTAATCCCGCTCTCCTGCTCCCCGTACAGTTTAATATCCCCCCGTTATAATCCTGCTCTCCTGCTCCCCGTACAGTTTAATATCCCCCCGTGTAATCCTGCTCTCCTGCTCCCTGTACAGTTTACTATCCCCCCGTGTAATCCCGCTCTCCTGATCCCCGTACAGTTTACTATCCCCCCGTGAAATCCCGCTCTCCTGATCCCCGTACAGTTTACTATCCCCCCGTGTAATCCCGCTCTCCTACTCCCCGTACCGTTTACTATCCCCCCGTGTAATCCCGCTCTCCTGCTCCCCGTACAGTTTAATATCCCCCCCGTGTAATCCCGCTCTCCTGCTCTCCATACAGTTTGATATCCCCCCCGTGTAATCCCGCTCTCCTGCTCCCCGTACAGTTTAATATCCCCCCGGTGTAATCCCGCTCTCCTGCTCCCCGTACAGTTTAATATCCCCCCGTGTAATCCCGCTCTCCTGCTCCCCGTACAGTTTACTATCCCCCCGGTGTAATCCCGCTCTCCTGCTCCCTGTACAGTTTACTATCCCCCCGGTGTAATCCCGCTCTCCTGCTCCCCGTACAATTTACTATCCGCACAGTGTAATCCCACTCTCCTGCACCCCGTACAGTTTAATATCCCCCCCGGTGTAATCCCGCTCTCCTGCTCCTCGTACAGTTTAATATCCCCCCCGTGTAATCCCGCTCTCCTGCTCCCCGTACAATTTAATATCCCCCCGGTGTAATCACGCTCTCCTGCTCCCCGTACAGTTTAATGTCCCCCCGTGTAATCCCGCTCTCCTGCTCCCCGTACAGTTTAATATCCCCCCGGTGTAATCCCGCTCTCCTGCTCCCCGTAGAGTTTAATATCCCCCCGGTGTAATCCCGCTCTCCTGCTCCCCGTACAGTTTAATATCCCCCCCAGTGTAATCCTGCTCTGCTGCTCCCCGTAGAGTTTAATATCCCCCCGGTGTAATCCCACTCTCCCGCTCACGTCCCGTAAAGTTTAATATTCCCCCGGTGTAATCCCGCTCTCCTGCTCCCCGTACAGTTTAATATCCCCCCGTTATAATCCTGCTCTCCTGCTCCCCGTACAGTTTAATATCCCCCCGTGTAATCCTGCTCTCCTGCTCCCCGTACAGTTTACTATCGCCCCGGTGTAATCCCGCTCTCCTGCTCCCCGTACAATTTAATATCCCCCCCGTGTAATCCCGTTCTCCTGCTTCCCGTACAGTTTACTATCCGCACAGTGTAATCCCGCTCTCCTGCTCCCCGTACAGTTTAATATCCCCCCCGGTGTAAACCCGCTCTCCTGCTCCCCGTACAGTTTAATATCCCCCCGGTGTAATCCCGCTCTCCTGCTCCCCGTACAGTTTACAACCCCCCGGTGTAATCCTGCTCTCCTGCTCCCCGTACAGTTTAATATCCCCCCGGTGTAATCAAGCTCTCCTGCTCCCCGTACAGTTTAATATCCCCCCGTGTAATCCCGCTCTCCTGCTCCCCGTACAGTTTAATATCCCCCCGTGTAATCCCGCTCTCCTGCCTCCTGTACAGTTAATATCCCCCCGGTATAATTCCGCTGTCCTGCTCCCCGTACAGTTTAATATCACCCAGTGTAAGCCATCTCTCCTGCTCCACCGTAGAGTTTAATATCCCCCCTTGTAATCCCGCTCTCCTGCTCCCCATACACTTTACTATCTCCCCGTGTAATCCCGCTCTCCTGATCCTCGTACAGTTTACTATCCCCCCGTGTAATCCCGCTCTCCTGATCCCCGTACAGTTTACTATCCCCCCGTGTAATCCCGCTATCCTGATCCCCGTACAGTTTAATATCCCCCCCGGTGTAATCCCGCTCTCCTGCTCCCCATACAGTTTAATATCCCCCCCGTGTAATCCCGCTCTCCTGCTCCCCGTACGGTTTACTATCCCCCCGGTTTAATCCCGCTCTCCTGCTCCCCGTACAGTTTAATATCCCCCCTGTGTAATCACGCTCTCCTGCTCCCCGTACAGTTTAATATCCCCCCGTGTAATCCCGCTCTCCTGCTCCCCGTACAGTTTAATATCCCCCCGGTGTAATCCCGCTCTCCTGCTCCCCGTACAGTTTAATATCCCCCCGTGTAATCCCGCTCTCCTGCTCCCTGTACAGTTTAATATCCCCCCGGTGTAATCCCGCTGTCCTGCTCCCCGTACAGTTTAATATCACACAGTGTAAGCCCTCTCTCCTGCTCCCCGTACAGTTTAATATCTCCCCCGTGTAATCCCGCTCTCGTGCTCCGCCGTACAGTTTAATATCCCCCCGTGTAATCCCGCTCTCGTGCTCCGCCGTACAGTTTAATATCCCCCCGTGTAATCCCGCTCTCCTGATCCTCGTACAGTTTACTATCCCCACGTGTAATCGCGCTCTCCTGATCCCCGTACAGTTTACTATCCCCCCGTGAAATCCCGCTCTCCTGATCCCCGTACAGTTTACTATCCCCCATGTGTAATCCCGCTCTCCTACTCCCCGTACAGTTTACTATCCCCCCGTGTAATCCCGCTCTCCTACACCCCGCACAGTTTAATATCACCCCCGGTGTAATCCCGCTCTCCTGCTCCCCGTACAGTTTAATATCCCCACGTGTAATCCCGCTATCCTTCCTCCTGTAAAGTTTAATATCCCCCCGGTATAATTCCGCTGTCCTGCTCCCCGTACAGTTTAATATCACCCAGTGTAAGCCCTCTCTCCTGCTCCCCGTACAGTTTAATATCCCCCCCGTGTAATCCCGCTCTCCTGCTCCGCCGTACAGTTTAATATCCCCCCGTGTAATCCCGCTCTCCTGCTCCCCATACACTTTACTATCTCCCCGTGTAATCCCGCTCTCCTGATCCTCGTACAGTTTACTATCTCCCCGTGTAATCCCGCTCTCATGATCCCCGTACAGTTTACTATCCCACCGTGTAATCCCGCTCTCCTGATCCCCATAAACTTTACTATCTCCCCGTGTAATCCCGCTCTCCTGCTCCCCGTACAATTTAATATCCCCCCCGTGTAATCCCGCTCTCCTGCTCCCCGTACAGTTTACTATCCGCACAGTGTAAACCCGCACTCCTGCTCCCCGTACAGTTTAATATCCCCCCCGGTGTAAACCCGCTCTCCTGCTCCCCGTACAGTTTACTATCCGCACAGTGTAATCCCGCACTCCTGCTCCCCGTACAGTTTAATATCCCCCCGGTGTAATCCCGCTCTCCTGCTCCCCGTACAGTTTAATATCCCCCCGTGTAATCCCGCTCTCTTGCTCCCCGTACAGTTTACTATCCCCCCGGTGTAATCCCGCTCTCCTGCTCCCCGTACAGTTTACTATCCCCCCGGCGTAATCCCGCTCTCCTGCTCCCCGTACAATTTACTATCCGCACAGTGTAATCCCACTCTCCTGCTCCCCGTACAGTTTAATATCCCCCCCGGTGTAATCCCGCTCTCCTGCTCCTCGTACAGTTTAATATCCCCCCCGTGTAATCCCGCTCTCCTGCTCCCCGTACAGTTTACTATCCCCCCGGTGTAATCCCGCTCTCCTGCTCCCCGTACAGTTTAATATCCCCCCGGTGTAATCACGCTCTCCTGCTCCCCATACAGTTTAATGTCCCCCCGTGTAATCCCACTCTCCTGCTCGCCGTACAGTTTAATATCCCCCCGGTGTAATCCCGCTCTCCTGCTCCCCGTAGAGTTTAATATCCCCCCGGTGTAATCCCGCTCTCCTGCTCCCCGTACAGTTTAATATCCCCCCCAGTGTAATCCTGCTCTCCTGCTCCCCGTAGAGTTTAATATCCCCCCGGTGTAATCCCACTCTCCCGCTCACGCCCCGTAAAGTTTAATATTCCCCCGGTGTAATCCCGCTCTCCTGCTCCCCGTACAGTTTAATATCCCCCCGTTATAATCCTGCTATCCTGCTCGCCGTACAATTTAATATCCCCCCGTGTAATCCTGCTCTCCTGCTCCCCGTACAGTTTACTATCGCCCCGGTGTAATCCCGCTCTCCTGCTCCCCGTACAATTTAATATCCCCCCCGTGTAATCCCGTTCTCCTGCTCCCCGTACAGTTTACTATCCGCACAGTGTAATCCCGCTCTCCTGCTCCCCGTACAGTTTAATATCCCCCCCCGTGTAGTCCCGCTCTCCTGCTCCCCGTACAGTTTAATATCCCCCCCGGTGTAAACCCGCTCTCCTGCTCCCCGTACAGTTTAATATCCCCCCGGTGTAATCCCGCTCTCCTGCTCCCCGTACAGTTTACTATCCCCCCGGTGTAATCCCGCTCTCCTGCTCCCCGTACAGTTTAATATCCCCCCGTGTAATCCAGCTCTCCTGCCTCCTGTACAGTTTAATATCCCCCCGGTATAATTCCGCTGTCCTGCTCCCCGTACAGTTTAATATCATCCAGTGTAAGCCCTCTCTCCTGCTCCCCGTACAGTTTAATATCACCCAGTGTAATCCCGCTCTCCTGCCTCCTGTACAGTTTAATATCCCCCCGGTATAATTCCGCTGTCCTGCTCCCCGTACAGTTTAATATCACCCAGTGTAAGCCCTCTCTCCTGCTCCGCCGTACAGTTTAATATCCCCCCGTGTAATCCCGCTCTCCTGCTCCCCATACACTTTACTATCTCCCCGTGTAATCCCGCTCTCCTGATCCTCGTACAGTTTACTATCCCCCCGTGTAATCCCGCTCTCCTGATCCCCGTACAGTTTACTATCCCCCCGTGTAATCCCGCTATCCTGATCCCCGTACAGTTTAATATCCCCCCCCGGTGTAATCCCGCTCTCCTGCTCCTCGTACAGTTTAATATCCCCCCCGTGTAATCCCGCTCTCCTGCTCCCCGTACAGTTTACTATCCCCCCGGTGTAATCCCGCTCTCCTGCTCCCCGTACAGTTTAATATCCCCCCGGTGTATTCACGCTCTCCTGCTCCCCGTACAGTTTAATGTCCCCCCGTGTAATCCCACTCTCCTGCTCGCCGTACAGCTTAATATCCCCCCGGTGTAATCCCGCTCTCCTGCTCCCCGTAGAGTTTAATATCCCCCCGGTGTAATCCCGCTCTCCTGCTCCCCGTACAGTTTAATATCCCCCCCAGTGTAATCCTGCTCTCCTGCTCCCCGTAGAGTTTAATATCCCCCCGGTGTAATCCCACTCTCCCGCTCACGCCCCGTAAAGTTTAATATTCCCCCGGTGTAATCCCGCTCTCCTGCTCCCCGTACAGTTTAATATCCCCCCGTTATAATCCTGCTCTCCTGCTCGCCGTACAATTTAATATCCCCCCGTGTAATCCTGCTCTCCTGCTCCCCGTACAGTTTACTATCGCCCCGGTGTAATCCCGCTCTCCTGCTCCCTGTACAATTTAATATCCCCCCCGTGTAATCCCGTTCTCCTGCTCCCCGTACAGTTTACTATCCGCACAGTGTAATCCCGCTCTCCTGCTCCCCGTACAGTTTAATATCCCCCCCCGTGTAGTCCCGCTCTCCTGCTCCCCGTACAGTTTAATATCCCCCCCGGTGTAAACACGCTCTCCTGCTCCCCGTACAGTTTAATATCCCCCTTGTGTAATCCCGCTCTCCTGCTCCCCGTACAGTTTACTATCCCCCCGGTGTAATCCCGCTCTCCTGCCTCCTGTACAGTTTAATATCCCCCCGGTATAATTCCGCTGTCCTGCTCCCCGTACAGTTTAATATCATCCAGTGTAAGCCCTCTCTCCTGCTCCCCGTACAGTTTAATATCCCCCCGTGTAATCCCGCTCTCCTGCCTCCTGTACAGTTTAATATCCCCCCGGTATAATTCCGCTGTCCTGCTCCCCGTACAGTTTAATATCATCCAGTGTAAGCCCTCTCTCCTGCTCCCCGTACAGTTTAATATCACCCAGTGTAATCCCGCTCTCCTGCCTCCTGTACAGTTTAATATCCCCCCGGTATAATTCCGCTGTCCTGCTCCCCGTACAGTTTAATATCACCCAGTGTAAGCCCTCTCTCCTGCTCCGCCGTACAGTTTAATATCCCCCCGTGTAATCCCGCTCTCCTGCTCCCCATACACTTTACTATCTCCCCGTGTAATCCCGCTCTCCTGATCCTCGTACAGTTTACTATCCCCCCGTGTAATCCCGCTCTCCTGATCCCCGTACAGTTTACTATCCCCCCGTGTAATCCCGCTATCCTGATCCCCGTACAGTTTAATATACCCCCCCGGTTTAATCCCGCTCTCCTGCTCCCCGTACAGTTTAATATCCCCCCTGTGTAATCACGCTCTCCTGCTCCCCGTACAGTTTAATATTCCCCCGGTGTAATCCCGCTCTCCTGCTCCCCGTACAGTTTAATATCCCCCCTGTGTAATCACGCTCTCCTGCTCCCCGTACAGTTTAATATCCCCCCGGTGTAATCCCGCTCTCCTGCTCCCCGTACAGTTTAATATCCCCCCGTGTAATCCCGCTCTCCTGCTCCCTGTACAGTTTAATATCCCCCCTGTGTAATCCCGCTGTCCTGCTCCCCGTACAGTTTAATATCACCCAGTGTAAGCCCTCTCTCCTGCTCCGCCGTACAGTTTAATATCCCCCCGTGTAATCCCGCTCTCCTGCTCCCCATACACTTTACTATCTCCCCGTGTAATCCCGCTCTCCTGATCCTCGTAGAGTTTACTATCTCCCCGTGTAATCCCGCTCTCCTGCTCCCCAAACACTTTACTATCCCCCCATGTAATCCCGCTCTCCTGATCCTCGTACAGTTTGCTATCCCCCCGTGTAATCCCGCTCTCCTGATCCCCGTACAGTTTACTATCCCCCGTGAAATCCCGCTCTCCTGATCCCCGTACAGTTTACTATCCCCCATGTGTAATCCCGCTCTCCTACTCCCTGTACAGTTTACTATCCCCCCGTGTAATCCCGCTCTCCTACACCCCATACAGTTTAATATCCCCCCCGGTGTAATCCCGCTCTCCTGCTCCCCGTACAGTTTAATATCCCCCCGTGTAATCCCGCTATCCTTCCTCCTGTACAGTTTAATATCCCCCCCGGTATAATTCCGCTGTCCTGCTCCCCGTACAGTTTAATATCACCCAGTGTAAGCCCTCTCTCCTGCTCCCCGTACAGTTTAATATCCCCCCCGTGTAATCCCGCTCTCCTGCTCCGCCGTACAGTTTAATATCCCCCCGTGTAATCCCGCTCTCCTGCTCCCCATACACTTTACTATCTCCCCGTGTAATCCCGCTCTCCTGATCCTCGTACAGTTTACTATCTCCCCGTGTAATCCCGCTCTCCTGATCCCCATACAGTTTAATATCCCCCCGTGTAATCCCGCTCTCCTGCTCCCCATACACTTTACTATCTCCCCGTGTAATCCCGCTCTCCTGCTCCCTGTACAGTTTAATATCCCCCCGGTGTAATCCCGCTGTCCTGCTCCCCGTACAGTTTAATATCACACAGTGTAAGCCCTCTCTCCTGCTCCCCGTACAGTTTAATATCTCCCCCGTGTAATCCCGCTCTCGTGCTCCGCCGTACAGTTTAATATCCCCCCGTGTAATCCCGCTCTCGTGCTCCGCCGTACAGTTTAATATCCCCCCGTGTAATCCCGCTCTCCTGATCCTCGTACAGTTTACTATCCCCACGTGTAATCGCGCTCTCCTGATCCCCGTACAGTTTACTATCCCCCCGTGAAATCCCGCTCTCCTGATCCCCGTACAGTTTACTATCCCCAATGTGTAATCCCGCTCTCCTACTCCCCGTACAGTTTACTATCCCCCCGTGTAATCCCGCTCTCCTACACCCCGCACAGTTTAATATCACCCCCGGTGTAATCCCGCTCTCCTGCTCCCCGTACAGTTTAATATCCCCACGTGTAATCCCGCTATCCTTCCTCCTGTAAAGTTTAATATCCCCCCGGTATAATTCCGCTGTCCTGCTCCCCGTACAGTTTAATATCACCCAGTGTAAGCCCTCTCTCCTGCTCCCCGTACAGTTTAATATCCCCCCCGTGTAATCCCGCTCTCCTGCTCCGCCGTACAGTTTAATATCCCCCCGTGTAATCCCGCTCTCCTGCTCCCCATACACTTTACTATCTCCCCGTGTAATCCCGCTCTCCTGATCCTCGTACAGTTTACTATCTCCCCGTGTAATCCCGCTCTCATGATCCCCGTACAGTTTACTATCCCACCGTGTAATCCCGCTCTCCTGATCCCCATAAACTTTACTATCTCCCCGTGTAATCCCGCTCTCCTGCTCCCCGTACAATTTAATATCCCCCCCGTGTAATCCCGCTCTCCTGCTCCCCGTACAGTTTACTATCCGCACAGTGTAAACCCGCTCTCCTGCTCCCCGTACAGTTTAATATCCCCCCCGGTGTAAACCCGCTCTCCTGCTCCCCGTACAGTTTACTATCCGCACAGTGTAATCCCGCACTCCTGCTCCCCGTACAGTTTAATATCCCCCCGGTGTAATCCCGCTCTCCTGCTCCCCGTACAGTTTAATATCCCCCCGTGTAATCCCGCTCTCTTGCTCCCCGTACAGTTTACTATCCCCCCGGTGTAATCCCGCTCTCCTGCTCCCCGTACAGTTTACTATCCCCCCGGCGTAATCCCGCTCTCCTGCTCCCCGTACAATTTACTATCCGCACAGTGTAATCCCACTCTCCTGCTCCCCGTACAGTTTAATATCCCCCCCGGTGTAATCCCGCTCTCCTGCTCCTCGTACAGTTTAATATCCCCCCCGTGTAATCCCGCTCTCCTGCTCCCCGTACAGTTTACTATACCCCCGGTGTAATCCCGCTCTCCTGCTCCCCGTACAGTTTAATATCCCCCCGGTGTAATCACGCTCTCCTGCTCCCCGTACAGTTTAATGTCCCCCCGTGTAATCCCACTCTCCTGCTCGCCGTACAGTTTAATATCCCCCCGGTGTAATCCCGCTCTCCTGCTCCCCGTAGAGTTTAATATCCCCCCGGTGTAATCCCGCTCTCCTGCTCCCCGTACAGTTTAATATCCCCCCCAGTGTAATCCTGCTCTCCTGCTCCCCGTAGAGTTTAATATCCCCCCGGTGTAATCCCACTCTCCCGCTCACGCCCCGTAAAGTTTAATATTCCCCCGGTGTAATCCCGCTCTCCTGCTCCCCGTACAGTTTAATATCCCCCCGTTATAATCCTGCTATCCTGCTCGCCGTACAATTTAATATCATCCAGTGTAAGCCCTCTCTCCTGCTCCCCGTACAGTTTAATATCACCCAGTGTAATCCCGCTCTCCTGCCTCCTGTACAGTTTAATATCCCCCCGGTATAATTCCGCTGTCCTGCTCCCCGTACAGTTTAATATCACCCAGTGTAAGCCCTCTCTCCTGCTCCGCCGTACAGTTTAATATCCCCCCGTGTAATCCCGCTCTCCTGCTCCCCATACACTTTACTATCTCCCCGTGTAATCCCGCTCTCCTGATCCTCGTACAGTTTACTATCCCCCCGTGTAATCCCGCTCTCCTGATCCCCGTACAGTTTACTATCCCCCCGTGTAATCCCGCTATCCTGATCCCCGTACAGTTTAATATCCCCCCCCGGTGTAATCCCGCTCTCCTGCTCCTCGTACAGTTTAATATCCCCCCCGTGTAATCCCGCTCTCCTGCTCCCCGTACAGTTTACTATCCCCCCGGTGTAATCCCGCTCTCCTGCTCCCCGTACAGTTTAATATCCCCCCGGTGTATTCACGCTCTCCTGCTCCCCGTACAGTTTAATGTCCCCCCGTGTAATCCCACTCTCCTGCTCGCCGTACAGCTTAATATCCCCCCGGTGTAATCCCGCTCTCCTGCTCCCCGTAGAGTTTAATATCCCCCCGGTGTAATCCCGCTCTCCTGCTCCCCGTACAGTTTAATATCCCCCCCAGTGTAATCCTGCTCTCCTGCTCCCCGTAGAGTTTAATATCCCCCCGGTGTAATCCCACTCTCCCGCTCACGCCCCGTAAAGTTTAATATTCCCCCGGTGTAATCCCGCTCTCCTGCTCCCCGTACAGTTTAATATCCCCCCGTTATAATCCTGCTCTCCTGCTCGCCGTACAATTTAATATCCCCCCGTGTAATCCTGCTCTCCTGCTCCCCGTACAGTTTACTATCGCCCCGGTGTAATCCCGCTCTCCTGCTCCCTGTACAATTTAATATCCCCCCCGTGTAATCCCGTTCTCCTGCTCCCCGTACAGTTTACTATCCGCACAGTGTAATCCCGCTCTCCTGCTCCCCGTACAGTTTAATATCCCCCCCCGTGTAGTCCCGCTCTCCTGCTCCCCGTACAGTTTAATATCCCCCCCGGTGTAAACACGCTCTCCTGCTCCCCGTACAGTTTAATATCCCCCCGGTGTAATCCCGCTCTCCTGCTCCCCGTACAGTTTACTATCCCCCCGGTGTAATCCCGCTCTCCTGCCTCCTGTACAGTTTAATATCCCCCCGGTATAATTCCGCTGTCCTGCTCCCCGTACAGTTTAATATCATCCAGTGTAAGCCCTCTCTCCTGCTCCCCGTACAGTTTAATATCCCCCCGTGTAATCCCGCTCTCCTGCCTCCTGTACAGTTTAATATCCCCCCGGTATAATTCCGCTGTCCTGCTCCCCGTACAGTTTAATATCACCCAGTGTAAGCCCTCTCTCCTGCTCCGCCGTACAGTTTAATATCCCCCCGTGTAATCCCGCTCTCCTGCTCCCCATACACTTTACTATCTCCCCGTGTAATCCCGCTCTCCTGATCCTCGTACAGTTTACTATCCCCCCGTGTAATCCCGCTCTCCTGATCCCCGTACAGTTTACTATCCCCCCGTGTAATCCGGCTATCCTGATCCCCGTACAGTTTAATATACCCCCCCGGTTTAATCCCGCTCTCCTGCTCCCCGTACAGTTTAATATCCCCCCTGTGTAATCACGCTCTCCTGCTCCCCGTACAGTTTAATATTCCCCCGGTGTAATCCCGCTCTCCTGCTCCCCGTACAGTTTAATATCCCCCCTGTGTAATCACGCTCTCCTGCTCCCCGTACAGTTTAATATCCCCCCGGTGTAATCCCGCTCTCCTGCTCCCCGTACAGTTTAATATCCCCCCGTGTAATCCCGCTCTCCTGCTCCCTGTACAGTTTAATATCCCCCCTGTGTAATCCCGCTGTCCTGCTCCCCGTACAGTTTAATATCACCCAGTGTAAGCCCTCTCTCCTGCTCCGCCGTACAGTTTAATATCCCCCCGTGTAATCCCGCTCTCCTGCTCCCCATACACTTTACTATCTCCCCGTGTAATCCCGCTCTCCTGATCCTCGTAGAGTTTACTATCTCCCCGTGTAATCCCGCTCTCCTGCTCCCCAAACACTTTACTATCCCCCCATGTAATCCCGCTCTCCTGATCCTCGTACAGTTTGCTATCCCCCCGTGTAATCCCGCTCTCCTGATCCCCGTACAGTTTACTATCCCCCGTGAAATCCCGCTCTCCTGATCCCCGTACAGTTTACTATCCCCCATGTGTAATCCCGCTCTCCTACTCCCTGTACAGTTTACTATCCCCCCGTGTAATCCCGCTCTCCTACACCCCATACAGTTTAATATCCCCCCCGGTGTAATCCCGCTCTCCTGCTCCCCGTACAGTTTAATATCCCCCCGTGTAATCCCGCTATCCTTCCTCCTGTAAAGTTTAATATCCCCCCGGTATAATTCCGCTGTCCTGCTCCCCGTACAGTTTAATATCACCCAGTGTAAGCCCTCTCTCCTGCTCCCCGTACAGTTTAATATCCCCCCCGTGTAATCCCGCTCTCCTGCTCCGCCGTACAGTTTAATATCCCCCCGTGTAATCCCGCTCTCCTGCTCCCCATACACTTTACTATCTCCCCGTGTAATCCCGCTCTCCTGATCCTCGTACAGTTTACTATCTCCCCGTGTAATCCCGCTCTCCTGATCCCCATACAGTTTAATATCCCCCCGTGTAATCCCGCTCTCCTGCTCCCCATACACTTTACTATCTCCCCGTGTAATCCCGCTCTCCTGCTCCCCGTACAATTTAATATCCCCCCCGTGTAATCCCGCTCTCCTGCTCCCCGTACAGTTTACTATCCGCACAGTGTAAACCCGCTCTCCTGCTCCCCGTACAGTTTAATATCCCCCCCGGTGTAAACCCGCTCTCCTGCTCCCCGTACAGTTTACTATCCGCACAGTGTAAACCCGCTCTTCTGCTCCCCGTACAGTTTAATATCCCCCCCGGTGTAAACCCGCTCTCCTGCTCCCCGTACTGTTTAATATCCCCCCCGTGTAATCCCGCTCTCCTGCTCCCCGTACAGTTTACTATCCCCCCGGTGTAATCCAGCTCTCCTGCTCCCCGTACAGTTTAATATCCCCCCGGTGTAATCACACTCTCCTGCTCCCCGTATAGTTTAATATCCACCCGTGTAATCCCGCTCTCCTGCTCCCCGTACAGTTTAATATCCCCCCGTGTAATCCCGCTCTCCTGTCTCCTGTACAGTTTAATATCCCCCCGGTATAATTCCGCTGTCCTGCTCCCCGTACAGTTTAATATCACCCAGTGTAAGCCCTCTCTCCTGCTCCCCGTACAGTTTAATATCACCCAGTGTAATCCCGCTCTCCTGCTCCGCCGTACAGTTTAATATCCCCCCGTGTAATCCCGCTCTCCTGCTCCCCATACACTTTACTATCTCCCCGTGTAAACCCGCTCTCCTGGTCCTCGTACAGTTTACTATCCCCCCGTGTAATCCCGCTCTCCCGATCCTCGTACAGTTTACTATCCCTCCATGTAATCCCGCTCTCCTGATCCCCGTACAGTTTAATATCCCCCCCGGTGTAATCCCGCTCTCCTTCTCCCCGTAGAGTTTAATATCCCCCCCGTGTAATCCCGCTCTCCTGCTCCCCGTACAGTTTACTATCCCCCAGGTTTAATCCCGCTCTCCTGCTCCCCGTACAGTTTAATAACCCCCGGTGTAATCACGCTCTCCTGCTCCCCGTACAGTTTAATATCCCCCCGTGTAATCCCGCTCTCCTGCTCCCAGTACAGTTTAATATCCCCCCGGTGTAATCCCGCTCTCCTGCTCCCCATACACTTTACTATCCCCCCGTGTAATCCCGCTCTCCTGATCATCGTACAGTTTACTATCTCCCCGTGTAATCCGGCTCTCCTGATCCCCGTACAGTTTACTATCCCCCCGTGTAATCCCGCTCTCCTGATCCCCGTTCAGTTTACTATCCCCCCGTGAAATCCCACTCACCTGATCCCCGTACAGTTTACTATCCCCCCGTGTAATCCCGCTCTCCTACTCCCCGTACAGTTTAATATCCCCCCCGGTGTAATCCCGCTCTCCTGCACCCCGTACAGTTTAATATCCCCCCCGTGGAATCCCGCTCTTCTGCTCCCCGTACAGTTTAATATCCCCCCGTGTAATCCCGCTCTCCTGCCTCCTGTACAGTTTAATATCCCCCCGGTATAATTCCGCTGTCCTGCTCCCCGTACAGTTTAATATCACCCAGTGTAAGCTCTCTCTCCTGCTCCCCGTACAGTTTAATAACCCCCCCATGTAATCCAGCTCTCCTGCTCCCCGTACAGTTTAATATACCCCCTTGTAATCCCGCTCTCCTGCTCCCTGTACAGTTTAATATCCCCCCGGTGTAATCCCGCTGTCCTGCTCCCCGTACAGTTTAATATCACCCAGTGTAAGCCCTCTCTCCTGCTCCCCGTACAGTTTAATATCCCCCCCGTGTAATCCCGCTCTCGTGCTCCGCCGTACAGTTTAATATCCGCCCATGTAATCCCGCTCTCCTGCTCCCCATACACTTTACTATCCCCCCGTGTAATCCCGCTCTCCTGATCCTCGTACAGTTTACTATCCCCCCGTGTAATCCCTCTCTCCTGATCCCCGTACAGTTTACTATCCTCCCGTGAAATCCCGCTCTCCTGATCCCCGTACAGTTTACTATCCCCCCGTGTAATCCCGCTCTCCTACTCCCCGTACAGTTTACTATTCCCCCGTGTAATCCCGCTCTCCTGCTCCCCGTACAGTTTACTATCCCCCCGTGTAATCCCGCTCTCCTGCTCCCCGTACAGTTTACTATCCCCCCGGTGTAATCCCGCTTTCCTGCTCCCCGTACAGTTTAATATCCCCCCCCCCGTGTAGTCCCGCTCTCCTGCTCCCCGTAGAGTTTAATTTCCCCCCGGTGTAATCCGGCTCTCCTGCTCCAAGTACAGTTTAATATCCCCCCCGGTGTAATCCCGCTCTCCTGCTCCCCGTACAGTTTAATATCCCCCCCGTGTAATCCCGCTCTCCTGCTCCCCGTACTGTTTAATATCCCCCCGGTGTAATCACGCTCTCCTGCTCCCCGTACAGTTTAATATCCCCCCGTGTAATCCCGCTCTCCTGCTCCCCGTACAGTTTAATATCCCCCCGGTGTAATCCTGCTCTCCTGCTCCCCGTACAGTTTAATATCCCCCCGTGTAATCCCGCTCTCCTGCTCCCTGTACAGTTTAATATCCCCCCGGTGTAATCCCGCTGTCCTGCTCCCCGTACAGTTTAATATCACCCAGTGTAAGCCCTCTCTCCTGCTCCCCGTACAGTTTAATATCCCCCCCGTGGAATCCCGCTCTTCTGCTCCGCCGTACAGTTTAATATCCCCCCGTGTAATCCCGCTCTCCTGCTCCCCAGACACTTTACTATCCCCCCGTGTAATCCCGCTCTCCTGATCCTCGTACAGTTTACTATCCCCCCGTGAAATCCCGCTCTCCTGATCCTCGTTCAGTTTACTATCCCCCCGTGTAATCCCGCTCTCCTGATCCCCGTACAGTTTACTTTCCCCCCGTGTAATCCCGCTCTCCTGATCCCCGTACAGTTTACTATCCCCCCGTGAAATCCCGCTCTCCTGATCCCCGTACAGTTTACTATCCCCCCGTGTAATCCCGCTCTCCTACTCCCCGTACAGTTTACTATCCCCCTGGTGTAATCCCGCTCTCCTGGTCCCCGTACAGTTTACTATCCCCCCGTGTAATCCCGCTCTCCTGATCCCCGTACAGTTTACTATCCCCCCGTGTAATCCCGCTCTCCTACTGCCCGTACAGTTTAATATCCCCCCGTGTAATCCCGCTCTCCTGCTCCCCGTACAGTTTAATATCCCCCGGTGTAATCCCGCTCTCCTGCTCCCCGTACAGTTTAATATCCCCCCGTGTAATCCCGCTCTCCGGCTCCCTGTACAGTTTAATATCCCCCCGGTGTAATCCCGCTGTCCTGCTCCCCGTACAGTTTAATATCACCCAGTGTAAGCCCTCTCTCCTGCTCCCCGTACAGTTTAATATCCCCCCTGTGTAATCCCGCTCTCGTACTCCGCCGTACAGTTTAATTTCCCCCCGTGTAATCCCGCTCTCATGCTCCCCATGCACTTTACTATCCCCCCGTGTAATCCCGCTCTCCTGATCCTCGTACAGTTTACTATCCCCCCGTGTAATCCCGCTTTCCTGATCCCCGTACAGTTTACTATCCCCCCGTGTAATCCCGCTCTCCTGATCCCCGTTCAGTTTACTATCCCCCCGTGAAATCCCGCTCTCCTGATCCCCGTACAGTTTACTATCCCCCATGTGTAATCCCGCTCTCCTACTCCCCGTACAGTTTACTATCCCCCCGTGAAATCCCGCTCTCCTGATCCCCGTACAGTTTACTATCCCCCCGTGTAATCCCGCTCTCGTACTCCGCCGTACAGTTTAATATCCCACCGTGTAATCCCGCTCTCCTGCCTCCTGTACAGTTTAATATCCCCCCGGTATAATTCCGCTGTCCTGCTCCCCGTACAGTTTAATATCACCCAGTGTAAGCCCTCTCTCCTGCTCCCCGTACAGTTTAATATCACCCAGTATAATCCCGCTCTCCTGCCTCCTGTACAGTTTAATATCCCCCCGGTATAATTCCGCTGTCCTGCTCCCCGTACAATTTAATGTCACCCAGTGTAAGCCCTCTCTCCTGCTCCGCCGTACAGTTTAATATCCCCCCGTGTAATCCCGCTCTCCTGATTCTCGTACAGTTTAATATCCCCCCGTGTAATCCCGCTCTCCTGCTCCCTGTACAGTTTAATATCCCCCCTGTGTAATCCCGCTGTCCTGCTCCCCGTACAGTTTAATATCACCCAGTGTAAGCCCTCTCTCCTGCTCCCCGTACAGTTTAATATCCCCCCCGTGTAATCCCGCTCTCGTGCTCCGCCGTACAGTTTAATATCCCCCCGTGTAATCCCGCTCTCGTGCTCCGCCGTACAGTTTAATATACCCCCGTGTAATCCCGCTCTCCTGCTCCCCATACACTTTACTATCCCCCCATGTAATCCCGCTCTCCTGATCCTCGTACAGTTTGCTATCCCCACGTGTAATCCCGCTCTCCTGATCCCCGTACACTTTACTATCCCCCCGTGAAATCCCGCTCTCCTGATCCCCGTACAGTTTACTATCCCCCATGTGTAATCCCGCTCTCCTACTCCCTGTACAGTTTACTATCCCCCCGTGTAATCCCGCTCTCCTACACCCCATACAGTTTAATATCCCCCCCGGTGTAATCCCGCTCTCCTGCTCCCCGTACAGTTTAATATCCCCCCGTGTAATCCCGCTATCCTTCCTCCTGTACAGTTTAATATCCCCCCGGTATAATTCCGCTGTCCTGCTTCCCGTACAGTTTAATATCACCCAGTGTAAGCCCTCTCTCCTGCTCCCCGTACAGTTTAATATCCCCCCCGTGTAATCCCGCTCTCCTGCTCCGCCGTACAGTTTAATATCCCCCCGTGTAATCCCGCTCTCCTGCTCCCCATACACTTTACTATCTCCCCGTGTAATCCCGCTCTCCTGATCCTCGTACAGTTTACTATCTCCCCGTGTAATCCCGCTCTCCTGATCCCCGTACAGTTTACTATCCCACCGTGTAATCCCGCTCTCCTGATCCCCATAAACTTTACTATCTCCCCGTGTAATCCAGCTCTCCTGCTCCCCGTACAATTTAATATCCCCCCCGTGTAATCCCGCTCTCCTGCTCCCCGTACAGTTTACTATCCGCACAGTGTAAACCCGCTCTCCTGCTCCCCGTACAGTTTAATATCCCCCCCGGTGTAAACCCGCTCTCCTGCTCCCCGTACAGTTTACTATCCACACAGTGTAAACCCGCTCTTCTGCTCCCCGTACAGTTTAATATCCCCCCCGGTGTAAACCCGCTCTCCTGCTCCCCGTACAGTTTAATATCCCCGCCGTGTAATCCCGCTCTCCTGCTCCCCGTACAGTTTACTATCCCCCCGGTGTAATCCAGCTCTCCTGCTCCCCGTACAGTTTAATATCCCCCCGGTGTAATCACACTCTCCTGCCCCCCCTACAGTTTAATATCCCCCCGTGTAATCCCGCTCTCCTGCTCCCCGTACAGTTTAATATCCCCCCGTGTAATCCCGCTCTTCTGTCTCCTGTACAGTTTAATATCCCCCCGGTATAATTCCGCTGTCCTGCTCCCCGTACAGTTTAATATCACCCAGTGTAAGCCCTCTCTCCTGCTCCCCGTACAGTTTAATATCACCCAGTGTAATCCCGCTCTCCTGCTCCGCCGTACAGTTTAATATCCCCCCGTGTAATCCCGCTCTCCTGCTCCCCATACACTTTACTATCTCCCCGTGTAAACCCGCTCTCCTGGTCCTCGTACAGTTTACTATCCCCCCGTGTAATCCCGCTCTCCTGATCCTCGTACAGTTTACTATCCCCCCATGTAATCCCGCTCTCCTGATCCCCGTACAGTTTAATATCCCCCCCGGTGTAATCCCGCTCTCCTGCTCCCCGTACAGTTTAATATCCCCCCCGTGTAATCCCGCTCTCCTGCTCCCCGTACAGTTTACTATACCCCCGGTTTAATCCCGCTCTCCTGCTCCCCGTACAGTTTAATATCCCCCCGGTGTAATCACGCTCTCCTGCTCCCCGTACAGTTTAATATCCCCCCGTGTAATCCCGCTCTCCTGCTCCCCGTACAGTTTAATATCCCCCCGGTGTAATCCCGCTCTCCTGCTCCCCATACACTTTACTATCCCCCCCGTGTAATCCCGCTCTCCTGCTCCCCGTACAGTTTACTATCCGCACAGTGTAAACCCGCTCTCCTGCTCCCCGTACAGTTTAATATCCCCCCCGGTGTAAACCCGCTCTCCTGCTCCCCGTACAGTTTACTATCCGCACAGTGTAAACCCGCTCTTCTGCTCCCCGTACAGTTTAATATCCCCCCCGGTGTAAACCCGCTCTCCTGCTCCCCGTACAGTTTAATATCCCCCCCGTGTAATCCCGCTCTCCTGCTCCCCGTACAGTTTACTATCCCCCCGGTGTAATCCAGCTCTCCTGCTCCCCGTACAGTTTAATATCCCCCCGGTGTAATCACACTCTCCTGCTCCCCGTACAGTTTAATATCCCCCCGTGTAATCCCGCTCTCCTGCTCCCTGTACAGTTTAATATCCCCCCGTGTAATCCCGCTCTTCTGTCTCCTGTACAGTTTAATATCCCCCCGGTATAATTCCGCTGTCCTGCTCCCCGTACAGTTTAATATCACCCAGTGTAAGCCCTCTCTCCTGCTCCCCGTACAGTTTAATATCACCCAGTGTAATCCCGCTCTCCTGCTCCGCCGTACAGTTTAATATCCCCCCGTGTAATCCCGCTCTCCTGCTCCCCATACACTTTACGATCTCCCCGTGTAAACCTGCTCTCCTGGTCCTCGTACAGTTTACTATCCCCCCGTGTAATCCCGCTCTCCTGATCCTCGTACAGTTTACTATCCCCCCATGTAATCCCGCTCTCCTGATCCCCGTACAGTTTAATATCCCCCCCGGTGTAATCCCGCTCTCCTGCTCCCCGTACAGTTTAATATCCCCCCCGTGTAATCCCGCTCTCCTGCTCCCCGTACAGTTTACTATACCCCCGGTTTAATCCCGCTCTCCTGCTCCCCGTACAGTTTAATATCCCCCCGGTGTAATCACGCTCTCCTGCTCCCCGTACAGTTTAATATCCCCCCGTGTAATCCCGCTCTCCTGCTCCCCGTACAGTTTAATATCCCCCCGGTGTAATCCCGCTCTCCTGCTCCCCATACACTTTACTATCCCCCCGTGTAATCCCGCTCTCCTGATCCCCGTACAGTTTACTATCCCCCCGTGTAATCCCGCTCGCCTGAACCCCGTTCAGTTTACTATCCCCCCGTGAAATCCCACTCTCCTGATCCCCGTACAGTTTACTATCCCCCCCGTGTAATCCCGCTCTCCTACTCCCCGTACAGTTTACAATCCCCCCGTGTAATCCCGCTCTCCTGATCCCCGTACAGTTTACTATCCCCCCGTGTAATCCCGCTCTCCTGATCCCCGTACAGTTTACTATCCCCCCGTGTAATCCCGCTCTCCTACTCCCCGTACAGTTTAATATCCCCCCCGGTGTAATCCCGCTCTCCTGCTCCCCGTACAGTTTAATATCCCCCCCGTGGAATCCCGCTCTTCTGCTCCCCGTACAGTTTAATATCCCCCCGTGTAATCCCGCTCTCCTGCCTCCTGTACAGTTTAATATCCCCCCGGTATAATTCCGCTGTCCTGCTCCCCGTACAGTTTAATATCACCCAGTGTAAGCTCTCTCTCCTGCTCCCCGTACAGTTTAATAACCCCCCCATGTAATCCAGCTCTCCTGCTCCCCGTACAGTTTAATATACCCACTTGTAATCCCGTTCTCCTGCTCCCTGTACAGTTTAATATCCCCCCGGTGTAATCCCGCTGTCCTGCTCCCCGTACAGTTTAATATCACCCAGTGTAAGCCCTCTCTCCTGCTCCCCGTACAGTTTAATATCCCCCCCGTGTAATCCCGCGCTCGTGCTCCGCCGTACAGTTTAATATCCGCCCATGTAATCCCGCTCTCCTGCTCCCCATACACTTTACTATCCCCCCGTGTAATCCCGCTCTCCTGATCCTCGTACAGTTTACTATCCCCCCGTGTAATCCCTCTCTCCTGATCCCCGTACAGTTTACTATCCTCCCGTGAAATCCCGCTCTCCTGATCCCCGTACAGTTTACTATCCCCCCGTGTAATCCCGCTCTCCTACTCCCCGTACAGTTTACTATTCCCCCGTGTAATCCCGCTCTCCTGCTCCCCGTACAGTTTACTATCCCCCCGTGTAATCCCGCTCTCCTGCTCCCCGTACAGTTTACTATCCCCCCGGTGTAATCCCGCTTTCCTGCTCCCCGTACAGTTTAATATCCCCCCCCGTGTAGTCCCGCTCTCCTGCTCCCCGTAGAGTTTAATTTCCCCCCGGTGTAATACGGCTCTCCTGCTCCCGGTACAGTTTAATATCCCCCCCGGTGTAATCCCGCTCTCCTGCTCCCCGTACAGTTTAATATCCCCCCCGTGTAATCCCGCTCTCCTGCTCCCCGTACAGTTTAATATCCCCCCGGTGTAATCACGCTCTCCTGCTCCCCGTACAGTTTAATATCCCCCCGTGTAATCCCGCTCTCCTGCTCCCCGTACAGTTTAATATCCCCCCGGTGTAATCCCGCTCTCCTGCTCCCCGTACAGTTTAATATCCCCCCGTGTAATCCCGCTCTCCTGCTCCCTGTACAGTTTAATATCCCCCCGGTGTAATCCCGCTGTCCTGCTCCCCGTACAGTTTAATATCACCCAGTGTAAGCCCTCACTCCTGCTCCCCGTACAGTTTAATATCCCCCCCGTGGAATCCCGCTCTTCTGCTCCGCCGTACAGTTTAATATCCCCCCGTGTAATCCCGCTCTCCTGCTCCCCGTACAGTTTAATATCCCCCCCGTGTAATCCCGCTCTCCTGCTCCCCGTACAGTTTACTATACCCCCGGTTTAATCCCGCTCTCCTGCTCCCCGTACAGTTTAATATCCCCCCGGTGTAATCATGCTCTCCTGCTCCCCGTACAGTTTAATATCCCCCCGTGTAATCCCGCTCTCCTGCTCCCCGTACAGTTTAATATCCCCCCGGTGTAATCCCGCTCTCCTGCTCCCCATACACTTTACTATCCCCCCCGTGTAATCCCGCTCTCCTGCGCCCCGTACAGTTTACTATCCGCACAGTGTAAACCCGCTCTCCTGCTCCCCGTACAGTTTAATATCCCCCCCGGTGTAAACCCGCTCTCCTGCTCCCCGTACAGTTTACTATCCGCACAGTGTAAACCCGCTCTTCTGCTCCCCGTACAGTTTAATATCCCCCCCGGTGTAAACCCGCTCTCCTGCTCCCCGTACAGTTTAATATCCCCCCCGTGTAATCCCGCTCTCCTGCTCCCCGTACAGTTTACTATCCCCCCGGTGTAATCCAGCTCTCCTGCTCCCCGTACAGTTTAATATCCCCCCGGTGTAATCACACTCTCCTGCTCCCCGTACAGTTTAATATCCCCCCGTGTAATCCCGCTCTCCTGCTCCCTGTACAGTTTAATATCCCCCCGTGTAATCCCGCTCTTCTGTCTCCTGTACAGTTTAATATCCCCCCGGTATAATTCCGCTGTCCTGCTCCCCGTACAGTTTAATATCACCCAGTGTAAGCCCTCTCTCCTGCTCCCCGTACAGTTTAATATCACCCAGTGTAATCCCGCTCTCCTGCTCCGCCGTACAGTTTAATATCCCCCCGTGTAATCCCGCTCTCCTGCTCCCCATACACTTTACGATCTCCCCGTGTAAACCTGCTCTCCTGGTCCTCGTACAGTTTACTATCCCCCCGTGTAATCCCGCTCTCCTGATCCTCGTACAGTTTACTATCCCCCCATGTAATCCCGCTCTCCTGATCCCCGTACAGTTTAATATCCCCCCCGGTGTAATCCCGCTCTCCTGCTCCCCGTACAGTTTAATATCCCCCCCGTGTAATCCCGCTCTCCTGCTCCCCGTACAGTTTACTATACCCCCGGTTTAATCCCGCTCTCCTGCTCCCCGTACAGTTTAATATCCCCCCGGTGTAATCACGCTCTCCTGCTCCCCGTACAGTTTAATATCCCCCCGTGTAATCCCGCTCTCCTGCTCCCCGTACAGTTTAATATCCCCCCGGTGTAATCCCGCTCTCCTGCTCCCCATACACTTTACTATCCCCCCGTGTAATCCCGCTCTCCTGATCCCCGTACAGTTTACTATCCCCCCGTGTAATCCCGCTCGCCTGAACCCCGTTCAGTTTACTATCCCCCCGTGAAATCCCACTCTCCTGATCCCCGTACAGTTTACTATCCCCCCCGTGTAATCCCGCTCTCCTACTCCCCGTACAGTTTACAATCCCCCCGTGTAATCCCGCTCTCCTGATCCCCGTACAGTTTACTATCCCCCCGTGTAATCCCGCTCTCCTGATCCCCGTACAGTTTACTATCCCCCCGTGTAATCCCGCTCTCCTACTCCCCGTACAGTTTAATATCCCCCCCGGTGTAATCCCGCTCTCCTGCTCCCCGTACAGTTTAATATCCCCCCCGTGGAATCCCGCTCTTCTGCTCCCCGTACAGTTTAATATCCCCCCGTGTAATCCCGCTCTCCTGCCTCCTGTACAGTTTAATATCCCCCCGGTATAATTCCGCTGTCCTGCTCCCCGTACAGTTTAATATCACCCAGTGTAAGCTCTCTCTCCTGCTCCCCGTACAGTTTAATAACCCCCCCATGTAATCCAGCTCTCCTGCTCCCCGTACAGTTTAATATACCCCCTTGTAATCCCGTTCTCCTGCTCCCTGTACAGTTTAATATCCCCCCGGTGTAATCCCGCTGTCCTGCTCCCCGTACAGTTTAATATCACCCAGTGTAAGCCCTCTCTCCTGCTCCCCGTACAGTTTAATATCCCCCCCGTGTAATCCCGCGCTCGTGCTCCGCCGTACAGTTTAATATCCGCCCATGTAATCCCGCTCTCCTGCTCCCCATACACTTTACTATCCCCCCGTGTAATCCCGCTCTCCTGATCCTCGTACAGTTTACTATCCCCCCGTGTAATCCCTCTCTCCTGATCCCCGTACAGTTTACTATCCTCCCGTGAAATCCCGCTCTCCTGATCCCCGTACAGTTTACTATCCCCCCGTGTAATCCCGCTCTCCTACTCCCCGTACAGTTTACTATTCCCCCGTGTAATCCCGCTCTCCTGCTCCCCGTACAGTTTACTATCCCCCCGTGTAATCCCGCTCTCCTGCTCCCCGTACAGTTTACTATCCCCCCGGTGTAATCCCGCTTTCCTGCTCCCCGTACAGTTTAATATCCCCCCCCGTGTAGTCCCGCTCTCCTGCTCCCCGTAGTGTTTAATTTCCCCCCGGTGTAATACGGCTCTCCTGCTCCCGGTACAGTTTAATATCCCCCCCGGTGTAATCCCGCTCTCCTGCTCCCCGTACAGTTTAATATCCCCCCCGTGTAATCCCGCTCTCCTGCTCCCCGTACAGTTTAATATCCCCCCGGTGTAATCACGCTCTCCTGCTCCCCGTACAGTTTAATATCCCCCCGTGTAATCCCGCTCTCCTGCTCCCCGTACAGTTTAATATCCCCCCGGTGTAATCCCGCTCTCCTGCTCCCCGTACAGTTTAATATCCCCCCGTGTAATCCCGCTCTCCTGCTCCCTGTACAGTTTAATATCCCCCCGGTGTAATCCCGCTGTCCTGCTCCCCGTACAGTTTAATATCACCCAGTGTAAGCCCTCACTCCTGCTCCCCATACAGTTTAATATCCCCCCCGTGGAATCCCGCTCTTCTGCTCCGCCGTACAGTTTAATATCCCCCCGTGTAATCCCGCTCTCCTGCTCCCCAGACACTTTACTATCCCCCCGTGTAATCCCGCTCTCCTGATCCTCGTACAGTTTACTATCCCCCCGTGAAATCCCGCTCTCCTGATCCTCGTTCAGTTTACTATCCCCCCGTGTAATCCCGCTCTCCTGATCCCCGTACAGTTTACTATCCCCCCGTGTAATCCCGCTCTCCTGATCCCCGTACAGTTTACTATCCCCCCGTGAAATCCCGCTCTCCTGATCCCCGTACAGTTTACTATCCCCCCGTGTAATCCCGCTCTCCTACTCCCCGTACAGTTTACTATCCCCCTGGTGTAATCCCGCTCTCCTGATCCCCGTACAGTTTACTATCCCCCCGTGTAATCCCGCTCTCCTGATCCCCGTACAGTTTACTATCCCCCCGTGTAATCCCGCTCTCCTACTCCCCGTACAGTTTAATATCCCCCCGTGTAATCCCGCTCTCCTGCTCCCCGTACAGTTTAATATCCCCCGGTGTAATCCCGCTCTCCTGCTCCCCGTACAGTTTACTATCCCCCCGGTGTAATCCAGCTCTCCTGCTCCCCGTACAGTTTAATATCCCCCCGGTGTAATCACACTCTCCTGCTCCCCGTACAGTTTAATATCCCCCCGTGTAATCCCGCTCTCCTGCTCCCTGTACAGTTTAATATCCCCCCGTGTAATCCCGCTCTTCTGTCTCCTGTACAGTTTAATATCCCCCCGGTATAATTCCGCTGTCCTGCTCCCCGTACAGTTTAATATCACCCAGTGTAAGCCCTCTCTCCTGCTCCCCGTACAGTTTAATATCACCCAGTGTAATCCCGCTCTCCTGCTCCGCCGTACAGTTTAATATCCCCCCGTGTAATCCCGCTCTCCTGCTCCCCATACACTTTACTATCTCCCCGTGTAAACCTGCTCTCCTGGTCCTCGTACAGTTTACTATCCCCCCGTGTAATCCCGCTCTCCTGATCCTCGTACAGTTTACTATCCCCCCATGTAATCCCACTCTCCTGATCCCCGTACAGTTTAATATCCCCCCCGGTGTAATCCCGCTCTCCTGCTCCCCGTACAGTTTAATATCCCCCCCGTGTAATCCCGCTCTCCTGCTCCCCGTACAGTTTACTATACCCCCGGTTTAATCCCGCTCTCCTGCTCCCCGTACAGTTTAATATCCCCCCGGTGTAATCACGCTCTCCTGCTCCCCGTACAGTTTAATATCCCACCGTGTAATCCCGCTCTCCTGCTCCCCGTACAGTTTAATATCCCCCCGGTGTAATCCCGCTCTCCTGCTCCCCATACACTTTACTATCCCCCCATGTAATCCCGCTCTCCTGATCCCCGTACAGTTTACTATCCCCCCGTGTAATCCCGCTCGCCTGAACCCCGTTCAGTTTACTATCCCCCCGTGAAATCCCACTCTCCTGATCCCCGTACAGTTTACTATCCCCCCCGTGTAATCCCGCTCTCCTACTCCCCGTACAGTTTACAATCCCCCCGTGTAATCCCGCTCTCCTGATCCCCGTACAGTTTACTATCCCCCCGTGTAATCCCGCTCTCCTGATCCCCGTACAGTTTACTATCCCCCCGTGTAATCCCGCTCTCCTACTCCCCGTACAGTTTAATATCCCCCCCGGTGTAATCCCGCTCTCCTGCTCCCCGTACAGTTTAATATCCCCCCCGTGGAATCCCGCTCTTCTGCTCCCCGTACAGTTTAATATCCCCCCGTGTAATCCCGCTCTCCTACCTCCTGTACAGTTTAATATCCCCCCGGTATAATTCCGCTGTCCTGCTCCCCGTACAGTTTAATATCACCCAGTGTAAGCTCTCTCTCCTGCTCCCCGTACAGTTTAATAACCCCCCCATGTAATCCAGCTCTCCTGCTCCCCGTACAGTTTAATATACCCCCTTGTAATCCCGTTCTCCTGCTCCCTGTACAGTTTAATATCCCCCCGGTGTAATCCCGCTGTCCTGCTCCCCGTACAGTTTAATATCACCCAGTGTAAGCCCTCTCTCCTGCTCCCCGTACAGTTTAATATCCCCCCCGTGTAATCCCGCGCTCGTGCTCCGCCGTACAGTTTAATATCCGCCCATGTAATCCCGCTCTCCTGCTCCCCATACACTTTACTATCCCCCCGTGTAATCCCGCTCTCCTGATCCTCGTACAGTTTACTATCCCCCCGTGTAATCCCTCTCTCCTGATCCCCGTACAGTTTACTATCCTCCCGTGAAATCCCGCTCTCCTGATCCCCGTACAGTTTACTATCCCCCCGTGTAATCCCGCTCTCCTACTCCCCGTACAGTTTACTATTCCCCCGTGTAATCCCGCTCTCCTGCTCCCCGTACAGTTTACTATCCCCCCGTGTAATCCCGCTCTCCTGCTCCCCGTACAGTTTACTATCCCCCCGGTGTAATACGGCTCTCCTGCTCCCGGTACAGTTTAATATCCCCCCCGGTGTAATCCCGCTCTCCTGCTCCCCGTACAGTTTAATATCCCCCCCGTGTAATCCCGCTGTCCTGCTCCCCGTACAGTTTAATATCCCCCCGGTGTAATCACGCTCTCCTGCTCCCCGTATAGTTTAATATCCCCCCGTGTAATCCCGCTCTCCTGCTCCCCGTACAGTTTAATATCCCCCCGGTGTAATCCCGCTCTCCTGCTCCCCGTACAGTTTAATATCCCCCCGTGTAATCCCGCTCTCCTGCTCCCTGTACAGTTTAATATCCCCCCGGTGTAATCCCGCTGTCCTGCTCCCCGTACAGTTTAATATCACCCAGTGTAAGCCCTCTCTCCTGCTCCCCGTACAGTTTAATATCCCCCCCGTGGAATCCCGCTCTTCTGCTCCGCCGTACAGTTTAATATCCCCCCGTGTAATCCCGCTCTCCTGCTCCCCAGACACTTTACTATCCCCCCGTGTAATCCCGCTCTCCTGATCCTCGTACAGTTTACTATCCCCCCGTGAAATCCCGCTCTCCTGATCCTCGTTCAGTTTACTATCCCCCCGTGTAATCCCGCTCTCCTGATCCCCGTACAGTTTACTATCCCCCCGTGTAATCCCGCTCTCCTGATCCCCGTACAGTTTACTATCCCCCCGTGAAATCCCGCTCTCCTGATCCCCGTACAGTTTACTATCCCCCCGTGTAATCCCGCTCTCCTACTCCCCGTACAGTTTACTATCCCCCTGGTGTAATCCCGCTCTCCTGATCCCCATACAGTTTACTATCCCCCCGTGTAATCCCGCTCTCCTGATCCCCGTACAGTTTACTATCCCCCCGTGTAATCCCGCTCTCCTACTCCCCGTACAGTTTAATATCCCCCCGTGTAATCCCGCTCTCCTGCTCCCCGTACAGTTTAATATCCCCCGGTGTAATCCCGCTCTCCTGCTCCCCGTACAGTTTACTATCCCTCCGTGTAATCCCGCTCTGATGCTCCCCGTACAGTTTACTATTCCCCCGGTGTAATCCCGCTCTCCTGCTCCCCGTACAGTTTAATATCCCCCCGGTGTAATCCCGCTCTCCTGCTCCCCGTACAATTTAATATCCCCCC
Organism: Pristiophorus japonicus; assembly: GCF_044704955.1. Taxonomy (NCBI): domain Eukaryota; kingdom Metazoa; phylum Chordata; class Chondrichthyes; family Pristiophoridae; genus Pristiophorus; species Pristiophorus japonicus. The sequence goes on from NC_091987.1 coordinate 161,021,392, forward strand.
GTGTAATCCCGCTCTCCTGCTCCCTGTACAGTTTAATATCCCCCCGGTGTAATCCCGCTGTCCTGCTCCCCGTACAGTTTAATATCACCCAGTGTAAGCCCTCTCTCCTGCTCCCCGTACAGTTTAATATCCCCCCTGTGTAATCCCGCTCTCGTACTCCGCCGTACAGTTTAATATCCCCCCGTGTAATCCCGCTCTCCTGCTCCCCATACACTTTACTATCCCCCCGTGTAATCCCGCTCTCCTGATCCTCGTACAGTTTACTATCCCCCCGTGTAATCCCGCTTTCCTGATCCCCGTACAGTTTACTATCCCCCCGTGTAATCCCGCTCTCCTGATCCCCGTTCAGTTTACTATCCCCCCGTGAAATCCCGCTCTCCTGATCCCCGTACAGTTTACTATGCCCCATGTGTAATCCCGCTCTCCTACTCCCCGTACAGTTTACTATCCCCCCGTGTAATCCCGCTCTCCTGATCCCCGTACAGTTTACTATCCCCCCGTGTAATCCCGCTCTCGTACTCCGCCGTACAGTTTAATATCCCACCGTGTAATCCCGCTCTCCTGCCTCCTGTACAGTTTAATATCCCCCCGGTATAATTCCGCTGTCCTGCTCCCCGTACAGTTTAATATCACCCAGTGTAAGCCCTCTCTCCTGCTCCCCGTACAGTTTAATATCACCCAGTGTAATCCCGCTCTCCTGCCTGCTGTACAGTTTAATATCCCCCCGGTATAATTCCGCTGTCCTGCTCCCCGTACAATTTAATATCACCCAGTGTAAGCCCTCTCTCCTGCTCCGCCGTACAGTTTAATATCCCCCCGTGTAATCCTGCTCTCCTGCTCCCCATACACTTTACTATCTCCCCGTGTAATCCCGCTCTCCTGATCCTCGTACAGTTTACTATTCCCCCGTGTAATCCCGCTCTCCTGCTCCCCGTACAGTTTACTATCCCCCCGTGTAATCCCGCTCTCCTGCTCCCCGTACAGTTTACTATCCCCCCGGTGTAATCCCGCTTTCCTGCTCCCCGTACAGTTTAATATCCCCCCCCCGTGTAGTCCCGCTCTCCTGCTCCCCGCAGAGTTTAATTTCCCCCCGGTGTAATCCGGCTCTCCTGCTTCCGGTACAGTTTAATATCCCCCCCGGTGTAATCCCGCTCTCCTGCTCCCCGTACAGTTTAATATCCCCCCCGTGTAATCCCGCTCTCCGCCTCCCCGTACAGTTTAATATGCCCCCGGTGTAATCACGCTCTCCTGCTCCCCGTACAGTTTAATATCCCCCCGTGTAATCCCGCTCTCCTGCTCCCCGTACAGTTTAATATCCCCCCGGTGTAATCCCGCTCTCCTGCTCCCCGTACAGTTTAATATCCCCCCGTGTAATCCCGCTCTCCTGCTCCCTGTACAGTTTAATATCCCCCCGGTGTAATCCCGCTGTCCTGCTCCCCGTACAGTTTAATATCACCCAGTGTAAGCCCTCTCTCCTGCTCCCCGTACAGTTTAATATCCCCCCCGTGGAATCCCGCTCTTCTGCTCCGCCGTACAGTTTAATATCCCCCCGTGTAATCCCGCTCTCCTGATCCCCGTACAGTTTACTATCCCCCCGTGTAATCCCGCTCTCCTGATCCCCGTACAGTTTACTATCGCCCCGTGTAATCCCGCTCTCCTTCTCCCCGTACAGTTTACTATCCCCCTGGTGTAATCCCGCTCTCCTGATCCCCGTACAGTTTACTATCCCCCCGTGTAATCCCGCTCTCCTGATCCCCGTACAGTTTACTATCCCCCCGTGTAATCCCGCTATCCTACTCCCCGTACAGTTTAATATCCCCCCGTGTAATCCCGCTCTCCTGCTCCCCGTACAGTTTAATATCCCCCGGTGTAATCCCGCTCTCCTGCTCCCCGTACAGTTTACTATCCCCCCGTGTAATCCCGCTCTGATGCTCCCCGTACAGTTTACTATTCCCCCGGTGTAATCCCGCTCTCCTGCTCTCCGTACAGTTTAATATCCCCCCGGTGTAATCCCGCTCTCCTGCTCCCCGTACAGTTTAATATCCCCCCGTGTAATCCCGCTCTCCTGCTCCCTGTACAGTTTAATATCCCCCCGGTGTAATCCCGCTGTCCTGCTCCCCGTCCAGTTTAATATCACCCAGTGTAAGCCCTCTCTCCTGCTCCGCGTACAGTTTAATATCCCCCCTGTGTAATCCCGCTCTCGTACTCCGCCGTACAGTTTAATATCCCCCCGTGTAATCCCGCTCTCCTGCTCCCCATACACTTTACTATCCCCCCGTGTAATCCCGCTCTCCTGATCCTCGTACAGTTTACTATCCCCCCGTGTAATCCCGCTTTCCTGATCCCCGTACAGTTTACTATCCCCCCGTGTAATCCCGCTCTCCTGATCCCCGTTCAGTTTACTATCCCCCCGTGAAATCCCGCTCTCCTGATCCCCGTACAGTTTACTATCCCCCATGTGTAATCCCGCTCTCCTACTCCCCGTACAGTTTACTATCCCCCCGTGTAATCCCGCTCTCCTGATCCCCGTACAGTTTACTATCCCCCCGTGTAATCCCGCTCTCGTACTCCGCCGTACAGTTTAATATCCCACCGTGTAATCCCGCTCTCCTGCCTCCTGTACAGTTTAATATCCCCCCGGTATAATTCCGCTGTCCTGCTCCCCGTACAGTTTAATATCACCCAGTGTAAGCCCTCTCTCCTGCTCCCCGTACAGTTTAATATCCCCCCGTGTAATCCCGCTCTCCTGCTCCCCATACACTTTACTATCTCCCCGTGTAATCGCGCTCTCCTGATCCTCGTACAGTTTACTATCCCCCCGTGTAATCCCGCTCTCCTGATCCCCGTACAGTTTACTATCCCCCCGTGTAATCCCGCTATCCTGGTCCCCGTACAGTTTAATATCCCCCCCGGTGTAATCCGGCTCTCCTGCTCCCCATACAGTTTAATATCCCCCCCGTGTAATCCCGCTCTCCTGCTCCCCGTACAGTTTACTATCCCCCCGGTTTAATCCCGCTCTCCTGCTCCCCGTACAGTTTAATATCGCCCCGGTGTAATCACGCTCTCCTGCTCCCCGTACACTTTACTATCCCCCCGTGTAATCCCGCTCTCCTGATCCTCGTACAGTTTACTATCCCCCCGTGTAATCCCGCTCTGATGCTCCCCGTACAGTTTACTATCCCCCCGGTGTAATCCCGCTTTCCTGCTCCCCGTACAGTTTAATATCCCCCCCCCCGTGTAGTCCCGCTCTCCTGCTCCCCGTAGAGTTTAATTTCCCCCCGGTGTAATCCGGCTCTCCTGCTCCCGGTACAGTTTAATATCCCCCCCCGGTGTAATCCCGCTCTCCTGCTCCCCGTACAGTTTAATATCCCCCCCGTGTAATCCCGCTCTCCGCCTCCCCGTACAGTTTAATATACCCCCGGTGTAATCACGCTCTCCTGCTCCCCGTACAGTTTAATATCCCCCCGTGTAATCCCGCTCTCCTGCTCCCCGTACAGTTTAATATCCCCCCGGTGTAATCCCGCTCTCCTGCTCCCCGTACAGTTTAATATCCCCCCGTGTAATCCCGCTCTCCTGCTCCCTGTACAGTTTAATATCCCCCCGGTGTAATCCCGCTGTCCTGCTCCCCGTACAGTTTAATATCACCCAGTGTAAGCCCTCTCTCCTGCTCCCCGTACAGTTTAATATCCCCCCCGTGGAATCCCGCTCTTCTGCTCCGCCGTACAGTTTAATATCCCCCCGTGTAATCCCGCTCTCCTGATCCCCGTACAGTTTACTATCCCCCCGTGTAATCCCGCTCTCCTGATCCCCGTACAGTTTACTATCCCCCCGTGTAATCCCGCTCTCCTACTCCCCGTACAGTTTACTATCCCCCTGGTGTAATCCCGCTCTCCTGATCCCCGTACAGTTTACTATCCCCCCGTGTAATCCCGCTCTCCTGATCCCCGTACAGTTTACTATCCCCCCGTGTAATCCCGCTCTCCTACTCCCCGTACAGTTTAATATCCCCCCGTGTAATCCCGCTCTCCTGCTCCCCGTACAGTTTAATATCCCCCGGTGTAATCCCGCTCTCCTGCTCCCCGTACAGTTTACTATCCCCCCGTGTAATCCCGCTCTGATGCTCCCCGTACAGTTTACTATTCCCCCGGTGTAATCCCGCTCTCCTGCTCCCCGTACAGTTTAATATCCCCCCGGTGTAATCCCGCTCTCCTGCTCCCCGTACAGTTTAATATCCCCCCGTGTAATCCCGCTCTCCTGCTCCCTGTACAGTTTAATATCCCCCCGGTGTAATCCCGCTGTCCTGCTCCCCGTCCAGTTTAATATCACCCAGTGTAAGCCCTCTCTCCTGCTCCCCGTACAGTTTAATATCCCCCCTGTGTAATCCCGCTCTCGTACTCCGCCGTACAGTTTAATATCCCCCCGTGTAATCCCGCTCTCCTGCTCCCCATACACTTTACTATCCCCCCGTGTAATCCCGCTCTCCTGATCCTCGTACAGTTTACTATCCCCCCGTGTAATCCCGCTTTCCTGATCCCCGTACAGTTTACTATCCCCCCGTGTAATCCCGCTCTCCTGATCCCCGTTCAGTTTACTATCCCCCCGTGAAATCCCGCTCTCCTGATCCCCGTACAGTTTACTATCCCCCATGTGTAATCCCGCTCTCCTACTCCCCGTACAGTTTACTATCCCCCCGTGTAATCCCGCTCTCCTGATCCCCGTACAGTTTACTATCCCCCCGTGTAACCCGCTCTCGTACTCCGCCGTACAGTTTAATATCCCACCGTGTAATCCCGCTCTCCTGCCTCCTGTACAGTTTAATATCCCCCCGGTATAATTCCGCTGTCCTGCTCCCCGTACAGTTTAATATCACCCAGTGTAAGCCCTCTCTCCTGCTCCCCGTACAGTTTAATATCCCCCCGTGTAATCCCGCTCTCCTGCTCCCCATATACTTTACTATCTCCCCGTGTAATCCCGCTCTCCTGATCCTCGTACAGTTTACTATCCCCCCGTGTAATCCCGCTCTCCTGATCCCCGTACAGTTTACTATCCCCCCGTGTAATCCCGCTATCCTGGTCCCCGTACAGTTTAATATCCCCCCCGGTGTAATCCGGCTCTCCTGCTCCCCATACAGTTTAATATCCCCCCCGTGTAATCCCGCTCTCCTGCTCCCCGTACAGTTTACTATCCCCCCGGTTTAATCCCGCTCTCCTGCTCCCCGTACAGTTTAATATCGCCCCGGTGTAATCACGCTCTCCTGCTCCCCATACACTTTACTATCCCCCCGTGTAATCCCGCTCTCCTGATCCTCGTACAGTTTACTATCCCCCCGTGTAATCCCGCTCTCCTGATCCCCGTACAGTTTACTATCCCCCCGTGAAATCCCGCTCTCCTGATCCCCGTACAGTTTACTATCCCCCATGTGTAATCCCGCTCTCCTACTCCCCGTACAGTTTAATATCCCCCCCGGTGTAATCCCGCTCTCCTGCTCCCCGTACAGTTTAATATCCCCCCGTGTAATCCCGCTATCCTTCCGCTGTCCTGCTCCCCGTACAGTTTAATATCACCCAGTGTAATCCCTCTCTCCTGCTCCCCGTACAGTTTAATATCCCCCCCGTGGAATCCCGCTCTTCTGCTCCCCGTACAGTTTAATATCCCCCCGTGTAATCCCGCTCTCCTGCCTCCTGTACAGTTTAATATCCCCCCGGTATAATTCCGCTGTCCTGCTCCCCGTACAGTTTAATATCACCCAGTGTAAGCTCTCTCTCCTGCTCCCCGTACAGTTTAATAACCCCCCCATGTAATCCAGCTCTCCTGCTCCCCGTACAGTTTAATATACCCCCTTGTAATCCCGTTCTCCTGCTCCCTGTACAGTTTAATATCCCCCCGGTGTAATCCCGCTGTCCTGCTCCCCGTACAGTTTAATATCACCCAGTGTAAGCCCTCTCTCCTGCTCCCCGTACAGTTTAATATCCCCCCCGTGTAATCCCGCGCTCGTGCTCCGCCGTACAGTTTAATATCCGCCCATGTAATCCCGCTCTCCTGCTCCCCATACACTTTACTATCCCCCCGTGTAATCCCGCTCTCCTGATCCTCGTACAGTTTACTATCCCCCCGTGTAATCCCTCTCTCCGGATCCCCGTACAGTTTACTATCCTCCCGTGAAATCCCGCTCTCCTGATCCCCGTACAGTTTACTATCCCCCCGTGTAATCCCGCTCTCCTACTCCCCGTACAGTTTACTATTCCCCCGTGTAATCCCGCTCTCCTGCTCCCCGTACAGTTTACTATCCCCCCGTGTAATCCCGCTCTCCTGCTCCCCGTACAGTTTACTATCCCCCCGGTGTAATCCCGCTTTCCTGCTCCCCGTACAGTTTAATATCCCCCCCCGTGTAGTCCCGCTCTCCTGCTCCCCGTAGAGTTTAATTTCCCCCCGGTGTAATACGGCTCTCCTGCTCCCGGTACAGTTTAATATCCCCCCCGGTGTAATCCCGCTCTCCTGCTCCCCGTACAGTTTAATATCCCCCCCGTGTAATCCCGCTCTCCTGCTCCCCGTACAGTTTAATATCCCCCCGGTGTAATCACGCTCTCCTGTTCCCCGTACAGTTTAATATCCCCCCGTGTAATCCCGCTCTCCTGCTCCCCGTACAGTTTAATATCCCCCCGGTGTAATCCCGCTCTCCTGCTCCCCGTACAGTTTAATATCCCCCCGTGTAATCCCGCTCTCCTGCTCCCTGTACAGTTTAATATCCCCCCGGTGTAATCCCGCTGTCCTGCTCCCCGTACAGTTTAATATCACCCAGTGTAAGCCCTCTCTCCTGCTCCCCGTACAGTTTAATATCCCCCCCGTGGAATCCCGCTCTTCTGCTCCGCCGTACAGTTTAATATCCCCCCGTGTAATCCCGCTCTCCTGCTCCCCAGACACTTTACTATCCCCCCGTGTAATCCCGCTGTCCTGCTCCCCGTACAGTTTACTATCCCCCCGTGAAATCCCGCTCTCCTGATCCTCGTTCAGTTTACTATCCCCCCGTGTAATCCCGCTCTCCTGATCCCCGTACAGTTTACTATCCCCCCGTGTAATCCCGCTCTCCTGATCCCCGTACAGTTTACTATCCCCCCGTGAAATCCCGCTCTCCTGATCCCCGTACAGTTTACTATCCCCCCGTGTAATCCCGCTCTCCTACTCCCCGTACAGTTTACTATCCCCCTGGTGTAATCCCGCTCTCCTGATCCCCGTACAGTTTACTATCCCCCCGTGTAATCCCGCTCTCCTGATCCCCGTACAGTTTACTATCCCCCCGTGTAATCCCGCTCTCCTACTCCCCGTACAGTTTAATATCCCCCCGTGTAATCCCGCTCTCCTGCTCCCCGTACAGTTTAATATCCCCCGGTGTAATCCCGCTCTCCTGCTCCCCGTACAGTTTACTATCCCCCCGTGTAATCCCGCTCTGATGCTCCCCGTACAGTTTACTATTCCCCCGGTGTAATCCCGCTCTCCTGCTCCCCGTACAGTTTAATATCCCCCCGGTGTAATCCCGCTCTCCTGCTCCCCGTACAATTTAATATCCCCCCGTGTAATCCCGCTCTCCTGCTCCCTGTACAGTTTAATATCCCCCCGGTGTAATCCCGCTGTCCTGCTCCCCGTCCAGTTTAATATCACCCAGTGTAAGCCCACTCTCCTGCTCCCCGTACAGTTTAATATCCCCCCTGTGTAATCCCGCTCTCGTACTCCGCCGTACAGTTTAATATCCCCCCGTGTAATCCCGCTCTCCTGCTCCCCATACACTTTACTATCCCCCCGTGTAATCCCGCTCTCCTGATCCTCGTACAGTTTACTATCCCCCCGTGTAATCCCGCTTTCCTGATCCCCGTACAGTTTACTATCCCCCCGTGTAATCCCGCTCTCCTGATCCCCGTTCAGTTTACTATCCCCCCGTGAAATCCCGCTCTCCTGATCCCCGTACAGTTTACTATCCCCCATGTGTAATCCCGCTCTCCTGATCCCCGTACAGTTTACTATCCCCCCGTGTAATCCCGCTCTCGTACTCCGCCGTACAGTTTAATATCCCACCGTGTAATCCCGCTCTCCTGGCTCCTGTACAGTTTAATATCCCCCCGGTATAATTCCGCTGTCCTGCTCCCCGTACAGTTTAATATCACCCAGTGTAAGCCCTCTCTCCTGCTCCCCGTACAGTTTAATATCACCCAGTGTAATCCCGCTCTCCTGCCTGCTGTACAGTTTAATATCCCCCCGGTATAATTCCGCTGTCCTGCTCCCCGTACAATTTAATATCACCCAGTGTAAGCCCTCTCTCCTGCTCCGCCGTACAGTTTAATATCCCCCCGTGTAATCCCGCTCTCCTGCTCCCCATACACTTTACTATCTCCCCGTGTAATCCCGCTCTCCTGATCCTCGTACAGTTTACTATTCCCCCGTGTAATCCCGCTCTCCTGCTCCCCGTACAGTTTACTATCCCCCCGTGTAATCCCGCTCTCCTGCTCCCCGTACAGTTTACTATCCCCCCGGTGTAATCCCGCTTTCCTGCTCCCCGTACAGTTTAATATCCCCCCCCCGTGTAGTCCCGCTCTCCTGCTCCCCGCAGAGTTTAATTTCCCCCCGGTGTAATCCGGCTCTCCTGCTTCCGGTACAGTTTAATATCCCCCCCGGTGTAATCCCGCTCTCCTGCTCCCCGTACAGTTTAATATCCCCCCCGTGTAATCCCGCTCTCCGCCTCCCCGTACAGTTTAATATGCCCCCGGTGTAATCACGCTCTCCTGCTCCCCGTACAGTTTAATATCCCCCCGTGTAATCCCGCTCTCCTGCTCCCCGTACAGTTTAATATCCCCCCGGTGTAATCCCGCTCTCCTGCTCCCCGTACAGTTTAATATCCCCCCGTGTAATCCCGCTCTCCTGCTCCCTGTACAGTTTAATATCCCCCCGGTGTAATCCCGCTGTCCTGCTCCCCGTACAGTTTAATATCACCCAGTGTAAGCCCTCTCTCCTGCTCCCCGTACAGTTTAATATCCCCCCCGTGGAATCCCGCTCTTCTGCTCCGCCGTACAGTTTAATATCCCCCCGTGTAATCCCGCTCTCCTGATCCCCGTACAGTTTACTATCCCCCCGTGTAATCCCGCTCTCCTGATCCCCGTACAGTTTACTATCGCCCCGTGTAATCCCGCTCTCCTACTCCCCGTACAGTTTACTATCCCCCTGGTGTAATCCCGCTCTCCTGATCCCCGTACAGTTTACTATCCCCCCGTGTAATCCCGCTCTCCTGATCCCCGTACAGTTTACTATCCCCCCGTGTAATCCCGCTATCCTACTCCCCGTACAGTTTAATATCCCCCCGTGTAATCCCGCTCTCCTGCTCCCCGTACAGTTTAATATCCCCCGGTGTAATCCCGCTCTCCTGCTCCCCGTACAGTTTACTATCCCCCCGTGTAATCCCGCTCTGATGCTCCCCGTACAGTTTACTATTCCCCCGGTGTAATCCCGCTCTCCTGCTCTCCGTACAGTTTAATATCCCCCCGGTGTAATCCCGCTCTCCTGCTCCCCGTACTGTTTAATATCCCCCCGTGTAATCCCGCTCTCCTGCTCCCTGTACAGTTTAATATCCCCCCGGTGTAATCCCGCTGTCCTGCTCCCCGTCCAGTTTAATATCACCCAGTGTAAGCCCTCTCTCCTGCTCCGCGTACAGTTTAATATCCCCCCTGTGTAATCCCGCTCTCGTACTCCGCCGTACAGTTTAATATCCCCCCGTGTAATCCCGCTCTCCTGCTCCCCATACACTTTACTATCCCCCCGTGTAATCCCGCTCTCCTGATCCTCGTACAGTTTACTATCCCCCCGTGTAATCCCGCTTTCCTGATCCCCGTACAGTTTCCTATCCCCCCGTGTAATCCCGCTCTCCTGATCCCCGTTCAGTTTACTATCCCCCCGTGAAATCCCGCTCTCCTGATCCCCGTACAGTTTACTATCCCCCATGTGTAATCCCGCTCTCCTACTCCCCGTACAGTTTACTATCCCCCCGTGTAATCCCGCTCTCCTGATCCCCGTACAGTTTACTATCCCCCCGTGTAATCCCGCTCTCGTACTCCGCCGTACAGTTTAATATCCCACCGTGTAATCCCGCTCTCCTGCCTCCTGTACAGTTTAATATCCCCCCGGTATAATTCCGCTGTCCTGCTCCCCGTACAGTTTAATGTCACCCAGTGTAAGCCCTCTCTCCTGCTCCCCGTACAGTTTAATATCCCCCCGTGTAATCCCGCTCTCCTGCTCCCCATACACTTTACTATCTCCCCGTGTAATCCCGCTCTCCTGATCCTCGTACAGTTTACTATCCCCCCGTGTAATCCCGCTCTCCTGATCCCCGTACAGTTTACTATCCCCCCGTGTAATCCCGCTATCCTGGTCCCCGTACAGTTTAATATCCCCCCCGGTGTAATCCGGCTCTCCTGCTCCCCATACAGTTTAATATCCCCCCCGTGTAATCCCGCTCTCCTGCTCCCCGTACAGTTTACTATCCCCCCGGTTTAATCCCGCTCTCCTGCTCCCCGTACAGTTTAATATCGCCCCGGTGTAATCACGCTCTCCTGCTCCCCGTACACTTTACTATCCCCCCGTGTAATCCCGCTCTCCTGATCCTCGTACAGTTTACTATCCCCCCGTGTAATCCCGCTCTGATGCTCCCCGTACAGTTTACTATCCCCCCGGTGTAATCCCGCTTTCCTGCTCCCCGTACAGTTTAATATCCCCCCCCCGTGTAGTCCCGCTCTCCTGCTCCCCGTAGAGTTTAATTTCCCCCCGGTGTAATCCGGCTCTCCTGCTCCCGGTACAGTTTAATATCCCCCCCCGGTGTAATCCCGCTCTCCTGCTCCCCGTACAGTTTAATATCCCCCCCGTGTAATCCCGCTCTCCGCCTCCCCGTACAGTTTAATATCCCCCCGGTGTAATCACGCTCTCCTGCTCCCCGTACAGTTTAATATCCCCCCGTGTAATCCCGCTCTACTGCTCCCCGTACAGTTTAATATCCCCCCGGTGTAATCCCGCTCTCCTGCTCCCCGTACAGTTTAATATCCCCCCGTGTAATCCCGCTCTCCTGCTCCCTGTACAGTTTAATATCCCCCCGGTGTAATCCCGCTGTCCTGCTCCCCGTACAGTTTAATATCACCCAGTGTAAGCCCTCTCTCCTGCTCCCCGTACAGTTTAATATCCCCCCCGTGGAATCCCGCTCTTCTGCTCCGCCGTACAGTTTAATATCCCCCCGTGTAATCCCGCTCTCCTGATCCCCGTACAGTTTACTATCCCCCCGTGTAATCCCGCTCTCCTGATCCCCGTACAGTTTACTATCCCCCCGTGTAATCCCGCTCTCCTACTCCCCGTACAGTTTACTATCCCCCTGGTGTAATCCCGCTCTCCTGATCCCCGTACAGTTTAATATCCCCCGGTGTAATCCCGCTCTCCTGCTCCCCGTACAGTTTACTATCCCCCCGTGTAATCCCGCTCTGATGCTCCCCGTACAGTTTACTATTCCCCCGGTGTAATCCCGCTCTCCTGCTCCCCGTACAGTTTAATATCCCCCCGGTGTAATCCCGCTCTCCTGCTCCCCGTACAGTTTAATATCCCCCCGTGTAATCCCGCTCTCCTGCTCCCTGTACAGTTTAATATCCCCCCGGTGTAATCCCGCTGTCCTGCTCCCCGTCCAGTTTAATATCACCCAGTGTAAGCCCTCTCTCCTGCTCCCCGTACAGTTTAATATTCCCCCTGTGTAATCCCGCTCTCGTACTCCGCCGTACAGTTTAATATCCCCCCGTGTAATCCCGCTCTCCTGCTCCCCATACACTTTACTATCCCCCCGTGTAATCCCGCTCTCCTGATCCTCGTACAGTTTCCTATCCCCCCGTGTAATCCCGCTTTCCTGATCCCCGTACAGTTTACTATCCCCCCGTGTAATCCCGCTCTCCTGATCCCCGTTCAGAATACTATCCCCCCGTGAAATCCCGCTCTCCTGATCCCCGTACAGTTTACTATCCCCCATGTGTAATCCCGCTCTCCTACTCCCCGTACAGTTTACTATCCCCCCGTGTAATCCCGCTCTCCTGATCCCCGTACAGTTTACTATCCCCCCGTGTAATCCCGCTCTCGTACTCCGCCGTACAGTTTAATATCCCACCGTGTAATCCCGCTCTCCTGCCTCCTGTACAGTTTAATATCCCCCCGGTATAATTCCGCTGTCCTGCTCCCCGTACAGTTTAATATCACCCAGTGTAAGCCCTCTCTCCTGCTCCCCGTACAGTTTAATATCCCCCCGTGTAATCCCGCTCTCCTGCTCCCCATACACTTTACTATCTCCCCGTGTAATCCCGCTCTCCTGATCCTCGTACAGTTTACTATCCCCCCGTGTAATCCCGCTCTCCTGATCCCCGTACAGTTTACTATCCCCCCGTGTAATCCCGCTATCCTGGTCCCCGTACAGTTTAATATCCCCCCCGGTGTAATCCGGCTCTCCTGCTCCCCATACAGTTTAATATCCCCCCCGTGTAATCCCGCTCTCCTGCTCCCCGTACAGTTTACTATCCCCCCGGTTTAATCCCGCTCTCCTGCTCCCCGTACAGTTTAATATCGCCCCGGTGTAATCACGCTCTCCTGCTCCCCATACACTTTACTATCCCCCCGTGTAATCCCGCTCTCCTGATCCTCGTACAGTTTACTATCCCCCCGTGTAATCCCGCTCTCCTGATCCCCGTACAGTTTACTATCCCCCCGTGAAATCCCGCTCTCCTGATCCCCGTACAGTTTACTATCCCCCATGTGTAATCCCGCTCTCCTACTCCCCGTACAGTTTAATATCCCCCCCGGTGTAATCCCGCTCTCCTGCTCCCCGTACAGTTTAATATCCCCCCGTGTAATCCCGCTATCCTTCCGCTGTCCTGCTCCCCGTACAGTTTAATATCACCCAGTGTAATCCCTCTCTCCTGCTCCCCGTACAGTTTAATATCCCCCCCCGTGTAATCCCGCTCTCCTGCTCCGCCGTACATTTTAATATCCCCCCGTGTAATCCCGCTCTCCTGCTCCCCATACACTTTACTATCTCGCCGTGTAATCCCGCTCTCCTGATCCTCGTACAGTTTACTATCTCCCCGTGTAATACCGCTCTCCTGATCCCCGTACAGTATACTATCCCATCGTGTAATCCCGCTCTCCTGATCCCCATAAACTTTACTATCTCCCCGTGTAATCCCGCTCTCCTGCTCCCCGTACAATTTAATATCCCCCCCATGTAATCCCGCTCTCCTGCTCCCCGTACAGTTTACTATCCCCCCCGGTGTAAACCCGCTCTCCTGCTCCCCGTACAGTTTACTATCCCCCCGGTGTAATCCAGCTCTCCTGCTCCCCGTACAGTTTAATATCCCCCCGCTGTAATCACACTCTCCTGCTCCCCGTACAGTTTAATATCCCCCCGTGTAATCCCGCTCTCCTGCTCCGCCGTACAGTTTAATATCCCCCCGTGTAATCCCGCTCTCCTGCTCCCTAACACTTTACGATCTCCCCGTGTAAACCCGCTCTCCTGGTCCTCGTACAGTTTACTATCCCCCCGTGTAATCCCGCTCTCCTGATCCTCGTACAGTTTTCTATCCCCCCGTGTAATCCCGCTCTCCTGATCCCCGTACAGTTTAATATCCCCCCCGGTGTAATCCCGCTCTCCTGCTCCCCGTACAGTTTAATATCCCCCCCTTGTAATCCCGCACTCCTGCTCCCCGTACAGTTTACTATCCCCCCGGTTTAATCCCGCTCTCCTGCTCCCCGTACAGTTTAATATCCCCCCGGTTTAATCACGCTCTCCTGCTCCCCGTACAGTTTAATATCCCCCCGTGTAATCCCGCTCTCCTGCTCCCCGTACAGTTTAATATCCCCCCGGTGTAATCCCGCTCTCCTGCTCCCCATACACTTTACTATCCCCCCGTGTAATCCCGCTCTCCTGATCCTCGTACAGTTTACTATCTCCCCGTGTAATCCCGCTCTCCTGATCCCCGTACAGTTTAGTATCCCCCCGTGTAATCCCGCTCTCCTGATCCCCGTTCAGTTTACTATCCCCCCGTGAAATCCCACTCTCCTGATCCCCGTACAGTTTACTATCCCCCCCGTGTAATCCCGCTCTCCTACTCCCCGTACAGTTTACTATCCCCCCGTGTAATCCCGCTCTCCTGATCCCCGTACAGTTTAATATCCCCCCGTGTAATCCCGCTCTCCTGCTCCCCGTACAATTTAATATCCCCCCCATGTAATCCCGCTCTCCTGCTCCCCGTACAGTTTACTATCCCCCCCGGTGTAAACCCGCTCTCCTGCTCCCCGTACAGTTTACTATCCCCCCGGTGTAATCCAGCTCTCCTGCTCCCCGTACAGTTTAATATCCCCCCGCTGTAATCACACTCTCCTGCTCCCCGTACAGTTTAATATCCCCCCGTGTAATCCCGCTCTCCTGCTCCCCGTACAGTTTAATATCCCCCCGTGTAATCCCGCTCTCCTGTCTCCTGTACAGTTCAATATCCCCCCGGTATAATTCCGCTGTCCTGCTCCCCGTACAGTTTAATATCACCCAATGTAAGCCCTCTCTCCTGCTCCCCGTACAGTTTAATATCACCCAGTGTAATCCCGCTCTCCTGCTCCGCCGTACAGTTTAATATCCCCCCGTGTAATCCCGCTCTCCTGCTCCCCATACACTTTACGATCTCCCCGTGTAAACCCGCTCTCCTGGTCCTCGTACAGTTTACTATCCCCCCGTGTAATCCCGCTCTCCTGATCCTCGTACAGTTTACTATCCCCCCGTGTAATCCCGCTCTCCTGATCCCCGTACAGTTTAATATCCCCCCCGGTGTAATCCCGCTCTCCTGCTCCCCGTACAGTTTAATATCCCCCATGTGTAATCCCGCTCTCCTACTCCCCGTACAGTTTACTATCCCCCCGGTTTAATCCCGCTCTCCTGCTCCCCGTACAGTTTACTATCCCCCCGTGTAATCCCGCTCTCGTACTCCGCCGTACAGTTTAATATCCCACCGTGTAATCCCGCTCTCCTGCCTCCTGTACAGTTTAATATCCCCCCGGTATAATTCCGCTGTCCTGCTCCCCGTACAGTTTAATATCACCCAGTGTAAGCCCTCTCTCCTGCTCCCCGTACAGTTTAATATCACCCAGTGTAATCCCGCTCTCCTGCCTGCTGTACAGTTTAATATCCCCCCGGTATAATTCCGCTGTCCTGCTCCCCGTACAATTTAATATCACCCAGTGTAAGCCCTCTCTCCTGCTCCGCCGTACAGTTTAATATCCCCCCGTGTAATCCCGCTCTCCTGCTCCCCATACACTTTACTATCTCCCCGTGTAATCCCGCTCTCCTGATCCTCGTACAGTTTACTATTCCCCCGTGTAATCCCGCTCTCCTGCTCCCCGTACAGTTTACTATCCCCCCGTGTAATCCCGCTCTCCTGCTCCCCGTACAGTTTACTATCCCCCCGGTGTAATCCCGCTTTCCTGCTCCCCGTACAGTTTAATATCCCCCCCCCGTGTAGTCCCGCTCTCCTGCTCCCCGCAGAGTTTAATTTCCCCCCGGTGTAATCCGGCTCTCCTGCTTCCGGTACAGTTTAATATCCCCCCCGGTGTAATCCCGCTCTCCTGCTCCCCGTACAGTTTAATATCCCCCCCGTGTAATCCCGCTCTCCGCCTCCCCGTACAGTTTAATATGCCCCCGATGTAATCACGCTCTCCTGCTCCCCGTACAGTTTAATATCCCCCCGTGTAATCCCGCTCTCCTGCTCCCCGTACAGTTTAATATCCCCCCGGTGTAATCCCGCTCTCCTGCTCCCCGTACAGTTTAATATCCCCCCGTGTAATCCCGCTCTCCTGCTCCCTGTACAGTTTAATATCTCCCCGGTGTAATCCCGCTGTCCTGCTCCCCGTACAGTTTAATATCACCCAGTGTAAGCCCTCTCTCCTGCTCCCCGTACAGTTTAATATCCCCCCCGTGGAATCCCGCTCTTCTGCTCCGCCGTACAGTTTAATATCCCCCCGTGTAATCCCGCTCTCCTGATCCCCATACAGTTTACTATCCCCCCGTGTAATCCCGCTCTCCTGATCCCCGTACAGTTTACTATCGCCCCGTGTAATCCCGCTCTCCTACTCCCCGTACAGTTTACTATCCCCCTGGTGTAATCCCGCTCTCCTGATCCCCGTACAGTTTACTATCCCCCCGTGTAATCCCGCTCTCCTGATCCCCGTACAGTTTACTATCCCCCCGTGTAATCCCGCTATCCTACTCCCCGTACAGTTTAATATCCCCCCGTGTAATCCCGCTCTCCTGCTCCCCGTACAGTTTAATATCCCCCGGTGTAATCCCGCTCTCCTGCTCCCCGTACAGTTTACTATCCCCCCGTGTAATCCCGCTCTGATGCTCCCCGTACAGTTTACTATTCCCCCGGTGTAATCCTGCTCTCCTGCTCTCCGTACAGTTTAATATCCCCCCGGTGTAATCCCGCTCTCCTGCTCCCCGTACAGTTTAATATCCCCCCGTGTAATCCCGCTCTCCTGCTCCCTGTACAGTTTAATATCCCCCCGGTGTAATCCCGCTGTCCTGCTCCCCGTCCAGTTTAATATCACCCAGTGTAAGCCCTCTCTCCTGCTCCGCGTACAGTTTAATATCCCCCCTGTGTAATCCCGCTCTCGTACTCCGCCGTACAGTTTAATATCCCCCCGTGTAATCCCGCTCTCCTGCTCCCCATACACTTTACTATCCCCCCGTGTAATCCCGCTCTCCTGATCCTCGTACAGTTTACTATCCCCCCGTGTAATCCCGCTTTCCTGATCCCCGTACAGTTTACTATCCCCCCGTGTAATCCCGCTCTCCTGATCCCCGTTCAGTTTACTATCCCCCCGTGAAATCCCGCTCTCCTGATCCCCGTACAGTTTACTATCCCCCATGTGTAATCCCGCTCTCCTACTCCCCGTACAGTTTACTATCCCCCCGTGTAATCCCCCTCTCCTGATCCCCGTACAGTTTACTATCCCCCCGTGTAATCCCGCTCTCGTACTCTGCCGTACAGTTTAATATCCCACCGTGTAATCCCGCTCTCCTGCCTCCTGTACAGTTTAATATCCCCCCGGTATAATTCCGCTGTCCTGCACCCCGTACAGTTTAATGTCACCCAGTGTAAGCCCTCTCTCCTGCTCCCCGTACAGTTTAATATCCCCCCGTGTAATCCCGCTCTCCTGCTCCCCATACACTTTACTATCTCCCCGTGTAATCCCGCTCTCCTGATCCTCGTACAGTTTACTATCCCCCCGTGTAATCACGCTCTCCTGTTCCCCGTACAGTTTAATATCCCCCCGTGTAATCCCGCTCTCCTGCTCCCCGTACAGTTTAATATCCCCCCGGTGTAATCCCGCTCTCCTGCTCCCCATACACTTTACTATCCCCCCATGTAATCCCGCTCTCCTGATCCCCGTACAGTTTACTATCCCCCCGTGTAATCCCGCTCGCCTGAACCCCGTTCAGTTTACTATCCCCCCGTGAAATCCCACTCTCCTGATCCCCGTACAGTTTACTATCCCCCCCGTGTAATCCCGCTCTCCTACTCCCCGTACAGTTTACAATCCCCCCGTGTAATCCCGCTCTCCTGATCCCCGTACAGTTTACTATCCCCCCGTGTAATCCCGCTCTCCTGATCCCCGTACAGTTTACTATCCCCCCGTGTAATCCCGCTCTCCTACTCCCCGTACAGTTTAATATCCCCCCCGGTGTAATCCCGCTCTCCTGCTCCCCGTACAGTTTAATATCCCCCCCGTGGAATCCCGCTCTTCTGCTCCCCGTACAGTTTAATATCCCCCCGTGTAATCCCGCTCTCCTACCTCCTGTACAGTTTAATATCCCCCCGGTATAATTCCGCTGTCCTGCTCCCCGTACAGTTTAATATCACCCAGTGTAAGCTCTCTCTCCTGCTCCCCGTACAGTTTAATAACCCCCCCATGTAATCCAGCTCTCCTGCTCCCCGTACAGTTTAATATACCCCCTTGTAATCCCGTTCTCCTGCTCCCTGTACAGTTTAATATCCCCCCGGTGTAATCCCGCTGTCCTGCTCCCCGTACAGTTTAATATCACCCAGTGTAAGCCCTCTCTCCTGCTCCCCGTACAGTTTAATATCCCCCCCGTGTAATCCCGCGCTCGTGCTCCGCCGTACAGTTTAATATCCGCCCATGTAATCCCGCTCTCCTGCTCCCCATACACTTTACTATCCCCCCGTGTAATCCCGCTCTCCTGATCCTCGTACAGTTTACTATCCCCCCGTGTAATCCCTCTCTCCTGATCCCCGTACAGTTTACTATCCTCCCGTGAAATCCCGCTCTCCTGATCCCCGTACAGTTTACTATCCCCCCGTGTAATCCCGCTCTCCTACTCCCCGTACAGTTTACTATTCCCCCGTGTAATCCCGCTCTCCTGCTCCCCGTACAGTTTACTATCCCCCCGTGTAATCCCGCTCTCCTGCTCCCCGTACAGTTTACTATCCCCCCGGTGTAATACGGCTCTCCTGCTCCCGGTACAGTTTAATATCCCCCCCGGTGTAATCCCGCTCTCCTGCTCCCCGTACAGTTTAATATCCCCCCCGTGTAATCCCGCTCTCCTGCTCCCCGTACAGTTTAATATCCCCCCGGTGTAATCACGCTCTCCTGCTCCCCGTACAGTTTAATATCCCCCCGTGTAATCCCGCTCTCCTGCTCCCCGTACAGTTTAATATCCCCCCGGTGTAATCCCGCTCTCCTGCTCCCCGTACAGTTTAATATCCCCCCGTGTAATCCCGCTCTCCTGCTCCCTGTACAGTTTAATATCCCCCCGGTGTAATCCCGCTGTCCTGCTCCCCGTACAGTTTAATATCACCCAGTGTAAGCCCTCTCTCCTGCTCCCCGTACAGTTTAATATCCCCCCCGTGGAATCCCGCTCTTCTGCTCCGCCGTACAGTTTAATATCCCCCCGTGTAATCCCGCTCTCCTGCTCCCCAGACACTTTACTATCCCCCCGTGTAATCCCGCTCTCCTGATCCTCGTACAGTTTACTATCCCCCCGTGAAATCCCGCTCTCCTGATCCTCGTTCAGTTTACTATCCCCCCGTGTAATCCCGCTCTCCTGATCCCCGTACAGTTTACTATCCCCCCGTGTAATCCCGCTCTCCTGATCCCCGTACAGTTTACTATCCCCCCGTGAAATCCCGCTCTCCTGATCCCCGTACAGTTTACTATCCCCCCGTGTAATCCCGCTCTCCTACTCCCCGTACAGTTTACTATCCCCCTGGTGTAATCCCGCTCTCCTGATCCCCATACAGTTTACTATCCCCCCGTGTAATCCCGCTCTCCTGATCCCCGTACAGTTTACTATCCCCCCGTGTAATCCCGCTCTCCTACTCCCCGTAAAGTTTAATATCCCCCCGTGTAATCCCGCTCTCCTGCTCCCCGTACAGTTTAATATCCCCCGGTGTAATCCCGCTCTCCTGCTCCCCGTACAGTTTACTATCCCTCCGTGTAATCCCGCTCTGATGCTCCCCGTACAGTTTACTATTCCCCCGGTGTAATCCCGCTCTCCTGCTCCCCGTACAGTTTAATATCCCCCCGGTGTAATCCCGCTCTCCTGCTCCCCGTACAATTTAATATCCCCCCGTGTAATCCCGCTCTCCTGCTCCCTGTACAGTTTAATATCCCCCCGGTGTAATCCCGCTGTCCTGCTCCCCGTACAGTTTAATATCACCCAGTGTAAGCCCTCTCTCCTGCTCCCCGTACAGTTTAATATCCCCCCTGTGTAATCCCGCTCTCGTACTCCGCCGTACAGTTTAATATCCCCCCGTGTAATCCCGCTCTCCTGCTCCCCATACACTTTACTATCCCCCCGTGTAATCCCGCTCTCCTGATCCTCGTACAGTTTACTATCCCCCCGTGTAATCCCGCTTTCCTGATCCCCGTACAGTTTACTATCCCCCCGTGTAATCCCGCTCTCCTGATCCCCGTTCAGTTTACTATCCCCCCGTGAAATCCCGCTCTCCTGATCCCCGTACAGTTTACTATGCCCCATGTGTAATCCCGCTCTCCTACTCCCCGTACAGTTTACTATCCCCCCGTGTAATCCCGCTCTCCTGATCCCCGTACAGTTTACTATCCCCCCGTGTAATCCCGCTCTCGTACTCCGCCGTACAGTTTAATATCCCACCGTGTAATCCCGCTCTCCTGCCTCCTGTACAGTTTAATATCCCCCCGGTATAATTCCGCTGTCCTGCTCCCCGTACAGTTTAATATCACCCAGTGTAAGCCCTCTCTCCTGCTCCCCGTACAGTTTAATATCACCCAGTGTAATCCCGCTCTCCTGCCTGCTGTACAGTTTAATATCCCCCCGGTATAATTCCGCTGTCCTGCTCCCCGTACAATTTAATATCACCCAGTGTAAGCCCTCTCTCCTGCTCCGCCGTACAGTTTAATATCCCCCCGTGTAATCCTGCTCTCCTGCTCCCCATACACTTTACTATCTCCCCGTGTAATCCCGCTCTCCTGATCCTCGTACAGTTTACTATTCCCCCGTGTAATCCCGCTCTCCTGCTCCCCGTACAGTTTACTATCCCCCCGTGTAATCCCGCTCTCCTGCTCCCCGTACAGTTTACTATCCCCCCGGTGTAATCCCGCTTTCCTGCTCCCCGTACAGTTTAATATCCCCCCCCCGTGTAGTCCCGCTCTCCTGCTCCCCGCAGAGTTTAATTTCCCCCCGGTGTAATCCGGCTCTCCTGCTTCCGGTACAGTTTAATATCCCCCCCGGTGTAATCCCGCTCTCCTGCTCCCCGTACAGTTTAATATCCCCCCCGTGTAATCCCGCTCTCCGCCTCCCCGTACAGTTTAATATGCCCCCGGTGTAATCACGCTCTCCTGCTCCCCGTACAGTTTAATATCCCCCCGTGTAATCCCGCTCTCCTGCTCCCCGTACAGTTTAATATCCCCCCGGTGTAATCCCGCTCTCCTGCTCCCCGTACAGTTTAATATCCCCCCGTGTAATCCCGCTCTCCTGCTCCCTGTACAGTTTAATATCCCCCCGGTGTAATCCCGCTGTCCTGCTCCCCGTACAGTTTAATATCACCCAGTGTAAGCCCTCTCTCCTGCTCCCCGTACAGTTTAATATCCCCCCCGTGGAATCCCGCTCTTCTGCTCCGCCGTACAGTTTAATATCCCCCCGTGTAATCCCGCTCTCCTGATCCCCGTACAGTTTACTATCCCCCCGTGTAATCCCGCTCTCCTGATCCCCGTACAGTTTACTATCGCCCCGTGTAATCCCGCTCTCCTTCTCCCCGTACAGTTTACTATCCCCCTGGTGTAATCCCGCTCTCCTGATCCCCGTACAGTTTACTATCCCCCCGTGTAATCCCGCTCTCCTGATCCCCGTACAGTTTACTATCCCCCCGTGTAATCCCGCTATCCTACTCCCCGTACAGTTTAATATCCCCCCGTGTAATCCCGCTCTCCTGCTCCCCGTACAGTTTAATATCCCCCGGTGTAATCCCGCTCTCCTGCTCCCCGTACAGTTTACTATCCCCCCGTGTAATCCCGCTCTGATGCTCCCCGTACAGTTTACTATTCCCCCGGTGTAATCCCGCTCTCCTGCTCTCCGTACAGTTTAATATCCCCCCGGTGTAATCCCGCTCTCCTGCTCCCCGTACAGTTTAATATCCCCCCGTGTAATCCCGCTCTCCTGCTCCCTGTACAGTTTAATATCCCCCCGGTGTAATCCCGCTGTCCTGCTCCCCGTCCAGTTTAATATCACCCAGTGTAAGCCCTCTCTCCTGCTCCGCGTACAGTTTAATATCCCCCCTGTGTAATCCCGCTCTCGTACTCCGCCGTACAGTTTAATATCCCCCCGTGTAATCCCGCTCTCCTGCTCCCCATACACTTTACTATCCCCCCGTGTAATCCCGCTCTCCTGATCCTCGTACAGTTTACTATCCCCCCGTGTAATCCCGCTTTCCTGATCCCCGTACAGTTTACTATCCCCCCGTGTAATCCCGCTCTCCTGATCCCCGTTCAGTTTACTATCCCCCCGTGAAATCCCGCTCTCCTGATCCCCGTACAGTTTACTATCCCCCATGTGTAATCCCGCTCTCCTACTCCCCGTACAGTTTACTATCCCCCCGTGTAATCCCGCTCTCCTGATCCCCGTACAGTTTACTATCCCCCCGTGTAATCCCGCTCTCGTACTCCGCCGTACAGTTTAATATCCCACCGTGTAATCCCGCTCTCCTGCCTCCTGTACAGTTTAATATCCCCCCGGTATAATTCCGCTGTCCTGCTCCCCGTACAGTTTAATATCACCCAGTGTAAGCCCTCTCTCCTGCTCCCCGTACAGTTTAATATCCCCCCGTGTAATCCCGCTCTCCTGCTCCCCATACACTTTACTATCTCCCCGTGTAATCGCGCTCTCCTGATCCTCGTACAGTTTACTATCCCCCCGTGTAATCCCGCTCTCCTGATCCCCGTACAGTTTACTATCCCCCCGTGTAATCCCGCTATCCTGGTCCCCGTACAGTTTAATATCCCCCCCGGTGTAATCCGGCTCTCCTGCTCCCCATACAGTTTAATATCCCCCCCGTGTAATCCCGCTCTCCTGCTCCCCGTACAGTTTACTATCCCCCCGGTTTAATCCCGCTCTCCTGCTCCCCGTACAGTTTAATATCGCCCCGGTGTAATCACGCTCTCCTGCTCCCCGTACACTTTACTATCCCCCCGTGTAATCCCGCTCTCCTGATCCTCGTACAGTTTACTATCCCCCCGTGTAATCCCGCTCTGATGCTCCCCGTACAGTTTACTATCCCCCCGGTGTAATCCCGCTTTCCTGCTCCCCGTACAGTTTAATATCCCCCCCCCCGTGTAGTCCCGCTCTCCTGCTCCCCGTAGAGTTTAA
This sequence comes from Pristiophorus japonicus, assembly GCF_044704955.1. NCBI lineage: Eukaryota > Metazoa > Chordata > Chondrichthyes > Pristiophoridae > Pristiophorus > Pristiophorus japonicus. Next base: position 161,044,352 of record NC_091987.1, read on the forward strand.
TTTCCCCCCGGTGTAATCCGGCTCTCCTGCTCCCGGTACAGTTTAATATCCCCCCCCGGTGTAATCCCGCTCTCCTGCTCCCCGTACAGTTTAATATCCCCCCCGTGTAATCCCGCTCTCCGCCTCCCCGTACAGTTTAATATCCCCCCGGTGTAATCACGCTCTCCTGCTCCCCGTACAGTTTAATATCCCCCCGTGTAATCCCGCTCTCCTGCTCCCCGTACAGTTTAATATCCCCCCGGTGTAATCCCGCTCTCCTGCTCCCCGTACAGTTTAATATCCCCCCGTGTAATCCCGCTCTCCTGCTCCCTGTACAGTTTAATATCCCCCCGGTGTAATCCCGCTGTCCTGCTCCCCGTACAGTTTAATATCACCCAGTGTAAGCCCTCTCTCCTGCTCCCCGTACAGTTTAATATCCCCCCCGTGGAATCCCGCTCTTCTGCTCCGCCGTACAGTTTAATATCCCCCCGTGTAATCCCGCTCTCCTGATCCCCGTACAGTTTACTATCCCCCCGTGTAATCCCGCTCTCCTGATCCCCGTACAGTTTACTATCCCCCCGTGTAATCCCGCTCTCCTACTCCCCGTACAGTTTACTATCCCCCTGGTGTAATCCCGCTCTCCTGATCCCCGTACAGTTTACTATCCCCCCGTGTAATCCCGCTCTCCTGATCCCCGTACAGTTTACTATCCCCCCGTGTAATCCCGCTCTCCTACTCCCCGTACAGTTTAATATCCCCCCGTGTAATCCCGCTCTCCTGCTCCCCGTACAGTTTAATATCCCCCGGTGTAATCCCGCTCTCCTGCTCCCCGTACAGTTTACTATCCCCCCGTGTAATCCCGCTCTGATGCTCCCTGTACAGTTTAATATCCCCTCGGTGTAATCCCGCTGTCCTGCTCCCCGTCCAGTTTAATATCACCCAGTGTAAGCCCTCTCTCCTGCTCCCCGTACAGTTTAATATCCCCCCTGTGTAATCCCGCTCTCGTACTCCGCCGTACAGTTTAATATCCCCCCGTGTAATCCCGCTCTCCTGCTCCCCATACACTTTACTATCCCCCCGTGTAATCCCGCTCTCCTGATCCTCGTACAGTTTACTATCCCCCCGTGTAATCCCGCTTTCCTGATCCCCGTACAGTTTACTATCCCCCCGTGTAATCCCGCTCTCCTGATCCCCATTCAGTTTACTATCCCCCCGTGAAATCCCGCTCTCCTGATCCCCGTACAGTTTACTATCCCCCATGTGTAATCCCGCTCTCCTACTCCCCGTACAGTTTACTATCCCCCCGTGTAATCCCGCTCTCCTGATCCCCGTACAGTTTACTATCCCCCCGTGTAACCCGCTCTCGTACTCCGCCGTACAGTTTAATATCCCACCGTGTAATCCCGCTCTCCTGCCTCCTGTACAGTTTAATATCCCCCCGGTATAATTCCGCTGTCCTGCTCCCCGTACAGTTTAATATCACCCAGTGTAAGCCCTCTCTCCTGCTCCCCGTACAGTTTAATATCCCCCCGTGTAATCCCGCTCTCCTGCTCCCCATATACTTTACTATCTCCCCGTGTAATCCCGCTCTCCTGATCCTCGTACAGTTTACTATCCCCCCGTGTAATCCCGCTCTCCTGATCCCCGTACAGTTTACTATCCCCCCGTGTAATCCCGCTATCCTGGTCCCCGTACAGTTTAATATCCCCCCCGGTGTAATCCGGCTCTCCTGCTCCCCATACAGTTTAATATCCCCCCCGTGTAATCCCGCTCTCCTGCTCCCCGTACAGTTTACTATCCCCCCGGTTTAATCCCGCTCTCCTGCTCCCCGTACAGTTTAATATCGCCCCGGTGTAATCACGCTCTCCTGCTCCCCATACACTTTACTATCCCCCCGTGTAATCCCGCTCTCCTGATCCTCGTACAGTTTACTATCCCCCCGTGTAATCCCGCTCTCCTGATCCCCGTACAGTTTACTATCCCCCCGTGAAATCCCGCTCTCCTGATCCCCGTACAGTTTACTATCCCCCATGTGTAATCCCGCTCTCCTACTCCCCGTACAGTTTAATATCCCCCCCGGTGTAATCCCGCTCTCCTGCTCCCCGTACAGTTTAATATCCCCCCGTGTAATCCCGCTATCCTTCCGCTGTCCTGCTCCCCGTACAGTTTAATATCACCCAGTGTAATCCCTCTCTCCTGCTCCCCGTACAGTTTAATATCCCCCCCGTGGAATCCCGCTCTTCTGCTCCCCGTACAGTTTAATATCCCCCCGTGTAATCCCGCTCTCCTGCCTCCTGTACAGTTTAATATCCCCCCGGTATAATTCCGCTGTCCTGCTCCCCGTACAGTTTAATATCACCCAGTGTAAGCTCTCTCTCCTGCTCCCCGTACAGTTTAATAACCCCCCCATGTAATCCAGCTCTCCTGCTCCCCGTACAGTTTAATATACCCCCTTGTAATCCCGTTCTCCTGCTCCCTGTACAGTTTAATATCCCCCCGGTGTAATCCCGCTGTCCTGCTCCCCGTACAGTTTAATAACACCCAGTGTAAGCCCTCTCTCCTGCTCCCCGTACAGTTTAATATCCCCCCCGTGTAATCCCGCGCTCGTGCTCCGCCGTACAGTTTAATATCCGCCCATGTAATCCCGCTCTCCTGCTCCCCATACACTTTACTATCCCCCCGTGTAATCCCGCTCTCCTGATCCTCGTACAGTTTACTATCCCCCCGTGTAATCCCTCTCTCCTGATCCCCGTACAGTTTACTATCCTCCCGTGAAATCCCGCTCTCCTGATCCCCGTACAGTTTACTATCCCCCCGTGTAATCCCGCTCTCCTACTCCCCGTACAGTTTACTATTCCCCCGTGTAATCCCGCTCTCCTGCTCCCCGTACAGTTTACTATCCCCCCGTGTAATCCCGCTCTCCTGCTCCCCGTACAGTTTACTATCCCCCCGGTGTAATCCCGCTTTCCTGCTCCCCGTACAGTTTAATATCCCCCCCCGTGTAGTCCCGCTCTCCTGCTCCCCGTAGAGTTTAATTTCCCCCCGGTGTAATACGGCTCTCCTGCTCCCGGTACAGTTTAATATCCCCCCCGGTGTAATCCCGCTCTCCTGCTCCCCGTACAGTTTAATATCCCCCCCGTGTAATCCCGCTCTCCTGCTCCCCGTACAGTTTAATATCCCCCCGGTGTAATCACGCTCTCCTGTTCCCCGTACAGTTTAATATCCCCCCGTGTAATCCCGCTCTCCTGCTCCCCGTACAGTTTAATATCCCCCCGGTGTAATCCCGCTCTCCTGCTCCCCGTACAGTTTAATATCCCCCCGTGTAATCCCGCTCTCCTGCTCCCTGTACAGTTTAATATCCCCCCGGTGTAATCCCGCTGTCCTGCTCCCCGTACAGTTTAATATCACCCAGTGTAAGCCCTCTCTCCTGCTCCCCGTACAGTTTAATATCCCCCCCGTGGAATCCCGCTCTTCTGCTCCGCCGTACAGTTTAATATCCCCCCGTGTAATCCCGCTCTCCTGCTCCCCAGACACTTTACTATCCCCCCGTGTAATCCCGCTGTCCTGCTCCCCGTACAGTTTACTATCCCCCCGTGAAATCCCGCTCTCCTGATCCTCGTTCAGTTTACTATCCCCCCGTGTAATCCCGCTCTCCTGATCCCCGTACAGTTTACTATCCCCCCGTGTAATCCCGCTCTCCTGATCCCCGTACAGTTTACTATCCCCCCGTGAAATCCCGCTCTCCTGATCCCCGTACAGTTTACTATCCCCCCGTGTAATCCCGCTCTCCTACTCCCCGTACAGTTTACTATCCCCCTGGTGTAATCCCGCTCTCCTGATCCCCGTACAGTTTACTATCCCCCCGTGTAATCCCGCTCTCCTGATCCCCGTACAGTTTACTATCCCCCCGTGTAATCCCGCTCTCCTACTCCCCGTACAGTTTAATATCCCCCCGTGTAATCCCGCTCTCCTGCTCCCCGTACAGTTTAATATCCCCCGGTGTAATCCCGCTCTCCTGCTCCCCGTACAGTTTACTATCCCCCCGTGTAATCCCGCTCTGATGCTCCCCGTACAGTTTACTATTCCCCCGGTGTAATCCCGCTCTCCTGCTCCCCGTACAGTTTAATATCCCCCCGGTGTAATCCTGCTCTCCTGCTCCCCGTACAATTTAATATCCCCCCGTGTAATCCCGCTCTCCTGCTCCCTGTACAGTTTAATATCCCCCCGGTGTAATCCCGCTGTCCTGCTCCCCGTCCAGTTTAATATCACCCAGTGTAAGCCCTCTCTCCTGCTCCCCGTACAGTTTAATATCCCCCCTGTGTAATCCCGCTCTCGTACTCCGCCGTACAGTTTAATATCCCCCCGTGTAATCCCGCTCTCCTGCTCCCCATACACTTTACTATCCCCCCGTGTAATCCCGCTCTCCTGATCCTCGTACAGTTTACTATCCCCCCGTGTAATCCCGCTTTCCTGATCCCCGTACAGTTTACTATCCCCCCGTGTAATCCCGCTCTCCTGATCCCCGTTCAGTTTACTATCCCCCCGTGAAATCCCGCTCTCCTGATCCCCGTACAGTTTACTATCCCCCATGTGTAATCCCGCTCTCCTGATCCCCGTACAGTTTACTATCCCCCCGTGTAATCCCGCTCTCGTACTCCGCCGTACAGTTTAATATCCCACCGTGTAATCCCGCTCTCCTGCCTCCTGTACAGTTTAATATCCCCCCGGTATAATTCCGCTGTCCTGCTCCCCGTACAGTTTAATATCACCCAGTGTAAGCCCTCTCTCCTGCTCCCCGTACAGTTTAATATCACCCAGTGTAATCCCGCTCTCCTGCCTGCTGTACAGTTTAATATCCCCCCGGTATAATTCCGCTGTCCTGCTCCCCGTACAATTTAATATCACCCAGTGTAAGCCCTCTCTCCTGCTCCGCCGTACAGTTTAATATCCCCCCGTGTAATCCCGCTCTCCTGCTCCCCATACACTTTACTATCTCCCCGTGTAATCCCGCTCTCCTGATCCTCGTACAGTTTACTATTCCCCCGTGTAATCCCGCTCTCCTGCTCCCCGTACAGTTTACTATCCCCCCGTGTAATCCCGCTCTCCTGCTCCCCGTACAGTTTACTATCCCCCCGGTGTAATCCCGCTTTCCTGCTCCCCGTACAGTTTAATATCCCCCCCCCGTGTAGTCCCGCTCTCCTGCTCCCCGCAGAGTTTAATTTCCCCCCGGTGTAATCCGGCTCTCCTGCTTCCGGTACAGTTTAATATCCCCCCCGGTGTAATCCCGCTCTCCTGCTCCCCGTACAGTTTAATATCCCCCCCGTGTAATCCCGCTCTCCGCCTCCCCGTACAGTTTAATATGCCCCCGGTGTAATCACGCTCTCCTGCTCCCCGTACAGTTTAATATCCCCCCGTGTAATCCCGCTCTCCTGCTCCCCGTACAGTTTAATATCCCCCCGGTGTAATCCCGCTCTCCTGCTCCCCGTACAGTTTAATATCCCCCCGTGTAATCCCGCTCTCCTGCTCCCTGTACAGTTTAATATCCCCCCGGTGTAATCCCGCTGTCCTGCTCCCCGTACAGTTTAATATCACCCAGTGTAAGCCCTCTCTCCTGCTCCCCGTACAGTTTAATATCCCTCCCGTGGAATCCCGCTCTTCTGCTCCGCCGTACAGTTTAATATCCCCCCGTGTAATCCCGCTCTCCTGATCCCCGTACAGTTTACTATCCCCCCGTGTAATCCCGCTCTCCTGATCCCCGTACAGTTTACTATCGCCCCGTGTAATCCCGCTCTCCTACTCCCCGTACAGTTTACTATCCCCCTGGTGTAATCCCGCTCTCCTGATCCCCGTACAGTTTACTATCCCCCCGTGTAATCCCGCTCTCCTGATCCCCGTACAGTTTACTATCCCCCCGTGTAATCCCGCTATCCTACTCCCCGTACAGTTTAATATCCCCCCGTGTAATTCCGCTCTCCTGCTCCCCGTACAGTTTAATATCCCCCGGTGTAATCCCGCTCTCCTGCTCCCCGTACAGTTTACTATCCCCCCGTGTAATCCCGCTCTGATGCTCCCCGTACAGTTTACTATTCCCCCGGTGTAATCCCGCTCTCCTGCTCTCCGTACAGTTTAATATCCCCCCGGTGTAATCCCGCTCTCCTGCTCCCCGTACTGTTTAATATCCCCCCGGTGTAATCCCGCTGTCCTGCTCCCCGTCCAGTTTAATATCACCCAGTGTAAGCCCTCTCTCCTGCTCCGCGTACAGTTTAATATCCCCCCTGTGTAATCCCGCTCTCGTACTCCGCCGTACAGTTTAATATCCCCCCGTGTAATCCCGCTCTCCTGCTCCCCATACACTTTACTATCCCCCCGTGTAATCCCGCTCTCCTGATCCTCGTACAGTTTACTATCCCCCCGTGTAATCCCGCTTTCCTGATCCCCGTACAGTTTACTATCCCCCCGTGTAATCCCGCTCTCCTGATCCCCGTTCAGTTTACTATCCCCCCGTGAAATCCCGCTCTCCTGATCCCCGTACAGTTTACTATCCCCCATGTGTAATCCCGCTCTCCTACTCCCCGTACAGTTTACTATCCCCCCGTGTAATCCCGCTCTCCTGATCCCCGTACAGTTTACTATCCCCCCGTGTAATCCCGCTCTCGTACTCCGCCGTACAGTTTAATATCCCACCGTGTAATCCCGCTCTCCTGCCTCCTGTACAGTTTAATATCCCCCCGATATAATTCCGCTGTCCTGCTCCCCGTACAGTTTAATGTCACCCAGTGTAAGCCCTCTCTCCTGCTCCCCGTACAGTTTAATATCCCCCCGTGTAATCCCGCTCTCCTGCTCCCCATACACTTTACTATCTCCCCGTGTAATCCCGCTCTCCTGATCCTCGTACAGTTTACTATCCCCCCGTGTAATCCCGCTCTCCTGATCCCCGTACAGTTTACTATCCCCCCGTGTAATCCCGCTATCCTGGTCCCCGTACAGTTTAATATCCCCCCCGGTGTAATCCGGCTCTCCTGCTCCCCATACAGTTTAATATCCCCCCCGTGTAATCCCGCTCTCCTGCTCCCCGTACAGTTTACTATCCCCCCGGTTTAATCCCGCTCTCCTGCTCCCCGTACAGTTTAATATCGCCCCGGTGTAATCACGCTCTCCTGCTCCCCGTACACTTTACTATCCCCCCGTGTAATCCCGCTCTCCTGATCCTCGTACAGTTTACTATCCCCCCGTGTAATCCCGCTCTGATGCTCCCCGTACAGTTTACTATCCCCCCGGTGTAATCCCGCTTTCCTGCTCCCCGTACAGTTTAATATCCCCCCCCCGTGTAGTCCCGCTCTCCTGCTCCCCGTAGAGTTTAATTTCCCCCCGGTGTAATCCGGCTCTCCTGCTCCCGGTACAGTTTAATATCCCCCCCCGGTGTAATCCCGCTCTCCTGCTCCCCGTACAGTTTAATATCCCCCCCGTGTAATCCCGCTCTCCGCCTCCCCGTACAGTTTAATATCCCCCCGGTGTAATCACGCTCTCCTGCTCCCCGTACAGTTTAATATCCCCCCGTGTAATCCCGCTCTACTGCTCCCCGTACAGTTTAATATCCCCCCGGTGTAATCCCGCTCTCCTGCTCCCCGTACAGTTTAATATCCCCCCGTGTAATCCCGCTCTCCTGATCCCCGTACAGTTTACTATCCCCCCGTGTAATCCCGCTCTCCTGATCCCCGTACAGTTTACTATCCCCCCGTGTAATCCCGCTCTCCTACTCCCCGTACAGTTTAATATCCCCCCCATGTAATCCCGCTCTCCTGATCCCCGTACAGTTTAATATCCCCCGGTGTAATCCCGCTCTCCTGCTCCCCGTACAGTTTACTATCCCCCCGTGTAATCCCGCTCTGATGCTCCCCGTACAGTTTACTATTCCCCCGGTGTAATCCCGCTCTCCTGCTCCCCGTACAGTTTAATATCCCCCCGGTGTAATCCCGCTCTCCTGCTCCCCGTACAGTTTAATATCCCCCCGTGTAATCCCGCTCTCCTGCTCCCTGTACAGTTTAATATCCCCCCGGTGTTATCCCGCTGTCCTGCTCCCCGTCCAGTTTAATATCACCCAGTGTAAGCCCTCTCTCCTGCTCCCCGTACAGTTTAATATTCCCCCTGTGTAATCCCGCTCTCGTACTCCGCCGTACAGTTTAATATCCCCCCGTGTAATCCCGCTCTCCTGCTCCCCATACACTTTACTATCCCCCCGTGTAATCCCGCTCTCCTGATCCTCGTACAGTTTACTATCCCCCCGTGTAATCCCGCTCTCCTGATCCCTGTTCAGAATACTATCCCCCCGTGAAATCCCGCTCTCCTGATCCCCGTACAGTTTACTATCCCCCATGTGTAATCCCGCTCTCCTACTCCCCGTACAGTTTACTATCCCCCCGTGTAATCCCGCTCTCCTGATCCCCGTACAGTTTACTATCCCCCCGTGTAATCCCGCTCTCGTACTCCGCCGTACAGTTTAATATCCCACCGTGTAATCCCGCTCTCCTGCCTCCTGTACAGTTTAATATCCCCCCGGTATAATTCCGCTGTCCTGCTCCCCGTACAGTTTAATATCACCCAGTGTAAGCCCTCTCTCCTGCTCCCCGTACAGTTTAATATCCCCCCGTGTAATCCCGCTCTCCTGCTCCCCATACACTTTACTATCTCCCCGTGTAATCCCGCTCTCCTGATCCTCGTACAGTTTACTATCCCCCCGTGTAATCCCGCTCTCCTGATCCCCGTACAGTTTACTATCCCCCCGTGTAATCCCGCTATCCTGGTCCCCGTACAGTTTAATATCCCCCCCGGTGTAATCCGGCTCTCCTGCTCCCCATACAGTTTAATATCCCCCCCGTGTAATCCCGCTCTCCTGCTCCCCGTACAGTTTACTATCCCCCCGGTTTAATCCCGCTCTCCTGCTCCCCGTACAGTTTAATATCGCCCCGGTGTAATCACGCTCTCCTGCTCTCCATACACTTTACTATCCCCCCGTGTAATCCCGCTCTCCTGATCCTCGTACAGTTTACTATCCCCCCGTGTAATCCCGCTCTCCTGATCCCCGTACAGTTTACTATCCCCCCGTGAAATCCCGCTCTCCTGATCCCCGTACAGTTTACTATCCCCCATGTGTAATCCCGCTCTCCTACTCCCCGTACAGTTTAATATCCCCCCCGGTGTAATCCCGCTCTCCTGCTCCCCGTACAGTTTAATATCCCCCCGTGTAATCCCGCTATCCTTCCGCTGTCCTGCTCCCCGTACAGTTTAATATCACCCAGTGTAATCCCTCTCTCCTGCTCCCCGTACAGTTTAATATCCCCCCCCGTGTAATCCCGCTCTCCTGCTCCGCCGTACATTTTAATATCCCCCCGTGTAATCCCGCTCTCCTGCTCCCCATACACTTTACTATCTCGCCGTGTAATCCCGCTCTCCTGATCCTCGTACAGTTTACTATCTCCCCGTGTAATACCGCTCTCCTGATCCCCGTACAGTATACTATCCCATCGTGTAATCCCGCTCTCCTGATCCCCATAAACTTTACTATCTCCCCGTGTAATCCCGCTCTCCTGCTCCCCGTACAATTTAATATCCCCCCCATGTAATCCCGCTCTCCTGCTCCCCGTACAGTTTACTATCCCCCCCGGTGTAAACCCGCTCTCCTGCTCCCCGTACAGTTTACTATCCCCCCGGTGTAATCCAGCTCTCCTGCTCCCCGTACAGTTTAATATCCCCCCGCTGTAATCACACTCTCCTGCTCCCCGTACAGTTTAATATCCCCCCGTGTAATCCCGCTCTCCTGCTCCGCCGTACAGTTTAATATCCCCCCGTGTAATCCCGCTCTCCTGCTCCCTAACACTTTACGATCTCCCCGTGTAAACCCGCTCTCCTGGTCCTCGTACAGTTTACTATCCCCCCGTGTAATCCCGCTCTCCTGATCCTCGTACAGTTTTCTATCCCCCCGTGTAATCCCGCTCTCCTGATCCCCGTACAGTTTAATATCCCCCCCGGTGTAATCCCGCTCTCCTGCTCCCCGTACAGTTTAATATCCCCCCCTTGTAATCCCGCACTCCTGCTCCCCGTACAGTTTACTATCCCCCCGGTTTAATCCCGCTCTCCTGCTCCCCGTACAGTTTAATATCCCCCCGGTTTAATCACGCTCTCCTGCTCCCCGTACAGTTTAATATCCCCCCGTGTAATCCCGCTCTCCTGCTCCCCGTACAGTTTAATATCCCCCCGGTGTAATCCCGCTCTCCTGCTCCCCATACACTTTACTATCCCCCCGTGTAATCCCGCTCTCCTGATCCTCGTACAGTTTACTATCTCCCCGTGTAATCCCGCTCTCCTGATCCCCGTACAGTTTAGTATCCCCCCGTGTAATCCCGCTCTCCTGATCCCCGTTCAGTTTACTATCCCCCCGTGAAATCCCACTCTCCTGATCCCCGTACAGTTTACTATCCCCCCCGTGTAATCCCGCTCTCCTACTCCCCGTACAGTTTACTATCCCCCCGTGTAATCCCGCTCTCCTGATCCCCGTACAGTTTAATATCCCCCCGTGTAATCCCGCTCTCCTGCTCCCCGTACAATTTAATATCCCCCCCATGTAATCCCGCTCTCCTGCTCCCCGTACAGTTTACTATCCCCCCCGGTGTAAACCCGCTCTCCTGCTCCCCGTACAGTTTACTATCCCCCCGGTGTAATCCAGCTCTCCTGCTCCCCGTACAGTTTAATATCCCCCCGCTGTAATCACACTCTCCTGCTCCCCGTACAGTTTAATATCCCCCCGTGTAATCCCGCTCTCCTGCTCCCCGTACAGTTTAATATCCCCCCGTGTAATCCCGCTCTCCTGTCTCCTGTACAGTTCAATATCCCCCCGGTATAATTCCGCTGTCCTGCTCCCCGTACAGTTTAATATCACCCAATGTAAGCCCTCTCTCCTGCTCCCCGTACAGTTTAATATCACCCAGTGTAATCCCGCTCTCCTGCTCCGCCGTACAGTTTAATATCCCCCCGTGTAATCCCGCTCTCCTGCTCCCCATACACTTTACGATCTCCCCGTGTAAACCCGCTCTCCTGGTCCTCGTACAGTTTACTATCCCCCCGTGTAATCCCGCTCTCCTGATCCTCGTACAGTTTACTATCCCCCCGTGTAATCCCGCTCTCCTGATCCCCGTACAGTTTAATATCCCCCCCGGTGTAATCCCGCTCTCCTGCTCCCCGTACAGTTTAATATCCCCCATGTGTAATCCCGCTCTCCTACTCCCCGTACAGTTTACTATCCCCCCGGTTTAATCCCGCTCTCCTGCTCCCCGTACAGTTTACTATCCCCCCGTGTAATCCCGCTCTCGTACTCCGCCGTACAGTTTAATATCCCACCGTGTAATCCCGCTCTCCTGCCTCCTGTACAGTTTAATATCCCCCCGGTATAATTCCGCTGTCCTGCTCCCCGTACAGTTTAATATCACCCAGTGTAAGCCCTCTCTCCTGCTCCCCGTACAGTTTAATATCACCCAGTGTAATCCCGCTCTCCTGCCTGCTGTACAGTTTAATATCCCCCCGGTATAATTCCGCTGTCCTGCTCCCCGTACAATTTAATATCACCCAGTGTAAGCCCTCTCTCCTGCTCCGCCGTACAGTTTAATATCCCCCCGTGTAATCCCGCTCTCCTGCTCCCCATACACTTTACTATCTCCCCGTGTAATCCCGCTCTCCTGATCCTCGTACAGTTTACTATTCCCCCGTGTAATCCCGCTCTCCTGCTCCCCGTACAGTTTACTATCCCCCCGTGTAATCCCGCTCTCCTGCTCCCCGTACAGTTTACTATCCCCCCGGTGTAATCCCGCTTTCCTGCTCCCCGTACAGTTTAATATCCCCCCCCCGTGTAGTCCCGCTCTCCTGCTCCCCGCAGAGTTTAATTTCCCCCCGGTGTAATCCGGCTCTCCTGCTTCCGGTACAGTTTAATATCCCCCCCGGTGTAATCCCGCTCTCCTGCTCCCCGTACAGTTTAATATCCCCCCCGTGTAATCCCGCTCTCCGCCTCCCCGTACAGTTTAATATGCCCCCGGTGTAATCACGCTCTCCTGCTCCCCGTACAGTTTAATATCCCCCCGTGTAATCCCGCTCTCCTGCTCCCCGTACAGTTTAATATCCCCCCGGTGTAATCCCGCTCTCCTGCTCCCCGTACAGTTTAATATCCCCCCGTGTAATCCCGCTCTCCTGCTCCCTGTACAGTTTAATATCTCCCCGGTGTAATCCCGCTGTCCTGCTCCCCGTACAGTTTAATATCACCCAGTGTAAGCCCTCTCTCCTGCTCCCCGTACAGTTTAATATCCCCCCCGTGGAATCCCGCTCTTCTGCTCCGCCGTACAGTTTAATATCCCCCCGTGTAATCCCGCTCTCCTGATCCCCATACAGTTTACTATCCCCCCGTGTAATCCCGCTCTCCTGATCCCCGTACAGTTTACTATCGCCCCGTGTAATCCCGCTCTCCTACTCCCCGTACAGTTTACTATCCCCCTGGTGTAATCCCGCTCTCCTGATCCCCGTACAGTTTACTATCCCCCCGTGTAATCCCGCTCTCCTGATCCCCGTACAGTTTACTATCCCCCCGTGTAATCCCGCTATCCTACTCCCCGTACAGTTTAATATCCCCCCGTGTAATCCCGCTCTCCTGCTCCCCGTACAGTTTAATATCCCCCGGTGTAATCCCGCTCTCCTGCTCCCCGTACAGTTTACTATCCCCCCGTGTAATCCCGCTCTGATGCTCCCCGTACAGTTTACTATTCCCCCGGTGTAATCCTGCTCTCCTGCTCTCCGTACAGTTTAATATCCCCCCGGTGTAATCCCGCTCTCCTGCTCCCCGTACAGTTTAATATCCCCCCGTGTAATCCCGCTCTCCTGCTCCCTGTACAGTTTAATATCCCCCCGGTGTAATCCCGCTGTCCTGCTCCCCGTCCAGTTTAATATCACCCAGTGTAAGCCCTCTCTCCTGCTCCGCGTACAGTTTAATATCCCCCCTGTGTAATCCCGCTCTCGTACTCCGCCGTACAGTTTAATATCCCCCCGTGTAATCCCGCTCTCCTGCTCCCCATACACTTTACTATCCCCCCGTGTAATCCCGCTCTCCTGATCCTCGTACAGTTTACTATCCCCCCGTGTAATCCCGCTTTCCTGATCCCCGTACAGTTTACTATCCCCCCGTGTAATCCCGCTCTCCTGATCCCCGTTCAGTTTACTATCCCCCCGTGAAATCCCGCTCTCCTGATCCCCGTACAGTTTACTATCCCCCATGTGTAATCCCGCTCTCCTACTCCCCGTACAGTTTACTATCCCCCCGTGTAATCCCCCTCTCCTGATCCCCGTACAGTTTACTATCCCCCCGTGTAATCCCGCTCTCGTACTCCGCCGTACAGTTTAATATCCCACCGTGTAATCCCGCTCTCCTGCCTCCTGTACAGTTTAATATCCCCCCGGTATAATTCCGCTGTCCTGCACCCCGTACAGTTTAATGTCACCCAGTGTAAGCCCTCTCTCCTGCTCCCCGTACAGTTTAATATCCCCCCGTGTAATCCCGCTCTCCTGCTCCCCATACACTTTACTATCTCCCCGTGTAATCCCGCTCTCCTGATCCTCGTACAGTTTACTATCCCCCCGTGTAATCCCGCTCTCCTGATCCCCGTACAGTTTACTATCCCCCCGTGTAATCCCGCTATCCTGGTCCCCGTACAGTTTAATATCCCCCCCGGTGTAATCCGGCTCTCCTGCTCCCCATACAGTTTAATATCCCCCCCGTGTAATCCCGCTCTCCTGCTCCCCGTACAGTTTACTATCCCCCCGGTTTAATCCCGCTCTCCTGCTCCCCGTACAGTTTAATATCGCCCCGGTGTAATCACGCTCTCCTGCTCCCCGTACACTTTACTATCCCCCCGTGTAATCCCGCTCTCCTGATCCTCGTACAGTTTACTATCCCCCCGTGTAATCCCGCTCTGATGCTCCCCGTACAGTTTACTATCCCCCCGGTGTAATCCCGCTTTCCTGCTCCCCGTACAGTTTAATATCCCCCCCCCGTGTAGTCCCGCTCTCCTGCTCCCCGTAGAGTTTAATTTCCCCCCGGTGTAATCCGGCTCTCCTGCTCCCGGTACAGTTTAATATCCCCCCCCGGTGTAATCCCGCTCTCCTGCTCCCCGTACAGTTTAATATCCCCCCCGTGTAATCCCGCTCTCCGCCTCCCCGTACAGTTTAATATCCCCCCGGTGTAATCACGCTCTCCTGCTCCCCGTACAGTTTAATATCCCCCCGTGTAATCCCGCTCTCCTGCTCCCCGTACAGTTTAATATCCCCCCGGTGTAATCCCGCTCTCCTGCTCCCCGTACAGTTTAATATCCCCCCGTGTAATCCCGCTCTCCTGCTCCCTGTACAGTTTAATATCCCCCCGGTGTAATCCCGCTGTCCTGCTCCCCGTACAGTTTAATATCACCCAGCGTAAGCCCTCTCTCCTGCTCCCCGTACAGTTTAATATCCCCCCCGTGGAATCCCGCTCTTCTGCTCCGCCGTACAGTTTAATATCCCCCCGTGTAATCCCGCTCTCCTGATCCCCGTACAGTTTACTATCCCCCCGTGTAATCCCGCTCTCCTGATCCCCGTACAGTTTACTATCCCCCCGTGTAATCCCGCTCTCCTACTCCCCGTACAGTTTACTATCCCCCTGGTGTAATCCCGCTCTCCTGATCCCCGTACAGTTTACTATCCCCCCGTGTAATCCCGCTCTCCTGATCCCCGTACAGTTTACTATCCCCCCGTGTAATCCCGCTCTCCTACTCCCCGTACAGTTTAATATCCCCCCGTGTAATCCCGCTCTCCTGCTCCCCGTCCAGTTTAATATCCCCCGGTGTAATCCCGCTCTCCTGCTCCCCGTACAGTTTACTATCCCCCCGTGTAATCCCGCTCTGATGCTCCCCGTACAGTTTACTATTCCCCCGGTGTAATCCCGCTCTCCTGCTCCCCGTACAGTTTAATATCCCCCCGGTGTAATCCCGCTCTCCTGCTCCCCGTACAGTTTAATATCCCCCCGTGTAATCCCGCTCTCCTGCTCCCTGTACAGTTTAATATCCCCCCGGTGTAATCCCGCTGTCCTGCTCCCCGTCCAGTTTAATATCACCCAGTGTAAGCCCTCTCTCCTGCTCCCCGTACAGTTTAATATCCCCCCTGTGTAATCCCGCTCTCGTACTCCGCCGTACAGTTTAATATCCCCCCGTGTAATCCCGCTCTCCTGCTCCCCATACACTTTACTATCCCCCCGTGTAATCCCGCTCTCCTGATCCTCGTACAGTTTACTATCCCCCCGTGTAATCCCGCTTTCCTGATCCCCGTACAGTTTACTATCCCCCCGTGTAATCCCGCTCTCCTGATCCCCGTTCAGTTTACTATCCCCCCGTGAAATCCCGCTCTCCTGATCCCCGTACAGTTTACTATCCCCCATGTGTAATCCCGCTCTCCTACTCCCCGTACAGTTTACTATCCCCCCGTGTAATCCCGCTCTCCTGATCCCCGTACAGTTTACTATCCCCCCGTGTAATCCCGCTCTCGTACTCCGCCGTACAGTTTAATATCCCACCGTGTAATCCCGCTCTCCTGCCTCCTGTACAGTTTAATATCCCCCCGGTATAATTCCGCTGTCCTGCTCCCCGTACAGTTTAATATCACCCAGTGTAAGCCCTCTCTCCTGCTCCCCGTACAGTTTAATATCCCCCCGTGTAATCCCGCTCTCCTGCTCCCCATACACTTTACTATCTCCCCGTGTAATCCCGCTCTCCTGATCCTCGTACAGTTTACTATCCCCCCGTGTAATCCCGCTCTCCTGATCCCCGTACAGTTTACTATCCCCCCGTGTAATCCCGCTATCCTGGTCCCCGTACAGTTTAATATCCCCCCCGGTGTAATCCGGCTCTCCTGCTCCCCATACAGTTTAATATCCCCCCCGTGTAATCCCGCTCTCCTGCTCCCCGTACAGTTTACTATCCCCCCGGTTTAATCCCGCTCTCCTGCTCCCCGTACAGTTTAATATCGCCCCGGTGTAATCACGCTCTCCTGCTCCCCATACACTTTACTATCCCCCCGTGTAATCCCGCTCTCCTGATCCTCGTACAGTTTACTATCCCCCCGTGTAATCCCGCTCTCCTGATCCCCGTACAGTTTACTATCCCCCCGTGAAATCCCGCTCTCCTGATCCCCGTACAGTTTACTATCCCCCATGTGTAATCCCGCTCTCCTACTCCCCGTACAGTTTAATATCCCCCCCGGTGTAATCCCGCTCTCCTGCTCCCCGTACAGTTTAATATCCCCCCGTGTAATCCCGCTATCCTTCCGCTGTCCTGCTCCCCGTACAGTTTAATATCACTCAGTGTAATCCCTCTCTCCTGCTCCCCGTACAGTTTAATATCCCCCCCGTGTAATCCCGCTCTCCTGCTCCGCCGTACATTTTAATATCCCCCCGTGTAATCCCGCTCTCCTGCTCCCCATACACTTTACTATCTCGCCGTGTAATCCCGCTCTCCTGATCCTCGTACAGTTTACTATCTCCCCGTGTAATACCGCTCTCCTGATCCCCGTACAGTATACTATCCCATCGTGTAATCCCGCTCTCCTGATCCCCATAAACTTTACTATCTCCCCGTGTAATCCCGCTCTCCTGCTCCCCGTACAATTTAATATCCCCCCCATGTAATCCCGCTCTCCTGCTCCCCGTACAATTTACTATCCCCCCCGGTGTAAACCCGCTCTCCTGCTCCCCGTACAGTTTACTATCCCCCCGGTGTAATCCAGCTCTCCTGCTCCCCGTACAGTTTAATATCCCCCCGCTGTAATCACACTCTCCTGCTCCCCGTACAGTTTAATATCCCCCCGTGTAATCCCGCTTTCCTGCTCCCCGTACAGTTTAATATCCCCCCGTGTAATCCCGCTCTCCTGTCTCCTGTACAGTTCAATATCCCCCCGGTATAATTCCGCTGTCCTGCTCCCCGTACAGTTTAATATCACCCAATGTAAGCCCTCTCTCCTGCTCCCCGTACAGTTTAATATCACCCAGTGTAATCCCGCTCTCCTGCTCCGCCGTACAGTTTAATATCCCCCCGTGTAATCCCGCTCTCCTGCTCCCTAACACTTTACGATCTCCCCGTGTAAACCCGCTCTCCTGGTCCTCGTACAGTTTACTATCCCCCCGTGTAATCCCGCTCTCCTGATCCTCGTACAGTTTTCTATCCCCCCGTGTAATCCCGCTCTCCTGATCCCCGTACAGTTTAATATCCCCCCCGGTGTAATCCCGCTCTCCTGCTCCCCGTACAGTTTAATATCCCCCCCGTGTAATCCCGCACTCCTGCTCCCCGTACAGTTTACTATCCCCCCGGTTTAATCCCGCTCTCCTGCTCCCCGTACAGTTTAATATCCCCCCGGTGTAATCCCGCTCTCCTGCTCCCCATACACTTTACTATCCCCCCGTGTAATCCCGCTCTCCTGATCCTCGTACAGTTTACTATCTCCCCGTGTAATCCCGCTCTCCTGATCCCCGTACAGTTTACTATCCCCCCGTGTAATCCCGCTCTCCTGATCCCCGTTCAGTTTACTATCCCCCCGTGAAATCCCACTCTCCTGATCCCCGTACAGTTTACTATCCCCCCCGTGTAATCCCGCTCTCCTACTCCCCGTACAGTTTACTATCCCCCCGTGTAATCCCGCTCTCCTGATCCCCGTACAGTTTAATATCCCCCCGTGTAATCCCGCTCTCCTGCTCCCCGTACAATTTAATATCCCCCCCATGTAATCCCGCTCTCCTGCTCCCCGTACAGTTTACTATCCCCCCCGGTGTAAACCCGCTCTCCTGCTCCCCGTACAGTTTACTATCCCCCCGGTGTAATCCAGCTCTCCTGCTCCCCGTACAGTTTAATATCCCCCCGCTGTAATCACACTCTCCTGCTCCCCGTACAGTTTAATATCCCCCCGTGTAATCCCGCTCTCCTGCTCCCCGTACAGTTTAATATCCCCCCGTGTAATCCCGCTCTCCTGTCTCCTGTACAGTTCAATATCCCCCCGGTATAATTCCGCTGTCCTGCTCCCCGTACAGTTTAATATCACCCAATGTAAGCCCTCTCTCCTGCTCCCCGTACAGTTTAATATCACCCAGTGTAATCCCGCTCTCCTGCTCCGCCGTACAGTTTAATATCCCCCCGTGTAATCCCGCTCTCCTGCTCCCCATACACTTTACGATCTCCCCGTGTAAACCCGCTCTCCTGGTCCTCGTACAGTTTACTATCCCCCCGTGTAATCCCGCTCTCCTGATCCTCGTACAGTTTACTATCCCCCCGTGTAATCCCGCTCTCCTGATCCCCGTACAGTTTAATATCCCCCCCGGTGTAATCCCGCTCTCCTGCTCCCCGTACAGTTTAATATCCCCCATGTGTAATCCCGCTCTCCTACTCCCCGTACAGTTTACTATCCCCCCGGTTTAATCCCGCTCTCCTGCTCCCCGTACAGTTTACTATCCCCCCGGTTTAATCCCGCTCTCCTGCTCCCCGTACAGTTTAATATCCCCCCGGTTTAATCACGCTCTCCTGCTCCCCGTACAGTTTAATATCCCCCCGTGTAATCCCGCTCTCCTGCTCCCCGTACAGTTTAATATCCCCCCGGTGTAATCCCGCTCTCCTGCTCCCCATACACTTTACTATCCCCCCGTGTAATCCCGCTCTCCTGATCCTCGTACAGTTTACTATCTCCCCGTGTAATCCCGCTCTCCTGATCCCCGTACAGTTTAGTATCCCCCCGTGTAATCCCGCTCTCCTGATCCCCGTTCAGTTTACTATCCCCCCGTGAAATCCCACTCTCCTGATCCCCGTACAGTTTACTATCCCCCCCGTGTAATCCCGCTCTCCTACTCCCCGTACAGTTTACTATCCCCCCGTGTAATCCCGCTCTCCTGATCCCCGTACAGTTTAATATCCCCCCGTGTAATCCCGCTCTCCTGCTCCCCGTACAATTTAATATCCCCCCCATGTAATCCCGCTCTCCTGCTCCCCGTACAGTTTACTATCCCCCCCGGTGTAAACCCGCTCTCCTGCTCCCCGTACAGTTTACTATCCCCCCGGTGTAATCCAGCTCTCCTGCTCCCCGTACAGTTTAATATCCCCCCGCTGTAATCACACTCTCCTGCTCCCCGTACAGTTTAATATCCCCCCGTGTAATCCCGCTCTCCTGCTCCCCGTACAGTTTAATATCCCCCCGTGTAATCCCGCTCTCCTGTCTCCTGTACAGTTCAATATCCCCCCGGTATAATTCCGCTGTCCTGCTCCCCGTACAGTTTAATATCACCCAATGTAAGCCCTCTCTCCTGCTCCCCGTACAGTTTAATATCACCCAGTGTAATCCCGCTCTCCTGCTCCGCCGTACAGTTTAATATCCCCCCGTGTAATCCCGCTCTCCTGCTCCCCATACACTTTACGATCTCCCCGTGTAAACCCGCTCTCCTGGTCCTCGTACAGTTTACTATCCCCCCGTGTAATCCCGCTCTCCTGATCCTCGTACAGTTTACTATCCCCCCGTGTAATCCCGCTCTCCTGATCCCCGTACAGTTTAATATCCCCCCCGGTGTAATCCCGCTCTCCTGCTCCCCGTACAGTTTAATATCCCCCCCGTGTAATCCCGCACTCCTGCTCCCCGTACAGTTTACTATCCCCCCGGTTTAATCCCGCTCTCCTGCTCCCCGTACAGTTTAATATCCCCCCGGTTTAATCACGCTCTCCTGCTCCCCGTACAGTTTAATATCCCCCCGTGTAATCCCGCTCTCCTGCTCCCCGTACAGTTTAATATCCCCCCGGTGTAATCCCGCTCTCCTGCTCCCCATACACTTTACTATCCCCCCGTGTAATCCCGCTCTCCTGATCCTCGTACAGTTTACTATCTCCCCGTGTAATCCCGCTCTCCTGATCCCCGTACAGTTTACTATCCCCCCGTGTAATCCCGCTCTCCTGATCCCCGTTCAGTTTACTATCCCCCCGTGAAATCCCACTCTCCTGATCCCCGTACAGTTTACTATCCCCCCCGTGTAATCCCGCTCTCCTACTCCCCGTACAGTTTACTATCCCCCCGTGTAATCCCGCTCTCCTGATCCCCGTACAGTTTAATATCCCCCCGTGTAATCCCGCTCTCCTGCCTCCTGTACATTTTAATATCCCCCCGGTATAATTCCGCTGTCCTGCTCCCCGTACAGTTTAATATCACCCAGTGTAAGCCCTCTCTCCTGCTCCCCGTACAGTTTAATATCACCCCCATGTAATCCCGCTCTCCTGCTCCCCGTACAGTTTAATATACCCCCTTGTAATCCCGCTCTCCTGCTCCCCGTACAGTTTAATATCACCCAGTGTAAGCCCGCTCTCCTGCTCCCCGTACAGTTTAATATCCGCCCGTGTAATCCCGCTCTCCTGCTCCCCATACATTTTACTATCCCCCCGTGTAATCCCGCTCTCCTGATCCTCGTACAGTTTACTATCCCCCCGTGTAATCCCTCTCTCCTGATCCCCGTACAGTTTACTATCCTCCCATGAAATCCCGCTCTCCTGATCCCCGTACAGTTTACTATCCCCCCGTGTAATCCTGCTCTCCTTCTCCCCGTACAGTTTACTATCCCCCCGTGTAATCCCGCTCTCCTACTCCCCGTACAGTTTACTATCCCCCCGTGTAATCCCGCTCTCCTGCTACCCGTACAATTTAATATCCCCCCGTGTAATCCTGCTCTCCTGCTCCCCGTACAGTTTACTATCGCCCCGGTGTAATCCCGCTCTCCTGCTCACCGTACAATTTAATATCCCCCCGGTGTAATCCCACTCTCCCGCTCACGCCCTGTAAAGTTTAATATTCCCCCGGTGTAATCCCGCTCTCCTGCTCCCCGTACAGTTTAATATCCCCCCGTTATAATCCTGCTCTCCTGCTCGCAGTACAATTTAATATCCCCCCGTGTAATCCTGCTCTCCTGCTCCCCGTACAGTTTACTATCGCCCCGGTGTAATCCCGCTCTCCTGCTCCCCGTACAATTTAATATCCCCCCCGTGTAATCCCGTTCTCCTGCTCCCCGTACAGTTTACTATCCGCACAGTGTAATCCCGCTCTCCTGCTCCCCGTACAGTTTAATATCCCCCCCCGTGTAGTCCCGCTCTCCTGCTCCCCGTACAGTTTAATATCCCCCCCGGTGTAAACCCGCTTTCCTGCTCCCCGTACAGTTTAATATCCCCCCGGTGTAATCCCGCTCTCCTGCTCCCCGTACAGTTTACTATCCCCCCGGTGTAATACCGCTCTCCTGCTCCCCGTACAGTTTAATATCCCCCCGGTGTAATCACGCTCTCCTGCTCCCCGTACAGTTTAATATCCCCCCGTGTAATCCCGCTCTCCTGCTCCCCGTACAGTTTAATATCCCCCCGTGTAATCCCGCTCTCCTGCCTCCTGTACAGTTTAATATCCCCCCGGTATAATTCCGCTGTCCTGCTCCC
Organism: Pristiophorus japonicus; assembly: GCF_044704955.1. NCBI lineage: Eukaryota > Metazoa > Chordata > Chondrichthyes > Pristiophoridae > Pristiophorus > Pristiophorus japonicus. The sequence continues at coordinate 161,065,873 of NC_091987.1, forward strand.
CGTACAGTTTAATATCACCCAGTGTAATCCCGCTCTCCTGCCTCCTGTACAGTTTAATATCCCCCCGGTATAATTCCGCTGTCCTGCTCCCCGTACAGTTTAATATCACCCAGTGTAAGCCCTCTCTCCTGCTCCGCCGTACAGTTTAATATCCCCCCGTGTAATCCCGCTCTCCTGCTCCCCATACACTTTACTATCTCCCCGTGTAATCCCGCTCTCCTGATCCTCGTACAGTTTACTATCCCCCCGTGTAATCCCGCTCTCCTGATCCCCGTACAGTTTACTATCCCCCCGTGTAATCCCGCTATCCTGATCCCCGTACAGTTTAATATCCCCCCCCGGTTTAATCCCGCTCTCCTGCTCCCCGTACAGTTTAATATCCCCCCTGTGTAATCACGCTCTCCTGCTCCCCGTACAGTTTAATATCCCCCCGGTGTAATCCCGCTCTCCTGCTCCCCGTACAGTTTAATATCCCCCCGTGTAATCCCGCTCTCCTGCTCCCTGTACAGTTTAATATCCCCCCTGTGTAATCCCGCTGTCCTGCTCCCCGTACAGTTTAATATCACCCAGTGTAAGCCCTCTCTCCTGCTCCCCGTACAGTTTAATATCCCCCCCGTGTAATCCCGCTCTCGTGCTCCGCCGTACAGTTTAATATCCCCCCGTGTCATCCCGCTCTCGTGCTCCGCCGTACAGTTTAATATACCCCCGTGTAATCCCGCTCTCCTGCTCCCCATACACTTTACTATCCCCCCATGTAATCCCGCTCTCCTGATCCTCGTACAGTTTGCTATCCCCCCGTGTAATCCCGCTCTCCTGATCTCCGTACAGTTTACTATCCCCCCGTGAAATCCCGCTCTCCTGATCCCCGTACAGTTTACTATCCCCCATGTGTAATCCCGCTCTCCTACTCCCTGTACAGTTTACTATCCCCCCGTGTAATCCCGCTCTCCTTCACCCCATACAGTTTAATATCCCCCCCGGTGTAATCCCGCTCTCCTGCTCCCCGTACAGTTTAATATCCCCCCGTGTAATCCCGCTATCCTTCCTCCTGTACAGTTTAATATCCCCCCGGTATAATTCCGCTGTCCTGCTCCCCGTACAGTTTAATATCACCCAGTGTAAGCCCTCTCTCCTGCTCCCCGTACAGTTTAATATCCTCCCCGTGTAATCCCGCTCTCCTGCTCCGCCGTACAGTTTAATATCCCCCCGTGTAATCCCGCTCTCCTGCTCCCCATACAATTTACTATCTCCCCGTGTAATCCCGCTCTCCTGATCCTCGTACAGTTTACTATCTCCCCGTGTAATCCCGCTCTCCTGATCCCCGTACAGTTTACTATCCCACCGTGTTATCCCGCTCTCCTGATCCCCATAAACTTTACGATCTCCCCGTGCAATCCCGCTCTCCTGCTCCCCGTACAATTTAATATCCCCCCCGTGTAATCCCGCTCTCCTGCTCCCCGTACAGTTTACTATCCGCACAGTGTAAACCCGCTCTCCTGCTCCCCGTACAGTTTAATATCCCCCCCGGTGTAAACCCGCTCTCCTGCTCCCCGTACAGTTTACTATCCGCACAGTGTAAACCCGCTCTTCTGCTCCCCGTACAGTTTAATATCCCCCCCGGTGTAAACCCGCTCTCCTGCTCCCCGTACAGTTTAATATCCCCCCCGTGTAATCCCGCTCTCCTGCTCCCCGTACAGTTTACTATCCCCCCGGTGTAATCCAGCTCTCCTGCTCCCCGTACAGTTTAATATCCCCCCGGTGTAATCACACTCTCCTGCTCCCCGTACAGTTTAATATCCCCCCGTGTAATCCCGCTCTCCTGCTCCCCGTACAGTTTAATATCCCCCCGTGTAATCCCGCTCTCCTGTCTCCTGTACAGTTTAATATCCCCCCGGTATAATTCCGCTGACCTGCTCCCCGTACAGTTTAATATCACCCAGTGTAAGCCCTCTCTCCTGCTCCCCGTAGAGTTTAATATCACCCAGTGTAATCCCACTCTCCTGCTCCGCCGTACACTTTAATATCGCCCCGTGTAATCCCGCTCTCCTGCTCCCCATACACTTTACGATCTCCCCGTGTAAACCCGCTCTCCTGATCCTCGTACAGTTTACTATCCCCCCCGTGTAGTCCCGCTCTCCTGCTCCCCGTACAGTTTAATATCCCCCCCGGTGTAAACCCGCTCTCCTGCTCCCCGTACAGTTTAATGTCCCCCCGGTGTAATCCCGCTCTCCTGCTCCCCGTACAGTTTACTATCCCCCCGGTGTAATACCGCTCTCCTGCTCCCCGTACAGTTTAATATCCCCCCGGTGTAATCACGCTCTCCTGCTCCCCGTACAGTTTAATATCCCCCCGTGTAATCCCGCTCTCCTGCTCCCCGTACAGTTTAATATCCCCCCATGTAATCCCGCTCTCCTGCCTCCTGTACAGTTTAATATCCCCCCGGTATAATTCCGCTGTCCTGCTCCCCGTACAGTTTAATATCACCCAGTGTAATCCCGCTCTCCTGCCTCCTGTACAGTTTAATATCCCCCCGGTATAATTCCGCTGTCCTGCTCCCCGTACAGTTTAATATCACCCAGTGTAAGCCCTCTCTCCTGCTCCGCCGTACAGTTTAATATCCCCCCGTGTAATCCCGCTCTCCTGCTCCCCATACACTTTACTATCTCCCCGTGTAATCCCGCTCTCCTGATCCTCGTACAGTTTACTATCCCCCCGTGTAATCCCGCTCTCCTGATCCCCGTACAGTTTACTATCCCCCCGTGTAATCCCGCTCTCCTGATCCCCGTACAGTTTAATATCCCCCCCCGGTTTAATCCCGCTCTCCTGCTCCCCGTACAGTTTAATATCCCCCCTGTGTAATTACGCTCTCCTGCTCCCCGTACAGTTTAATATCCCCCCGGTGTAATCCCGCTCTCCTGCTCCCCGTACAGTTTAATATCCCCCCGTGTAATCCCGCTCTCCTGCTCCCTGTACAGTTTAATATCCCCCCTGTGTAATCCCGCTGTCCTGCTCCCCGTACAGTTTAATATCACCCAGTGTAAGCCCTCTCTCCTGCTCCCCGTACAGTTTAATATCCCCCCCGTGTAATCCCGCTCTCGTGCTCCGTCGTACAGTTTAATATCCCCCCGTGTAATCCCGCTCTCGTGCTCCGCCGTACAGTTTAATATACCCCCGTGTAATCCCGCTCTCCTGCTCCCCATACACTTTACTATCCCCCCATGTAATCCCGCTCTCCTGATCCTCGTACAGTTTGCTATCCCCCCGTGTAATCCCGCTCTCCTGATCCCCGTACAGTTTACTATCCCCCCGTGAAATCCCGCTCTCCTGATCCCCGTACAGTTTACTATCCCCCATGTGTAATCCCGCTCTCCTACTCCCTGTACAGTTTACTATCCCCCCGTGTAATCCCGCTCTCCTTCACCCCATTCAGTTTAATATCCCCCCCGGTGTAATCCCGCTCTCCTGCTCCCCGTACAGTTTAATATCCCCCCCGTGTAATCCCGCTATCCTTCCTCCTGTACAGTTTAATATCCCCCCGGTATAATTCCGCTGTCCTGCTCCCCGTACAGTTTAATATCACCCAGTGTAAGCCCTCTCTCCTGCTCCCCGTACAGTTTAATATCCTCCCCGTGTAATCCCGCTCTCCTGCTCCGCCGTACAGTTTAATATCCCCCCGTGTAATCCCGCTCTCCTGCTCCCCATACACTTTACTATCTCCCCGTGTAATCCCGCTCTCCTGATCCTCGTACAGTTTACTATCTCCCCGTGTAATCCCGCTCTCCTGATCCCCGTACAGTTTACTATCCCACCGTGTAATCCCGCTCTCCTGATCCCCATAAACTTTACTATCTCCCCGTGTAATCCCGCTCTCCTGTTCCCCGTACAATTTAATATCCCCCCCGTGTAATCCCGCTCTCCTGCTCCCCGTACAGTTTACTATCCGCACAGTGTAAACCCGCTCTCCTGCTCGCCGTACAGTTTAATATCCCCCCCGGTGTAAACCCGCTCTCCTGCTCCCCGTAAAGTTTACTATCCGCACAGTGTAAACCCGCTCTTCTGCTCCCCGTACAGTTTAATATCCCCCCCGGTGTAAACCCGCTCTCCTGCTCCCCGTACAGTTTAATATCCCCCCCGTGTAATCCCGCTCTCCTGCTCCCCGTACAGTTTACTATCCCCCCGGTGTAATCCAGCTCTCCTGCTCCCCGTACAGTTTAATATCCCCCCGGTGTAATCACACTCTCCTGCTCCCCGTACAGTTTAATATCCCCCCGTGTAATCCCGCTCTCCTGCTCCCCGTACAGTTTAATATCCCCCCGTGTAATCCCGCTCTCCTGTCTCCTGTACAGTTTAATATCCCCCCGGTATAATTCCGCTGTCCTGCTCCCCGTACAGTTTAATATCACCCAGTGTAAGCCCTCTCTCCTGCTCCCCGTACAGTTTAATATCACCCAGTGTAATCCCACTCTCCTGCTCCGCCGTACAGTTTAATATCGCCCCGTGTAATCCCGCTCTCCTGCTCCCCATACACTTTACTATCTCACCGTGTAAACCCGCTCTCCTGGTCCTCGTACAGTTTACTATCCCCCCGTGTAATCCCGCTCTCCTGATCCTCGTACAGTTTACTATCCCCCCATGTAATCCCGCTCTCCTGATCCCCGTACAGTTTAATATCCCCCCCGGTGTAATCCCGCTCTCCTGCTCCCCGTACAGTTTAATATCCCCCCCGTGTAATCCCGCTCTCCTGCTCCCCGTACAGTTTACTATCCCCCCGGTTTAATCCCGCTCTCCTGCTCCCCGTACAGTTTAATATCCCCCGGTGTAATCACGCTCTCCTGCTCCCCGTACAGTTTAATATCCCCCCGTGTAATCCCGCTCTCCTGCTCCCTGTACAGTTTAATATCCCCCTGTGTAATCCCGCTGTCCTGCTCCCCGTACAGTTTAATATCACCCAGTGTAAGCCCTCTCTCCTGCTCCCCGTACAGTTTAATATCCCCCCCGTGTAATCCCGCTCTCGTGCTCCGTCGTACAGTTTAATATCCCCCCGTGTAATCCCGCTCTCGTGCTCCGCCGTACAGTTTAATATACCCCCGTGTAATCCCGCTCTCCTGCTCCCCATACACTTTACTATCCCCCCATGTAATCCCGCTCTCCTGATCCTCGTACAGTTTGCTATCCCCCCGTGTAATCCCGCTCTCCTGATCCCCGTACAGTTTACTATCCCCCCGTGAAATCCCGCTCTCCTGATCCCCGTACAGTTTACTATCCCCCATGTGTAATCCCGCTCTCCTACTCCCTGTACAGTTTACTATCCCCCCGTGTAATCCCGCTCTCCTTCACCCCATTCAGTTTAATATCCCCCCCGGTGTAATCCCGCTCTCCTGCTCCCCGTACAGTTTAATATCCCCCCCGTGTAATCCCGCTATCCTTCCTCCTGTACAGTTTAATATCCCCCCGGTATAATTCCGCTGTCCTGCTCCCCGTACAGTTTAATATCACCCAGTGTAAGCCCTCTCTCCTGCTCCCCGTACAGTTTAATATCCTCCCCGTGTAATCCCGCTCTCCTGCTCCGCCGTACAGTTTAATATCCCCCCGTGTAATCCCGCTCTCCTGCTCCCCATACACTTTACTATCTCCCCGTGTAATCCCGCTCTCCTGATCCTCGTACAGTTTACTATCTCCCCGTGTAATCCCGCTCTCCTGATCCCCGTACAGTTTACTATCCCACCGTGTAATCCCGCTCTCCTGATCCCCATAAACTTTACTATCTCCCCGTGTAATCCCGCTCTCCTGTTCCCCGTACAATTTAATATCCCCCCCGTGTAATCCCGCTCTCCTGCTCCCCGTACAGTTTACTATCCGCACAGTGTAAACCCGCTCTCCTGCTCCCCGTACAGTTTAATATCCCCCCCGGTGTAAACCCGCTCTCCTGCTCCCCGTACAGTTTACTATCCGCACAGTGTAAACCCGCTCTTCTGCTCCCCGTACAGTTTAATATCCCCCCCGGTGTAAACCCGCTCTCCTGCTCCCCGTACAGTTTAATATCCCCCCCGTGTAATCCCGCTCTCCTGCTCCCCGTACAGTTTACTATCCCCCCGGTGTAATCCAGCTCTCCTGCTCCCCGTACAGTTTAATATCCCCCCGGTGTAATCACACTCTCCTGCTCCCCGTACAGTTTAATATCCCCCCGTGTAATCCCGCTCTCCTGCTCCCCGTACAGTTTAATATCCCCCCGTGTAATCCCGCTCTCCTGTCTCCTGTACAGTTTAATATCCCCCCGGTATAATTCCGCTGTCCTGCTCCCCGTACAGTTTAATATCACCCAGTGTAAGCCCTCTCTCCTGCTCCCCGTACAGTTTAATATCACCCAGTGTAATCCCACTCTCCTGCTCCGCCGTACAGTTTAATATCGCCCCGTGTAATCCCGCTCTCCTGCTCCCCATACACTTTACTATCTCACCGTGTAAACCCGCTCTCCTGGTCCTCGTACAGTTTACTATCCCCCCGTGTAATCCCGCTCTCCTGATCCTCGTACAGTTTACTATCCCCCCATGTAATCCCGCTCTCCTGATCCCCGTACAGTTTAATATCCCCCCCGGTGTAATCCCGCTCTCCTGCTCCCCGTACAGTTTAATATCCCCCCCGTGTAATCCCGCTCTCCTGCTCCCCGTACAGTTTACTATCCCCCCGGTTTAATCCCGCTCTCCTGCTCCCCGTACAGTTTAATATCCCCCGGTGTAATCACGCTCTCCTGCTCCCCGTACAGTTTAATATCCCCCCGTGTAATCCCGCTCTCCTGCTCCCCGTACAGTTTAATATCCCCCCGGTGTAATCCCGCTCTCCTGCTCCCCATACACTTTACTATCCCCCCGTGTAATCCCGCTCTCCTGATCATCGTACAGTTTACTATCTCCCCGTGTAATCCCGCTCTCCTGATCCCCGTACAGTTTACTATCCCCCCGTGTAATCCCGCTCTCCTGATGCCCGTTCAGTTTACTATCCCCCCGTGAAATCCCATTCTCCTGATCCCCGTACAGTTTACTATCCCCCCCGTGTAATCCCGCTCTCCTACTCCCCGTACAGTTTACTATCCCCCCGTGTAATCCCGCTCTCCTGATCCCCGTACAGTTTACTATCCCCTCGTGTAATCCCGCTCTCCTGATCCCCGTACAGTTTACTATCCCCCCGTGTAATCCCGCTCTCCTACTCCCCGTACAGTTTAATATCCCCCCCGGTGTAATCCCGCTCTCCTGCTCCCCGTACAGTTTAATATCCCCCCCGTGGAATCCCGCTCTTCTGCTCCCCGTACAGTTTAATATCCCCCCGTGTAATCCCGCTCTCCTGCCTCCTGTACAGTTTAATATCCCCCCGGTATAATTCCGCTGTCCTGCTCCCCGTACAGTTTAATATCACCCAGTGTAAGCTCTCTCTCCTGCTCCCCGTACAGTTTAATAACCCCCCCATGTAATCCAGCTCTCCTGCTCCCCGTACAGTTTAATATACCCCCTTGTAATCCCGCTCTCCTGCTCCCTGTACAGTTTAATATCCCCCCGGTGTAATCCCGCTGTCCTGCTCCCCGTACAGTTTAATATCACCCAGTGTAAGCCCTCTCTCCTGCTCCCCGTACAGTTTAATATCCCCCCCGTGTAATCCCGCTCTCGTGCTCCGCCGTACAGTTTAATATCCGCCCATGTAATCCCACTCTCCTGCTCCCCATACACTTTACAATCCCCCGTGTAATCCCACTCTCCTGATCCTCGTACAGTTTACTATCCCCCCGTGTAATCCCTCTCTCCTGCTCCCCGTACAGTTTACTATCCTCCCGTGAAATACCGCTCTCCTGATCCCCGTACAGTTTACTATCCCCCGTGTAATCCCGCTCTCCTACTCCCCGTACAGTTTACTATTCCCCCGTGTAATCCCGCTCTCCTGCTCCCCGTACAGTTTACTATCCCCCCGTGTAATCCCGCTCTCCTGCTCCCCGTACAGTTTACTATCCCCCCGGTGTAATCCCGCTTTCCTCCTCCCCGTACAGTTTAATATCCCCCCCCGTGTAGTCCCGCTCTCCTGCTCCCCGTAGAGTTTAATTTCCCCCCGGTGTAATCCGGCTCTCCTGCTCCCGGTACAGTTTAATATCCCCCCCGGTGTAATCCCGCTCTCCTGCTCCCCGTACAGTTTAATATCCCCCCCGTGTAATCCCGCTCTCCTGCTCCCCGTACAGTTTAATATCCCCCCGGTGTAATCACGCTCTCCTGCTCCCCGTACAGTTTAATATCCCCCCGTGTAATCCCGCTCTCCTGCTCCCCGTACAGTTTAATATCCCCCCGGTGTAATCCCGCTCTCCTGCTCCCCGTACAGTTTAATATCCCCCCGTGTAATCCCGCTCTCCTGCTCCCTGTACAGTTTAATATCCCCCCGGTGTAATCCCGCTGTCCTGCTCCCCGTACAGTTTAATATCACCCAGTGTAAGCCCTCTCTCCTGCTCCCCGTACAGTTTAATATCCCCCCCGTGGAATCCCGCTCTTGTGCTCCGCCGTACAGTTTAATATCCCCCCGTGTAATCCCGCTCTCCTGCTCCCCAGACACTTTACTATCCCCCCGTGTAATCCCGCTCTCCTGATCCTCGTACAGTTTACTATCCCCCCGTGAAATCCCGCTCTCCTGATCCTCGTTCAGTTTACTATCCCCCCGTGTAATCCCGCTCTCCTGATCCCCGTACAGTTTACTATCCCCCCGTGTAATCCCGCTCTCCTGATCCCCGTACAGTTTACTATCCCCCCGTGAAATCCCGCTCTCCTGATCCCCGTACAGTTTACTATCCCCCCGTGTAATCCCGCTCTCCTACTCCCCGTACAGTTTACTATCCCCCTGGTGTAATCCCGCTCTCCTGATCCCCGTACAGTTTACTATCCCCCCGTGTAATCCCGCTCTCCTGATCCCCGTACAGTTTACTATCCCCCCGTGTAATCCCGCTCTCCTACTCCCCGTACAGTTTAATATCCCCCCGTGTAATCCCGCTCTCCTGCTCCCCGTACACTTTAATATCCCCCGGTGTAATCCCGCTCTCCTGCTCCCCGTACAGTTTACTATCCCCCCGTGTAATCCCGCTCTGATGCTCCCCGTACAGTTTACTATTCCCCCGTTGTAATCCCGCTCTCCTGCTCCCCGTACAGTTTAATATCCCGCCGGTGTAATCCCGCTCTCCTGCTCCCCGTACAGTTTAATATCCCCCCGTGTAATCCCGCTCTCCTGCTCCCTGTACAGTTTAATATCCCCCCGGTGTAATCCCACTGTCCTGCTCCCCGTACAGTTTAATATCACCCAGTGTAAGCCCTCTCTCCTGCTCCCCGTACAGTTTAATATCCCCCCTGTGTAATCCCGCTCTCGTACTCCGCCGTACAGTTTAATATCCCCCCTTGTAATCCCGCTCTCCTGCTCCCCATACACTTTACTATCCCCCCGTGTAATCCCGCTCTCCTGATCCTCGTACAGTTTACTATCCCCCCGTGTAATCCCGCTTTCCTGATCCCCGTAGAGTTTACTATCCCCCCGTGTAATCCCGCTCTCCTGATCCCCGTTCAGTTTACTATCCCCCCGTGAAATCCCGCTCTCCTGATCCCCGTACAGCTTACTATCCCCCATGTGTAATCCCGCTCTCCTACTCCCCGTACAGTTTACTATCCCCCCGTGTAATCCCGCTCTCCTGATCCCCGTACAGTTTACTATCCCCCCGTGTAATCCCGCTCTCGTACTCCGCCGTACAGTTTAATATCCCACCGTGTAATCCCGCTCTCCTGCCTCCTGTACAGTTTAATATCCCCCCGGTATAATTCCGCTGTCCTGCTCCCCGTACAGTTTAATATCACCCAGTGTAAGCCCTCTCTCCTGCTCCCCGTACAGTTTAATATCACCCAGTGTAATCCCGCTCTCCTGCCTCCTGTACAGTTTAATATCCCCCCGGTATAATTCCGCTGTCCTGCTCCCCGTACAATTTAATATCACCCAGTGTAAGCCCTCTCTCCTGCTCCGCCGTACAGTTTAATATCCCCCCGTGTAATCCCGCTCTCCTGCTCCCCATACACTTTACTATCTCCCCGTGTAATCCCGCTCTCCTGATCCTCGTACAGTTTACTATCCCCCCGTGTAATCCCGCTCTCCTGATCCCCGTACAGTTTACTATCCCCCCGTGTAATCCCGCTATCCTGGTCCCCGTTCAGTTTAATATCCCCCCCGGTGTAATCCGGCTCTCCTGCTCCCCATACAGTTTAATATCCCCCCCGTGTAATCCCGCTCTCCTGCTCCCCGTACAGTTTACTATCCCCCCGGTTTAATCCCGCTCTCCTGCTCCCCGTACAGTTTAATATCGCCCCGGTGTAATCCGGCTCTCCTGCTCCCCATACAGTTTAATATCCCCCCCGTGTAATCCCGCTCTCCTGATCCTCGTACAGTTTACTATCCCCCCGTGTAATCCCGCTCTCCTGATCCCCGTACAGTTTACGATCCCCCCGTGAAATCCCGCTCTCCTGATCCCCGTACAGTTTACTATCCCCCATGTGTAATCCCGCTCTCCTACTCCCCGTACAGTTTAATATCCCCCCCGGTGTAATCCCGCTCTCCTGCTCCCCGTACAGTTTAATATCCCCCCGTGTAATCCCGCTATCCTTCCGCTGTCCTGCTCCCCGTACAGTTTAATATCACCCAGTGTAAGCCCTCTCTCCTGCTCCCCGTAGAGTTTAATATCCCCCCCGTGTAATCCCGCTCTCCTGCTCCGCCGTACAGTTTAATATCCCCCCGTGTAATCCCGCTCTCCTGCTCCCCATACACTTTACTATCTCCCCGTGTAATCCCGCTCTCCTGATCCTCGTACAGTTTACTATCTCCCCGTGTAATACAGCTCTCCTGATCCCCGTACAGTATACTATCCCATCGTGTAATCCCGCTCTCCTGATCCCCATAAACTTTACTATCTCCCCGTGTAATCCCGCTCTCCTGCTCCCCGTACAGTTTACTATCCCCCCGGTGTAATCCAGCTCTCCTGCTCCCCGTACAGTTTAATATCCCCCCGCTGTAATCACACTCTCCTGCTCCCCGTACAGTTTAATATCCCCCCGTGTAATCCCGCTCTCATGCTCCCCGTACAGTTTAATATCCCCCCGTGTAATCCCGCTCTCCTGTCTCCTGTACAGTTTAATATCCCCCCGGTATAATTCCGCTGTCCTGCTCCCCGTACAGTTTAATATCACCCAATGTAAGCCCTCTCTCCTGCTCCCCGTACAGTTTAATATCACCCAGTGTAATCCCGCTCTCCTGCTCCGCCGTACAGTTTAATATCCCCCTGTGTAATCCCGCTCTCCTGCTCCCCATACACTTTACTATCTCCCCGTGTAAACCCGCTCTCCTGGTCCTCGTACAGTTTAATATCCCCCTGTGTAATCCCGCTCTCCTGATCCCCGTACAGTTTACTATCCCCCCGTGTAATCCCGCTCTCCTGATCCCCGTTCAGTTTACTATCCCCCCGTGAAATCCCACTCTCCTGATCCCCGTACAGTTTACTATCCCCCCCGTGTAATCCCGCTCTCCTGATCCCCGTACAGTTTAATATCCCCCCGGTGTAATCCCGCTGTCCTGCTCCCCGTCCAGTTTAATATCACCCAGTGTAAGCCCTCTCTCCTGCTCCGCGTACAGTTTAATATCCCCCCTGTGTAATCCCGCTCTCGTACTCCGCCGTACAGTTTAATATCCCCCCGTGTAATCCCGCTCTCCTGCTCCCCATACACTTTACTATCCCCCCGTGTAATCCCGCTCTCCTGATCCTCGTACAGTTTACTATCCCCCCGTGTAATCCCGCTTTCCTGATCCCCGTACAGTTTACTATCCCCCCGTGTAATCCCGCTCTCCTGATCCCCGTTCAGTTTACTATCCCCCCGTGAAATCCCGCTCTCCTGATCCCCGTACAGTTTACTATCCCCCATGTGTAATCCCGCTCTCCTACTCCCCGTACAGTTTACTATCCCCCCGTGTAATCCCCCTCTCCTGATCCCCGTACAGTTTACTATCCCCCCGTGTAATCCCGCTCTCGTACTCCGCCGTACAGTTTAATATCCCACCGTGTAATCCCGCTCTCCTGCCTCCTGTACAGTTTAATATCCCCCCGGTATAATTCCGCTGTCCTGCACCCCGTACAGTTTAATGTCACCCAGTGTAAGCCCTCTCTCCTGCTCCCCGTACAGTTTAATATCCCCCCGTGTAATCCCGCTCTCCTGCTCCCCATGCACTTTACTATCTCCCCGTGTAATCCCGCTCTCCTGATCCTCGTACAGTTTACTATCCCCCCGTGTAATCCCGCTCTCCTGATCCCCGTACAGTTTACTATCCCCCCGTGTAATCCCGCTATCCTGGTCCCCGTACAGTTTAATATCCCCCCCGGTGTAATCCGGCTCTCCTGCTCCCCATACAGTTTAATATCCCCCCCGTGTAATCCCGCTCTCCTGCTCCCCGTACAGTTTACTATCCCCCCGGTTTAATCCCGCTCTCCTGCTCCCCGTACAGTTTAATATCGCCCCGGTGTAATCACGCTCTCCTGCTCCCCGTACACTTTACTATCCCCCCGTGTAATCCCGCTCTCCTGATCCTCGTACAGTTTACTATCCCCCCGTGTAATCCCGCTCTGATGCTCCCCGTACAGTTTACTATCCCCCCGGTGTAATCCCGCTTTCCTGCTCCCCGTACAGTTTAATATCCCCCCCCCGTGTAGTCCCGCTCTCCTGCTCCCCGTAGAGTTTAATTTCCCCCCGGTGTAATCCGGCTCTCCTGCTCCCGGTACAGTTTAATATCCCCCCCCGGTGTAATCCCGCTCTCCTGCTCCCCGTACAGTTTAATATCCCCCCCGTGTAATCCCGCTCTCCGCCTCCCCGTACAGTTTAATATCCCCCCGGTGTAATCACGCTCTCCTGCTCCCCGTACAGTTTAATATCCCCCCGTGTAATCCCGCTCTCCTGCTCCCCGTACAGTTTAATATCCCCCCGGTGTAATCCCGCTCTCCTGCTCCCCGTACAGTTTAATATCCCCCCGTGTAATCCCGCTCTCCTGCTCCCTGTACAGTTTAATATCCCCCCGGTGTAATCCCGCTGTCCTGCTCCCCGTACAGTTTAATATCACCCAGCGTAAGCCCTCTCTCCTGCTCCCCGTACAGTTTAATATCCCCCCCGTGGAATCCCGCTCTTCTGCTCCGCCGTACAGTTTAATATCCCCCCGTGTAATCCCGCTCTCCTGATCCCCGTACAGTTTACTATCCCCCCGGTTTAATCCCGCTCTCCTGCTCCCCGTACAGTTTAATATCGCCCCGGTGTAATCACGCTCTCCTGCTCCCCATACACTTTACTATCCCCCCGTGTAATCCCGCTCTCCTGATCCTCGTACAGTTTACTATCCCCCCGTGTAATCCCGCTCTCCTGATCCCCGTACAGTTTACTATCCCCCCGTGAAATCCCGCTCTCCTGATCCCCGTACAGTTTACTATCCCCCATGTGTAATCCCGCTCTCCTACTCCCCGTACAGTTTAATATCCCCCCCGGTGTAATCCCGCTCTCCTGCTCCCCGTACAGTTTAATATCCCCCCGTGTAATCCCGCTATCCTTCCGCTGTCCTGCTCCCCGTACAGTTTAATATCACCCAGTGTAATCCCTCTCTCCTGCTCCCCGTACAGTTTAATATCCCCCCCGTGTAATCCCGCTCTCCTGCTCCGCCGTACATTTTAATATCCCCCCGTGTAATCCCGCTCTCCTGCTCCCCATACACTTTACTATCTCGCCGTGTAATCCCGCTCTCCTGATCCTCGTACAGTTTACTATCTCCCCGTGTAATACCGCTCTCCTGATCCCCGTACAGTATACTATCCCATCGTGTAATCCCGCTCTCCTGATCCCCATAAACTTTACTATCTCCCCGTGTAATCCCGCTCTCCTGCTCCCCGTACAATTTAATATCCCCCCCATGTAATCCCGCTCTCCTGCTCCCCGTACAGTTTACTATCCCCCCCGGTGTAAACCCGCTCTCCTGCTCCCCGTACAGTTTACTATCCCCCCGGTGTAATCCAGCTCTCCTGCTCCCCGTACAGTTTAATATCCCCCCGCTGTAATCACACTCTCCTGCTCCCCGTACAGTTTAATATCCCCCCGTGTAATCCCGCTTTCCTGCTCCCCGTACAGTTTAATATCCCCCCGTGTAATCCCGCTCTCCTGTCTCCTGTACAGTTCAATATCCCCCCGGTATAATTCCGCTGTCCTGCTCCCCGTACAGTTTAATATCACCCAATGTAAGCCCTCTCTCCTGCTCCCCGTACAGTTTAATATCACCCAGTGTAATCCCGCTCTCCTGCTCCGCCGTACAGTTTAATATCCCCCCGTGTAATCCCGCTCTCCTGCTCCCTAACACTTTACGATCTCCCCGTGTAAACCCGCTCTCCTGGTCCTCGTACAGTTTACTATCCCCCCGTGTAATCCCGCTCTCCTGATCCTCGTACAGTTTTCTATCCCCCCGTGTAATCCCGCTCTCCTGATCCCCGTACAGTTTAATATCCCCCCCGGTGTAATCCCGCTCTCCTGCTCCCCGTACAGTTTAATATCCCCCCCGTGTAATCCCGCACTCCTGCTCCCCGTACAGTTTACTATCCCCCCGGTTTAATCCCGCTCTCCTGCTCCCCGTACAGTTTAATATCCCCCCGGTGTAATCCCGCTCTCCTGCTCCCCATACACTTTACTATCCCCCCGTGTAATCCCGCTCTCCTGATCCTCGTACAGTTTACTATCTCCCCGTGTAATCCCGCTCTCCTGATCCCCGTACAGTTTACTATCCCCCCGTGTAATCCCGCTCTCCTGATCCCCGTTCAGTTTACTATCCCCCCGTGAAATCCCACTCTCCTGATCCCCGTACAGTTTACTATCCCCCCCGTGTAATCCCGCTCTCCTACTCCCCGTACAGTTTACTATCCCCCCGTGTAATCCCGCTCTCCTGATCCCCGTACAGTTTAATATCCCCCCGTGTAATCCCGCTCTCCTGCTCCCCGTACAATTTAATATCCCCCCCATGTAATCCCGCTCTCCTGCTCCCCGTACAGTTTACTATCCCCCCCGGTGTAAACCCGCTCTCCTGCTCCCCGTACAGTTTACTATCCCCCCGGTGTAATCCAGCTCTCCTGCTCCCCGTACAGTTTAATATCCCCCCGCTGTAATCACACTCTCCTGCTCCCCGTACAGTTTAATATCCCCCCGTGTAATCCCGCTCTCCTGCTCCCCGTACAGTTTAATATCCCCCCGTGTAATCCCGCTCTCCTGTCTCCTGTACAGTTCAATATCCCCCCGGTATAATTCCGCTGTCCTGCTCCCCGTACAGTTTAATATCACCCAATGTAAGCCCTCTCTCCTGCTCCCCGTACAGTTTAATATCACCCAGTGTAATCCCGCTCTCCTGCTCCGCCGTACAGTTTAATATCCCCCCGTGTAATCCCGCTCTCCTGCTCCCCATACACTTTACGATCTCCCCGTGTAAACCCGCTCTCCTGGTCCTCGTACAGTTTACTATCCCCCCGTGTAATCCCGCTCTCCTGATCCTCGTACAGTTTACTATCCCCCCGTGTAATCCCGCTCTCCTGATCCCCGTACAGTTTAATATCCCCCCCGGTGTAATCCCGCTCTCCTGCTCCCCGTACAGTTTAATATCCCCCCCGTGTAATCCCGCACTCCTGCTCCCCGTACAGTTTACTATCCCCCCGGTTTAATCCCGCTCTCCTGCTCCCCGTACAGTTTAATATCCCCCCGGTTTAATCACGCTCTCCTGCTCCCCGTACAGTTTAATATCCCCCCGTGTAATCCCGCTCTCCTGCTCCCCGTACAGTTTAATATCCCCCCGGTGTAATCCCGCTCTCCTGCTCCCCATACACTTTACTATCCCCCCGTGTAATCCCGCTCTCCTGATCCTCGTACAGTTTACTATCTCCCCGTGTAATCCCGCTCTCCTGATCCCCGTACAGTTTACTATCCCCCCGTGTAATCCCGCTCTCCTGATCCCCGTTCAGTTTACTATCCCCCCGTGAAATCCCACTCTCCTGATCCCCGTACAGTTTACTATCCCCCCCGTGTAATCCCGCTCTCCTACTCCCCGTACAGTTTACTATCCCCCCGTGTAATCCCGCTCTCCTGATCCCCGTACAGTTTAATATCCCCCCGTGTAATCCCGCTCTCCTGCCTCCTGTACATTTTAATATCCCCCCGGTATAATTCCGCTGTCCTGCTCCCCGTACAGTTTAATATCACCCAGTGTAAGCCCTCTCTCCTGCTCCCCGTACAGTTTAATATCCCCCCCATGTAATCCCGCTCTCCTGCTCCCCGTACAGTTTAATATACCCCCTTGTAATCCCGCTCTCCTGCTCCCCGTACAGTTTAATATCACCCAGTGTAAGCCCGCTCTCCTGCTCCCCGTACAGTTTAATATCCGCCCGTGTAATCCCGCTCTCCTGCTCCCCATACATTTTACTATCCCCCCGTGTAATCCCGCTCTCCTGATCCTCGTACAGTTTACTATCCCCCCGTGTAATCCCTCTCTCCTGATCCCCGTACAGTTTACTATCCTCCCATGAAATCCCGCTCTCCTGATCCCCGTACAGTTTACTATCCCCCCGTGTAATCCTGCTCTCCTTCTCCCCGTACAGTTTACTATCCCCCCGTGTAATCCCGCTCTCCTACTCCCCGTACAGTTTACTATCCCCCCGTGTAATCCCGCTCTCCTGCTCCCCGTACAATTTAATATCCCCCCGTGTAATCCTGCTCTCCTGCTCCCCGTACAGTTTACTATCGCCCCGGTGTAATCCCGCTCTCCTGCTCACCGTACAATTTAATATCCCCCCGGTGTAATCCCACTCTCCCGCTCACGCCCCGTAAAGTTTAATATTCCCCCGGTGTAATCCCGCTCTCCTGCTCCCCGTACAGTTTAATATCCCCCCGTTATAATCCTGCTCTCCTGCTCGCAGTACAATTTAATATCCCCCCGTGTAATCCTGCTCTCCTGCTCCCCGTACAGTTTACTATCGCCCCGGTGTAATCCCGCTCTCCTGCTCCCCGTACAATTTAATATCCCCCCCGTGTAATCCCGTTCTCCTGCTCCCCGTACAGTTTACTATCCGCACAGTGTAATCCCGCTCTCCTGCTCCCCGTACAGTTTAATATCCCCCCCCGTGTAGTCCCGCTCTCCTGCTCCCCGTACAGTTTAATATCCCCCCCGGTGTAAACCCGCTTTCCTGCTCCCCGTACAGTTTAATATCCCCCCGGTGTAATCCCGCTCTCCTGCTCCCCGTACAGTTTACTATCCCCCCGGTGTAATACCGCTCTCCTGCTCCCCGTACAGTTTAATATCCCCCCGGTGTAATCACGCTCTCCTGCTCCCCGTACAGTTTAATATCCCCCCGTGTAATCCCGCTCTCCTGCTCCCCGTACAGTTTAATATCCCCCCGTGTAATCCCGCTCTCCTGCCTCCTGTACAGTTTAATATCCCCCCGGTATAATTCCGCTGTCCTGCTCCCCGTACAGTTTAATATCACCCAGTGTAATCCCGCTCTCCTGCCTCCTGTACAGTTTAATATCCCCCCGGTATAATTCCGCTGTCCTGCTCCCCGTACAGTTTAATATCACCCAGTGTAAGCCCTCTCTCCTGCTCCGCCGTACAGTTTAATATCCCCCCGTGTAATCCCGCTCTCCTGCTCCCCATACACTTTACTATCTCCCCGTGTAATCCCGCTCTCCTGATCCTCGTACAGTTTACTATCCCCCCGTGTAATCCCGCTCTCCTGATCCCCGTACAGTTTACTATCCCCCCGTGTAATCCCGCTATCCTGATCCCCGTACAGTTTAATATCCCCCCCCGGTTTAATCCCGCTCTCCTGCTCCCCGTACAGTTTAATATCCCCCCTGTGTAATCACGCTCTCCTGCTCCCCGTACAGTTTAATATCCCCCCGGTGTAATCCCGCTCTCCTGCTCCCCGTACAGTTTAATATCCCCCCGTGTAATCCCGCTCTCCTGCTCCCTGTACAGTTTAATATCCCCCCTGTGTAATCCCGCTGTCCTGCTCCCCGTACAGTTTAATATCACCCAGTGTAAGCCCTCTCTCCTGCTCCCCGTACAGTTTAATATCCCCCCCGTGTAATCCCGCTCTCGTGCTCCGCCGTACAGTTTAATATCCCCCCGTGTAATCCCGCTCTCGTGCTCCGCCGTACAGTTTAATATACCCCCGTGTAATCCCGCTCTCCTGCTCCCCATACACTTTACTATCCCCCCATGTAATCCCGCTCTCCTGATCCTCGTACAGTTTGCTATCCCCCCGTGTAATCCCGCTCTCCTGATCTCCGTACAGTTTACTATCCCCCCGTGAAATCCCGCTCTCCTGATCCCCGTACAGTTTACTATCCCCCATGTGTAATCCCGCTCTCCTACTCCCTGTACAGTTTACTATCCCCCCGTGTAATCCCGCTCTCCTTCACCCCATACAGTTTAATATCCCCCCCGGTGTAATCCCGCTCTCCTGCTCCCCGTACAGTTTAATATCCCCCCGTGTAATCCCGCTATCCTTCCTCCTGTACAGTTTAATATCCCCCCGGTATAATTCCGCTGTCCTGCTCCCCGTACAGTTTAATATCACCCAGTGTAAGCCCTCTCTCCTGCTCCCCGTACAGTTTAATATCCTCCCCGTGTAATCCCGCTCTCCTGCTCCGCCGTACAGTTTAATATCCCCCCGTGTAATCCCGCTCTCCTGCTCCCCATACACTTTACTATCTCCCCGTGTAATCCCGCTCTCCTGATCCTCGTACAGTTTACTATCTCCCCGTGTAATCCCGCTCTCCTGATCCCCGTACAGTTTACTATCCCACCGTGTTATCCCGCTCTCCTGATCCCCATAAACTTTACGATCTCCCCGTGCAATCCCGCTCTCCTGCTCCCCGTACAATTTAATATCCCCCCCGTGTAATCCCGCTCTCCTGCTCCCCGTACAGTTTACTATCCGCACAGTGTAAACCCGCTCTCCTGCTCCCCGTACAGTTTAATATCCCCCCCGGTGTAAACCCGCTCTCCTGCTCCCCGTACAGTTTACTATCCGCACAGTGTAAACCCGCTCTTCTGCTCCCCGTACAGTTTAATATCCCCCCCGGTGTAAACCCGCTCTCCTGCTCCCCGTACAGTTTAATATCCCCCCCGTGTAATCCCGCTCTCCTGCTCCCCGTACAGTTTACTATCCCCCCGGTGTAATCCAGCTCTCCTGCTCCCCGTACAGTTTAATATCCCCCCGGTGTAATCACACTCTCCTGCTCCCCGTACAGTTTAATATCCCCCCGTGTAATCCCGCTCTCCTGCTCCCCGTACAGTTTAATATCCCCCCGTGTAATCCCGCTCTCCTGTCTCCTGTACAGTTTAATATCCCCCCGGTATAATTCCGCTGACCTGCTCCCCGTACAGTTTAATATCACCCAGTGTAAGCCCTCTCTCCTGCTCCCCGTAGAGTTTAATATCACCCAGTGTAATCCCACTCTCCTGCTCCGCCGTACACTTTAATATCGCCCCGTGTAATCCCGCTCTCCTGCTCCCCATACACTTTACGATCTCCCCGTGTAAACCCGCTCTCCTGGTCCTCGTACAGTTTACTATCCCCCCGTGTAATCCCGCTCTCCTGATCCTCGTACAGTTTACTATCCCCCCCGTGTAGTCCCGCTCTCCTGCTCCCCGTACAGTTTAATATCCCCCCCGGTGTAAACCCGCTCTCCTGCTCCCCGTACAGTTTAATGTCCCCCCGGTGTAATCCCGCTCTCCTGCTCCCCGTACAGTTTACTATCCCCCCGGTGTAATACCGCTCTCCTGCTCCCCGTACAGTTTAATATCCCCCCGGTGTAATCACGCTCTCCTGCTCCCCGTACAGTTTAATATCCCCCCGTGTAATCCCGCTCTCCTGCTCCCCGTACAGTTTAATATCCCCCCATGTAATCCCGCTCTCCTGCCTCCTGTACAGTTTAATATCCCCCCGGTATAATTCCGCTGTCCTGCTCCCCGTACAGTTTAATATCACCCAGTGTAATCCCGCTCTCCTGCCTCCTGTACAGTTTAATATCCCCCCGGTATAATTCCGCTGTCCTGCTCCCCGTACAGTTTAATATCACCCAGTGTAAGCCCTCTCTCCTGCTCCGCCGTACAGTTTAATATCCCCCCGTGTAATCCCGCTCTCCTGCTCCCCATACACTTTACTATCTCCCCGTGTAATCCCGCTCTCCTGATCCTCGTACAGTTTACTATCCCCCCGTGTAATCCCGCTCTCCTGATCCCCGTACAGTTTACTATCCCCCCGTGTAATCCCGCTATCCTGATCCCCGTACAGTTTAATATCCCCCCCCGGTTTAATCCCGCTCTCCTGCTCCCCGTACAGTTTAATATCCCCCCTGTGTAATTACGCTCTCCTGCTCCCCGTACAGTTTAATATCCCCCCGGTGTAATCCCGCTCTCCTGCTCCCCGTACAGTTTAATATCCCCCCGTGTAATCCCGCTCTCCTGCTCCCTGTACAGTTTAATATCCCCCCTGTGTAATCCCGCTGTCCTGCTCCCCGTACAGTTTAATATCACCCAGTGTAAGCCCTCTCTCCTGCTCCCCGTACAGTTTAATATCCCCCCCGTGTAATCCCGCTCTCGTGCTCCGTCGTACAGTTTAATATCCCCCCGTGTAATCCCGCTCTCGTGCTCCGCCGTACAGTTTAATATACCCCCGTGTAATCCCGCTCTCCTGCTCCCCATACACTTTACTATCCCCCCATGTAATCCCGCTCTCCTGATCCTCGTACAGTTTGCTATCCCCCCGTGTAATCCCGCTCTCCTGATCCCCGTACAGTTTACTATCCCCCCGTGAAATCCCGCTCTCCTGATCCCCGTACAGTTTACTATCCCCCATGTGTAATCCCGCTCTCCTACTCCCTGTACAGTTTACTATCCCCCCGTGTAATCCCGCTCTCCTTCACCCCATTCAGTTTAATATCCCCCCCGGTGTAATCCCGCTCTCCTGCTCCCCGTACAGTTTAATATCCCCCCCGTGTAATCCCGCTATCCTTCCTCCTGTACAGTTTAATATCCCCCCGGTATAATTCCGCTGTCCTGCTCCCCGTACAGTTTAATATCACCCAGTGTAAGCCCTCTCTCCTGCTCCCCGTACAGTTTAATATCCTCCCCGTGTAATCCCGCTCTCCTGCTCCGCCGTACAGTTTAATATCCCCCCGTGTAATCCCGCTCTCCTGCTCCCCATACACTTTACTATCTCCCCGTGTAATCCCGCTCTCCTGATCCTCGTACAGTTTACTATCTCCCCGTGTAATCCCGCTCTCCTGATCCCCGTACAGTTTACTATCCCACCGTGTAATCCCGCTCTCCTGATCCCCATAAACTTTACTATCTCCCCGTGTAATCCCGCTCTCCTGTTCCCCGTACAATTTAATATCCCCCCCGTGTAATCCCGCTCTCCTGCTCCCCGTACAGTTTACTATCCGCACAGTGTAAACCCGCTCTCCTGCTCGCCGTACAGTTTAATATCCCCCCCGGTGTAAACCCGCTCTCCTGCTCCCCGTACAGTTTACTATCCGCACAGTGTAAACCCGCTCTTCTGCTCCCCGTACAGTTTAATATCCCCCCCGGTGTAAACCCGCTCTCCTGCTCCCCGTACAGTTTAATATCCCCCCCGTGTAATCCCGCTCTCCTGCTCCCCGTACAGTTTACTATCCCCCCGGTGTAATCCAGCTCTCCTGCTCCCCGTACAGTTTAATATCCCCCCGGTGTAATCACACTCTCCTGCTCCCCGTACAGTTTAATATCCCCCCGTGTAATCCCGCTCTCCTGCTCCCCGTACAGTTTAATATCCCCCCGTGTAATCCCGCTCTCCTGTCTCCTGTACAGTTTAATATCCCCCCGGTATAATTCCGCTGTCCTGCTCCCCGTACAGTTTAATATCACCCAGTGTAAGCCCTCTCTCCTGCTCCCCGTACAGTTTAATATCACCCAGTGTAATCCCACTCTCCTGCTCCGCCGTACAGTTTAATATCGCCCCGTGTAATCCCGCTCTCCTGCTCCCCATACACTTTACTATCTCACCGTGTAAACCCGCTCTCCTGGTCCTCGTACAGTTTACTATCCCCCCGTGTAATCCCGCTCTCCTGATCCTCGTACAGTTTACTATCCCCCCATGTAATCCCGCTCTCCTGATCCCCGTACAGTTTAATATCCCCCCCGGTGTAATCCCGCTCTCCTGCTCCCCGTACAGTTTAATATCCCCCCCGTGTAATCCCGCTCTCCTGCTCCCCGTACAGTTTACTATCCCCCCGGTTTAATCCCGCTCTCCTGCTCCCCGTACAGTTTAATATCCCCCGGTGTAATCACGCTCTCCTGCTCCCCGTACAGTTTAATATCCCCCCGTGTAATCCCGCTCTCCTGCTCCCTGTACAGTTTAATATCCCCCCTGTGTAATCCCGCTGTCCTGCTCCCCGTACAGTTTAATATCACCCAGTGTAAGCCCTCTCTCCTGCTCCCCGTACAGTTTAATATCCCCCCCGTGTAATCCCGCTCTCGTGCTCCGTCGTACAGTTTAATATCCCCCCGTGTAATCCCGCTCTCGTGCTCCGCCGTACAGTTTAATATACCCCCGTGTAATCCCGCTCTCCTGCTCCCCATACACTTTACTATCCCCCCATGTAATCCCGCTCTCCTGATCCTCGTACAGTTTGCTATCCCCCCGTGTAATCCCGCTCTCCTGATCCCCGTACAGTTTACTATCCCCCCGTGAAATCCCGCTCTCCTGATCCCCGTACAGTTTACTATCCCCCATGTGTAATCCCGCTCTCCTACTCCCTGTACAGTTTACTATCCCCCCGTGTAATCCCGCTCTCCTTCACCCCATTCAGTTTAATATCCCCCCCGGTGTAATCCCGCTCTCCTGCTCCCCGTACAGTTTAATATCCCCCCCGTGTAATCCCGCTATCCTTCCTCCTGTACAGTTTAATATCCCCCCGGTATAATTCCGCTGTCCTGCTCCCCGTACAGTTTAATATCACCCAGTGTAAGCCCTCTCTCCTGCTCCCCGTACAGTTTAATATCCTCCCCGTGTAATCCCGCTCTCCTGCTCCGCCGTACAGTTTAATATCCCCCCGTGTAATCCCGCTCTCCTGCTCCCCATACACTTTACTATCTCCCCGTGTAATCCCGCTCTCCTGATCCTCGTACAGTTTACTATCTCCCCGTGTAATCCCGCTCTCCTGATCCCCGTACAGTTTACTATCCCACCGTGTAATCCCGCTCTCCTGATCCCCATAAACTTTACTATCTCCCCGTGTAATCCCGCTCTCCTGTTCCCCGTACAATTTAATATCCCCCCCGTGTAATCCCGCTCTCCTGCTCCCCGTACAGTTTACTATCCGCACAGTGTAAACCCGCTCTCCTGCTCCCCGTACAGTTTAATATCCCCCCCGGTGTAAACCCGCTCTCCTGCTCCCCGTACAGTTTACTATCCGCACAGTGTAAACCCGCTCTTCTGCTCCCCGTACAGTTTAATATCCCCCCCGGTGTAAACCCGCTCTCCTGCTCCCCGTACAGTTTAATATCCCCCCCGTGTAATCCCGCTCTCCTGCTCCCCGTACAGTTTACTATCCCCCCGGTGTAATCCAGCTCTCCTGCTCCCCGTACAGTTTAATATCCCCCCGGTGTAATCACACTCTCCTGCTCCCCGTACAGTTTAATATCCCCCCGTGTAATCCCGCTCTCCTGCTCCCCGTACAGTTTAATATCCCCCCGTGTAATCCCGCTCTCCTGTCTCCTGTACAGTTTAATATCCCCCCGGTATAATTCCGCTGTCCTGCTCCCCGTACAGTTTAATATCACCCAGTGTAAGCCCTCTCTCCTGCTCCCCGTACAGTTTAATATCACCCAGTGTAATCCCACTCTCCTGCTCCGCCGTACAGTTTAATATCGCCCCGTGTAATCCCGCTCTCCTGCTCCCCATACACTTTACTATCTCACCGTGTAAACCCGCTCTCCTGGTCCTCGTACAGTTTACTATCCCCCCGTGTAATCCCGCTCTCCTGATCCTCGTACAGTTTACTATCCCCCCATGTAATCCCGCTCTCCTGATCCCCGTACAGTTTAATATCCCCCCCGGTGTAATCCCGCTCTCCTGCTCCCCGTACAGTTTAATATCCCCCCCGTGTAATCCCGCTCTCCTGCTCCCCGTACAGTTTACTATCCCCCCGGTTTAATCCCGCTCTCCTGCTCCCCGTACAGTTTAATATCCCCCGGTGTAATCACGCTCTCCTGCTCCCCGTACAGTTTAATATCCCCCCGTGTAATCCCGCTCTCCTGCTCCCCGTACAGTTTAATATCCCCCCGGTGTAATCCCGCTCTCCTGCTCCCCATACACTTTACTATCCCCCCGTGTAATCCCGCTCTCCTGATCATCGTACAGTTTACTATCTCCCCGTGTAATCCCGCTCTCCTGATCCCCGTACAGTTTACTATCCCCCCGTGTAATCCCGCTCTCCTGATGCCCGTTCAGTTTACTATCCCCCCGTGAAATCCCACTCTCCTGATCCCCGTACAGTTTACTATCCCCCCCGTGTAATCCCGCTCTCCTACTCCCCGTACAGTTTACTATCCCCCCGTGTAATCCCGCTCTCCTGATCCCCGTACAGTTTACTATCCCCTCGTGTAATCCCGCTCTCCTGATCCCCGTACAGTTTACTATCCCCCCGTGTAATCCCGCTCTCCTACTCCCCGTACAGTTTAATATCCCCCCCGGTGTAATCCCGCTCTCCTGCTCCCCGTACAGTTTAATATCCCCCCCGTGGAATCCCGCTCTTCTGCTCCCCGTACAGTTTAATATCCCCCCGTGTAATCCCGCTCTCCTGCCTCCTGTACAGTTTAATATCCCCCCGGTATAATTCCGCTGTCCTGCTCCCCGTACAGTTTAATATCACCCAGTGTAAGCTCTCTCTCCTGCTCCCCGTACAGTTTAATAACCCCCCCATGTAATCCAGCTCTCCTGCTCCCCGTACAGTTTAATATACCCCCTTGTAATCCCGCTCTCCTGCTCCCCGTACAGTTTAATATCCCCCCGGTGTAATCCCGCTCTCGTGCTCCGCCGTACAGTTTAATATCCGCCCATGTAATCCCACTCTCCTGCTCCCCATACACTTTACAATCCCCCGTGTAATCCCACTCTCCTGATCCTCGTACAGTTTACTATCCCCCCGTGTAATCCCTCTCTCCTGCTCCCCGTACAGTTTACTATCCTCCCGTGAAATACCGCTCTCCTGATCCCCGTACAGTTTACTATCCCCCGTGTAATCCCGCTCTCCTACTCCCCGTACAGTTTACTATTCCCCCGTGTAATCCCGCTCTCCTGCTCCCCGTACAGTTTACTATCCCCCCGTGTAATCCCGCTCTCCTGCTCCCCGTACAGTTTACTATCCCCCCGTGTAATCCCGCTATCCTCCTCCCCGTACAGTTTAATATCCCCCCCCGTGTAGTCCCGCTCTCCTGCTCCCCGTAGAGTTTAATTTCCCCCCGGTGTAATCCGGCTCTCCTGCTCCCGGTACAGTTTAATATCCCCCCCGGTGTAATCCCGCTCTCCTGCTCCCCGTACAGTTTAATATCCCCCCCGTGTAATCCCGCTCTCCTGCTCCCCGTACAGTTTAATATCCCCCCGGTGTAATCACGCTCTCCTGCTCCCCGTACAGTTTAATATCCCCCCGTGTAATCCCGCTCTCCTGCTCCCCGTACAGTTTAATATCCCCCCGGTGTAATCCCGCTCTCCTGCTCCCCGTACAGTTTAATATCCCCCCGTGTAATCCCGCTCTCCTGCTCCCTGTACAGTTTAATATCCCCCCGGTGTAATCCCGCTGTCCTGCTCCCCGTACAGTTTAATATCACCCAGTGTAAGCCCTCTCTCCTGCTCCCCGTACAGTTTAATATCCCCCCCGTGGAATCCCGCTCTTCTGCTCCGCCGTACAGTTTAATATCCCCCCGTGTAATCCCGCTCTCCTGCTCCCCAGACACTTTACTATCCCCCCGTGTAATCCCGCTCTCCTGATCCTCGTACAGTTTACTATCCCCCCGTGAAATCCCGCTCTCCTGATCCTCGTTCAGTTTACTATCCCCCCGTGTAATCCCGCTCTCCTGATCCCCGTACAGTTTACTATCCCCCCGTGTAATCCCGCTCTCCTGATCCCCGTACAGTTTACTATCCCCCCGTGAAATCCCGCTCTCCTGATCCCCGTACAGTTTACTATCCCCCCGTGTAATCCCGCTCTCCTACTCCCCGTACAGTTTACTATCCCCCTGGTGTAATCCCGCTCTCCTGATCCCCGTACAGTTTACTATCCCCCCGTGTAATCCCGCTCTCCTGATCCCCGTACAGTTTACTATCCCCCCGTGTAATCCCGCTCTCCTACTCCCCGTACAGTTTAATATCCCCCCGTGTAATCCCGCTCTCCTGCTCCCCGTACAGTTTAATATCCCCCGGTGTAATCCCGCTCTCCTGCTCCCCGTACAGTTTACTATCCCCCCGTGTAATCCCGCTCTGATGCTCCCCGTACAGTTTACTATTCCCCCGTTGTAATCCCGCTCTCCTGCTCCCCGTACAGTTTAATATCCCGCCGGTGTAATCCCGCTCTCCTGCTCCCCGTACAGTTTAATATCCCCCCGTGTAATCCCGCTCTCCTGCTCCCTGTACAGTTTAATATCCCCCCGGTGTAATCCCACTGTCCTGCTCCCCGTACAGTTTAATATCACCCAGTGTAAGCCCTCTCTCCTGCTCCCCGTACAGTTTAATATCCCCCCTGTGTAATCCCGCTCTCGTACTCCGCCGTACAGTTTAATATCCCCCCTTGTAATCCCGCTCTCCTGCTCCCCATACACTTTACTATCCCCCCGTGTAATCCCGCTCTCCTGATCCTCGTACAGTTTACTATCCCCCCGTGTAATCCCGCTTTCCTGATCCCCGTAGAGTTTACTATCCCCCCGTGTAATCCCGCTCTCCTGATCCCCGTTCAGTTTACTATCCCCCCGTGAAATCCCGCTCTCCTGATCCCCGTACAGCTTACTATCCCCCATGTGTAATCCCGCTCTCCTACTCCCCGTACAGTTTACTATCCCCCCGTGTAATCCCGCTCTCCTGATCCCCGTACAGTTTACTATCCCCCCGTGTAATCCCGCTCTCGTACTCCGCCGTACAGTTTAATATCCCACCGTGTAATCCCGCTCTCCTGCCTCCTGTACAGTTTAATATCCCCCCGGTATAATTCCGCTGTCCTGCTCCCCGTACAGTTTAATATCACCCAGTGTAAGCCCTCTCTCCTGCTCCCCGTACAGTTTAATATCACCCAGTGTAATCCCGCTCTCCTGCCTCCTGTACAGTTTAATATCCCCCCGGTATAATTCCGCTGTCCTGCTCCCCGTACAATTTAATATCACCCAGTGTAAGCCCTCTCTCCTGCTCCGCCGTACAGTTTAATATCCCCCCGTGTAATCCCGCTCTCCTGCTCCCCATACACTTTACTATCTCCCCGTGTAATCCCGCTCTCCTGATCCTCGTACAGTTTACTATCCCCCCGTGTAATCCCGCTCTCCTGATCCCCGTACAGTTTACTATCCCCCCGTGTAATCCCGCTATCCTGGTCCCCGTTCAGTTTAATATCCCCCCCGGTGTAATCCGGCTCTCCTGCTCCCCATACAGTTTAATATCCCCCCCGTGTAATCCCGCTCTCCTGCTCCCCGTACAGTTTACTATCCCCCCGGTTTAATCCCGCTCTCCTGCTCCCCGTACAGTTTAATATCGCCCCGGTGTAATCCGGCTCTCCTGCTCCCCATACAGTTTAATATCCCCCCCGTGTAATCCCGCTCTCCTGATCCTCGTACAGTTTACTATCCCCCCGTGTAATCCCGCTCTCCTGATCCCCGTACAGTTTACTATCCCCCCGTGAAATCCCGCTCTCCTGATCCCCGTACAGTTTACTATCCCCCATGTGTAATCCCGCTCTCCTACTCCCCGTACAGTTTAATATCCCCCCCGGTGTAATCCCGCTCTCCTGCTCCCCGTACAGTTTAATATCCCCCCGTGTAATCCCGCTATCCTTCCGCTGTCCTGCTCCCCGTACAGTTTAATATCACCCAGTGTAAGCCCTCTCTCCTGCTCCCCGTAGAGTTTAAAATCCCCCCCGTGTAATCCCGCTCTCCTGCTCCGCCGTACAGTTTAATATCCCCCCGTGTAATCCCGCTCTCCTGCTCCCCATACACTTTACTATCTCCCCGTGTAATCCCGCTCTCCTGATCCTCGTACAGTTTACTATCTCCCCGTGTAATACAGCTCTCCTGATCCCCGTACAGTATACTATCCCATCGTGTAATCCCGCTCTCCTGATCCCCATAAACTTTACTATCTCCCCGTGTAATCCCGCTCTCCTGCTCCCCGTACAGTTTACTATCCCCCCGGTGTAATCCAGCTCTCCTGCTCCCCGTACAGTTTAATATCCCCCCGCTGTAATCACACTCTCCTGCTCCCCGTACAGTTTAATATCCCCCCGTGTAATCCCGCTCTCATGCTCCCCGTACAGTTTAATATCCCCCCGTGTAATCCCGCTCTCCTGTCTCCTGTACAGTTTAATATCCCCCCGGTATAATTCCGCTGTCCTGCTCCCCGTACAGTTTAATATCACCCAATGTAAGCCCTCTCTCCTGCTCCCCGTACAGTTTAATATCACCCAGTGTAATCCCGCTCTCCTGCTCCGCCGTACAGTTTAATATCCCCCTGTGTAATCCCGCTCTCCTGCTCCCCATACACTTTACTATCTCCCCGTGTAAACCCGCTCTCCTGGTCCTCGTACAGTTTAATATCCCCCTGTGTAATCCCGCTCTCCTGATCCCCGTACAGTTTACTATCCCCCCGTGTAATCCCGCTCTCCTGATCCCCGTTCAGTTTACTATCCCCCCGTGAAATCCCACTCTCCTGATCCCCGTACAGTTTACTATCCCCCCCGTGTAATCCCGCTCTCCTACTCCCCGTACAGTTTACTATCCCCCCGTGTAATCCCGCTCTCCTGATCCCCGTACAGTTTAATATTCCCCCGTGTAATCCCGCTCTCCTGATCCCCGTACAGTTTAATATCCCCCCGTGTAATCCCGCTCTCCTGGTCCTCGTACAGTTTAGTATCCCCCCGTGTAATCCCGCTCTCCTGATCCCCGTACAGTTTACTATCCCCCCGTGTAATCCCGCTCTCCTACTCCCCGTACAGTTTAATATCCCCCCCGGTGTAATCCCGCTCTCCTGCTCCCCGTACAGTTTAATATCCCCCCGTGTAATCCCGCTCTCCTGCCTCCTGTACATTTTAATATCCCCCCGGTATAATTCCGCTGTCCTGCTCCCCGTACAGTTTAATATCACCCAGTGTAAGCCCTCTCTCCTGCTCCTCGTACAGTTTAATATCCCCCCCATGTAATCCCGCTCTCCTGCTCCCCGTACAGTTTAATAAACCCCCTTGTAATCCCGCTCTCCTGCTCCCTGTACAGTTTAATATCCCCCCGGTGTAATCCTGCTGTCCTGCTCCCCGTACAGTTTAATATC
Organism: Pristiophorus japonicus; assembly: GCF_044704955.1. Taxonomy (NCBI): domain Eukaryota; kingdom Metazoa; phylum Chordata; class Chondrichthyes; family Pristiophoridae; genus Pristiophorus; species Pristiophorus japonicus. Next base: position 161,095,541 of record NC_091987.1, read on the forward strand.
ACCCAGTGTAAGCCCGCTCTCCTGCTCCCCGTACAGTTTAATATCCGCCCTTGTAATCCCGCTCTCCTGCTCCCCATACATTTTACTATCCCCCCGTGTAATCCCGCTCTCCTGATCCTCGTACAGTTTACTATCCCCCCGTGTAATCCCTCTCTCCTGATCCCCGTACAGTTTACTATCCTCCCGTGAAATCCCGCTCTCCTGATCCCCGTACAGTTTACTATCCCCCCGTGTAATCCTGCTCTCCTTCTCCCCGTACAGTTTACTATCCCCCCGTGTAATCCCGCTCTCCTGCTCCCCGTACAGTTTACTATCCCCCCGTGTAATCCCGCTCTCCTGCTCCCCGTACATTTTACTATCCCCCCGGTGTGATCCCGCTTTTCTGCTCCCCGTACAGTTTAATATCCCCCCCGTGTAATCCCGCTCTCCTGCTCCCCGTACAGTTTAATATCCCCCCCGTGTAATCTTGCTCTCCTGCTCCCCGTACAGTTTACTATCACCCCCGTGTAATCCCGCTCTCCTGATCCCCGTTCAGTTTACTATCCCCCCGTGAAATCCCGCTCTCCTGATCCCCGTACAGTTTACTATCCCCCCGTGAAATCCCGCTCTCCTGATCCCTGTAGAGTTTACTATCCCCCATGTGTAATCCCGCTCTCCTACTCCCCGTACAGTTTACTATCCCCCCGTGTAATCCCGCTCTCCTGATCCCCGTACAGTTTACTATCCCGCCGTGTAATCCCGCTCTCCTGATCCCCGTACAATTTACTATCCCCCCGTGTAATCCCGCTCTCCTACACCCCATACAGTTTAATATCCCCCCCGGTGTAATCCCGCACTCCTGCTCCCCGTACAGTTTAATATCCCCCCGTGTAATCCCGCTCTCCTTCCTCCTGTACAGTTTAATAGCCCCCCGGTATAATTCCGCTGTCCTGCTCCCCGTACAGTTTAATATCACCCAGTGTAAGCCCTCTCTCCTGCTCCCCGTGCAGTTTAATATCCCCCCCGTGTGATCCCGCTCTCCTGCTCCGCCGTACAGTTTAATATCCCCCCGTGTAATCCCGCTCTCCTGCTCCCCATACACTTTACTATCTCCCCGTGTAATCCCGCTCTCCTGATCCTCGTACAGTTTACTATCCCCCCGTGTAATACCGCTCTCCTGATCTCCGTAGAGTTTACTATCCCACCGTGTAATCCCGCTCTCCTGATCCCCATACACTTTACTATCTCCCCGTGTAATCCCGCTCTCCTGCTCCCCGTACAGTTTAATATCCCCCCCGTGTAATCTTGCTCTCCTGCTCCCCGTACAGTTTACTATCACCCCCGTGTAATCCTGCTCTCCTGATCCCCGTTCAGTTTACTATCCCCCCGTGAAATCCCACTCTCCTGATCCCCGTACAGTTTACTATCCCCCCCGTGTAATCCCGCTCTCCTACTCCCCGTACAGTTTACTATCCCCCCATGTAATCCCGCTCTCCTGATCCCCGTACAGTTTAATATCCCCCCGTGTAATCCCGCTCTCCTGATCCCCGTACAGTTTAATATCCCCCCGTGTAATCCCGCTCTCCTGGTCCTATTACAGTTTACTATCCCCCCGTGTAATCCCGCTCTCCTGATCCCCGTACAGTTTACTATCACCCAGTGTAAGCCCTCTCTCCTGCTCCCCGTACAGTTTAATATCCCCCCCGGTGTAATCCCGCTCTCCTGCTCCCCGTACAGTTTAATATCCCCCCGTGTAATCCCGCTCTCCTGCCTCCTGTACAGTTTAATATCCCCCCGGTATAATTCCGCTGTCCTGCTCCCCGTACAATTTAATATCACCCAGTGTAAGCCCTCTCTCCTGCTCCCCGTACAGTTTAATATCCCCCCCCGTGTAATCCCGCTCTCCTGCTCCCCGTACAGTTTAATATACCCCCTTGTAATCCCGCTCTCCTGCTCCCTGTACAGTTTAATATCCCCCCGGTGTAATCCCGCTGTCCTGCTCCCCGTACAGTTTAATATCACCCAGTGTAAGCCCACTCTCCTGCTCCCCGTACAGTTTAATATCCGCCCGTGTAATCCCGCTCTCCTGCTCCCCATACACTTTACTATCCCCCCGTGTAATCCCGCTCTCCTGATCCTCGTACAATTTACTATCCCCCCGTGTAATCCCGCTCTCCTGCTCCCCGTACAGTTTACTATCCCCCCGTGTAATCCCGCTCTCCTGCTCCCCGTACAGTTTACTATCTCCCCGGTGTAATCCCGCTTTCCTGCTCCCCGTACAGTTTAATATCCCCCCCGTGTAGTCCCGCTCTCCTGCTCCCCGTAGAGTTTAATTTCCACCCGGTGTAATCCCGCTCTCCTGCTCCCGGTACAGTTTAATATCCCCCCCGGTGTAATCCCGCTCTCCTGCTCCCCGTACAGTTTAATATCCCCCCCGTGTAATCCCGCTCTCCTGCTCCCCGTACAGTTTAATATCCCCCCGGTGTAATCACGCTCTCCTGCTCCCCGTACAGTTTAATATCCCCCCGTGTAATCCCGCTCTCCTGCTCCCCGTACAGTTTAATATCCCCCCGGTGTAATCCCGCTCTCCTGCTCCCCGTACAGTTTAATATCCCCCTGTGTAATCCCGCTCTCCTGCTCCCTGTACAGTTTAATATCCCCCCGGTGTAATCCCGCTGTCCTGCTCCCCGTACAGTTTAATATCACCCAGTGTAAGCCCTCTCTCCTGCTCCCCGTACAGTTTAATATCCCCCCGTGGAATCCCGCTCTTCTGCTCCGCCGTACAGTTTAATATCCCCCCGTGTAATCCCGCTCTCCTGCTCCCCAGACACTTTACTATCCCCCCGTGTAATCCCGCTCTCCTGATCCTCGTACAGTTTACTATCCCCCCGTGAAATCCTGCTCTCCTGATCCTCGTACAGTTTACTATCCCCCCGTGTAATCCCGCTCTCCTGATCCCCGTACAGTTTACTATCCCCCCGTGTAATCCCGCTCTCCTGATCCCCGTACAGTTTATTATCCCCCCGTGAAATCCCGCTCTCCTGATCCCCATCCAGTTTACTATCCCCCCGTGTAATCCCACTCTCCTACTCCCCGTACAGATTACTATCCCCCTGGTGTAATCCCGCTCTCCTGATCCCCGTACAGTTTACTATCCCCCCCGTGTAATCCCGCTCTCCTACTCCCCGTACAGTTTAATATCCCCCCGGTGTAATCCCGCTCTCCTGCTCCCCGTACAGTTTAATATCCCCCCGTGTAATCCCGCTCTCCTGCTCCCTGTACAGTTTAATATCCCCCCGGTGTAATCCCGCTGTCCTGCTCCCCGTACAGTTTAATATCACCCAGTGTAAGCCCTCTCTCCTGCTCCCCGTACAGTTTAATATCCCCCCTGTGTAATCCCGCTCTCGTAATCCGCCGTACAGTTTAATATCCCCCCGTGTATTCCCGCTCTCCTGCTCCCCATACACTTTACTATCCCCCCGTGTAATCCCGCTCTCCTGATCCTCGTACAGTTTACTATCCCCCCGTGTAATCCCGCTCTCCTGATCCCCGTACAGTTTACTATCCCCCCGTGTAATCCCGCTCTCCTGATCCCAGTTCAGTTTACTATCCCCCCGTGAAATCCCGCTCTCCTGATCCCCGTACAGTTTACTATCCCCCATGTGTAATCCCGCTCTCCTACTCCCCGTACAGTTTACTATCCCCCCGTGTAATCCCGCTCTCCTGATCCCCGTACAGTTTACTCTCCCCCCCGTGTAACCCCGCTCTCCTGATCCCCGTACAATTTACTATCCCCCCGTGTAATCCCGCTCTCCTTCCTCCTGTACAGTTTAATATCCCCCCGGTATAATTCCGCTGTCCTGCTCCCCGTACAGTTTAATATCACCCGGTGTAAGCCCTCTCTCCTGCTCCCCGTACAGTTTAATATCCCCCCCGTGTAATCCCGCTCTCCTGCTCCGCCGTACAGTTTAATATCCCCCCGTGTAATCCCGCTCTCCTGCTCCCCATACACTTTACTATCTCCCCGTGTAATCCCGCTCTCCTGATCCTCGTACAGTTTACTATCCCCCCGTGTAATACCGCTCTCCTGATCCCCGTACAGTTTACTATCCCCCCGTGTAATCCCGCTCTCCTACTCCCCGTACAGTTTAATATCCCCCTGTGTAATCCCGCTCTCCTGCTCCCTGTACAGTTTAATATCCCCCCGGTGTAATCCCGCTGTCCTGCTCCCCGTACAGTTTAATATCACCCAGTGTAAGCCCTCTCTCCTGCTCCCCGTACAGTTTAATATCCCCCCGTGGAATCCCGCTCTTCTGCTCCGCCGTACAGTTTAATATCCCCCCGTGTAATCCCGCTCTCCTGCTCCCCAGACACTTTACTATCCCCCCGTGTAATCCCGCTCTCCTGATCCTCGTACAGTTTACTATCCCCCCGTGAAATCCTGCTCTCCTGATCCTCGTACAGTTTACTATCCCCCCGTGTAATCCCGCTCTCCTGATCCCCGTACAGTTTACTATCCCCCCGTGTAATCCCGCTCTCCTGATCCCCGTACAGTTTATTATCCCCCCGTGAAATCCCGCTCTCCTGATCCCCATCCAGTTTACTATCCCCCCGTGTAATCCCACTCTCCTACTCCCCGTACAGATTACTATCCCCCTGGTGTAATCCCGCTCTCCTGATCCCCGTACAGTTTACTATCCCCCCCGTGTAATCCCGCTCTCCTACTCCCCGTACAGTTTAATATCCCCCCGGTGTAATCCCGCTCTCCTGCTCCCCGTACAGTTTAATATCCCCCCGTGTAATCCCGCTCTCCTGCTCCCTGTACAGTTTAATATCCCCCCGGTGTAATCCCGCTGTCCTGCTCCCCGTACAGTTTAATATCACCCAGTGTAAGCCCTCTCTCCTGCTCCCCGTACAGTTTAATATCCCCCCTGTGTAATCCCGCTCTCGTAATCCGCCGTACAGTTTAATATCCCCCCGTGTATTCCCGCTCTCCTGCTCCCCATACACTTTACTATCCCCCCGTGTAATCCCGCTCTCCTGATCCTCGTACAGTTTACTATCCCCCCGTGTAATCCCGCTCTCCTGATCCCCGTACAGTTTACTATCCCCCCGTGTAATCCCGCTCTCCTGATCCCAGTTCAGTTTACTATCCCCCCGTGAAATCCCGCTCTCCTGATCCCCGTACAGTTTACTATCCCCCATGTGTAATCCCGCTCTCCTACTCCCCGTACAGTTTACTATCCCCCCGTGTAATCCCGCTCTCCTGATCCCCGTACAGTTTACTCTCCCCCCCGTGTAACCCCGCTCTCCTGATCCCCGTACAATTTACTATCCCCCCGTGTAATCCCGCTCTCCTTCCTCCTGTACAGTTTAATATCCCCCCGGTATAATTCCGCTGTCCTGCTCCCCGTACAGTTTAATATCACCCGGTGTAAGCCCTCTCTCCTGCTCCCCGTACAGTTTAATATCCCCCCCGTGTAATCCCGCTCTCCTGCTCCGCCGTACAGTTTAATATCCCCCCGTGTAATCCCGCTCTCCTGCTCCCCATACACTTTACTATCTCCCCGTGTAATCCCGCTCTCCTGATCCTCGTACAGTTTACTATCCCCCCGTGTAATACCGCTCTCCTGATCCCCGTACAGTTTACTATCCCACCGTGTAATCCCGCTCTCCTGATCCCCATACACTTTACTATCTCCCCGTGTAATCCCGCTCTCCTGCTCCCCGTACAGTTTAATATCCCCCCCGTGTAATCTTGCTCTCCTGCTCCCCGTACAGTTTACTATCACCCCGGTGTAATCCAGCTCTCCTGCTCCCCGTACAGTTTAACATCCCCCCGGTGTAATCACACTCTCCTGCTCCCCGTACAGTTTAATATCCCCCCGTGTAATCCCGCTCTCCTGCTCCCCGTACAGTTTAATATCCCCCCGTGTAATCCCGCTCTCCTGCCTCCTGTACAGTTTAATATCCCCCCAGTATAATTCCGCTGTCCTGTTCCCCGTACAGTTTAATATCACCCAGTGTAAGCCCTCTCTCCTGCTCCCCTTACAGTTTAATATCACCCAGTGTAATCCCGCTCTCCTGCTCCGCCGTACAGTTTAATATCCCCCCGTGTAATCCCGCTCTCCTGATCCCCGTACAGTTTACTATCCCCCCGTGTAATCCCGCTCTCCTGATCCCCGTACAGTTTAATATGCCCCCCGGTGTAATCCCGCTCTCCTGCTCCCCGGACAGTTTAATATCCGCCCCCGTGTAATCCCGCTCTCCTGCTCCCCGTACAGTTTACTATCCGCCCGGTTTAATCCCGCTCTCCTGCTCCCCGTACAGTTTAATATCCCCCTGGCGTAATCACGCTCTCCTGATCCCCGTACAGTTTAATATCCACCCGTGTAATCCCGCTCTCCTGCTCCCCGTACAGTTTAATATCCCCCCGGTGTAATCCCGCTCTCCTGCTCCCCATACACTTTACTATCCTCCCGTGTAATCCCGCTCTCCTGATCCTCGTACAGTTTACTATCTCCCTGTGTAATCCCGCTCTCCTACTCCCCGTACAGTTTACTATCCCCCCGTGTAATCCCGCTCTCCTGATCCCCGTACAGTTTACTATCCCCCCGTGTAATCCCGCTCTCCTGATCCCCGTACAGTTTACTATCCCCCCGTGTAATCCCGCTCTCCTACTCCCCGTACAGTTTAATATCCCCCCCGGTGTAATCCCGCTCTCCTGCTCCCCGTACAGTTTAATATCCCCCCGTGTAATCCCGCTCTCCTGCCTCCTGTACAGTTTAATATCCCCCCCGGTGTAATCCCGCAATCCTGCTCCCCGTACAGTTTAATATCCCCCCGTGTAATCCCGCTCTCCTGATCCCTGTACAGTTTAATATCCCCCCGGTGTAATCCCGCTGTCCTGCTCCCCGTACAGTTTAATATCACCCAGTGTAAGCCCTCTCTCCTGCTCCCCGTACAGTTTAATATCCCCCCGTGTAAGCCCGCTCTCCTGCTCCCCATACAGTTTACTATCTCCCCGTGTAATCCCGCTCTCCTGATCCTCGTACAGTTTACTATCCCCCCGTGTAATACCACTCTCCTGATCCCCGTACAGTTTACTATCCCACCGTGTAATCCCGCTCTCCTGATCCCCATACACTTTACTATCTCCCCGTGTAATCCCGCTCTCCTGCTCCCCGTACAGTTTAATATCCCCCCCGTGTAATCTTGCTCTCCTGCTCCCCGCACAGTTTACTATCACCCCGGTGTAATCCAGCTCTCCTGCTCCCCGTACAGTTTAACATCCCCCCGGTGTAATCACACTCTCCTGCTCCCCGTACAGTTTAATATCCCCCCGTGTAATCCCGCTCTCCTGCTCCCCGTACAGTTTAATATCCCCCCGTGTAATCCCGCTCTCCTGCCTCCTGTACAGTTTAATATCCCCCCGGTATAATTCCGCTGTCCTGCTCCCCGTACAGTTTAATATCACCCAGTGTAAGCCCTCTCTCCTGCTCCCCGTACAGTTTAATATCACCCAGTGTAATCCCGCTCTCCTGCTCCGCCGTACAGTTTAATATCCCCCCGTGTAATCCCGCTCTCCTGATCCCCGTACAGTTTACTATCCCCCCGTGTAATCCCGCTCTCCTGATCCCCGTACAGTTTAATATCCCCCCCGGTGTAATCCCGCTCTCCTGCTCCCCGTACGGTTTAATATCCCCCCCGTGTAATCCCGCTCTCCTGCTCCCCGTACAGTTTACTATCCGCCCGGTTTAATCCCGCTCTCCTGCTCCCCGTACAGTTTAATATCCCCCCGGCGTAATCACGCTCTCCTGATCCCCGTACAGTTTAATATCCACCCGTGTAATCCCGCTCTCCTGCTCCCCGTACAGTTTAATATCCCCCCGGTGTAATCCCGCTCTCCTGCTCCCCATACACTTTACTATCCTCCCGTGTAATCCCGCTCTCCTGATCCTCGTCCAGTTTACTATCTCCCTGTGTAATCCCGCTCTCCTACTCCCCGTACAGTTTACTATCCCCCCGTGTAATCCCGCTCTCCTGATCCCCGTACAGTTTACTATCCCCCCGTGTAATCCCGCTCTCCTGATCCCCGTACAGTTTACTATCCCCCCGTGTAATCCCGCTCTCCTACTCCCCGTACAGTTTAATATCCCCCCCGGTGTAATCCCGCTCTCCTGCTCCCCGTACAGTTTAATATCCCCCCGTGTAATCCCGCTCTCCTGCCTCCTGTACAGTTTAATATCCCCCCCGGTGTAATCCCGCACTCCTGCTCCCCGTACAGTTTAATATCCCCCCGTGTAATCCCGCTCTCCTGATCCCTGTACAGTTTAATATCCCCCCGGTGTAATCCCGCTGTCCTGCTCCCCGTACAGTTTAATATCACCCAGTGTAAGCCCTCTCTCCTGCTCCCCGTACAGTTTAATATCCCCCCCGTGTAATCCCGCTCTCGTGCTCCGCCGTACAGTTTAATATCCGCCCGTGTAATCCCGCTCTCCTGCTCCCCATACACTTTACTATCCCCCCGTGTAATCCCGCTCTCCTGATCCTCGTACAGTTTACTATCCCCCCGTGTAATCACTCTCTCCTGATCCCCGTACAGTTTACTATCCCCCCGTGTAATCCCGCTCTCCTGATCCCCGTACAGTTTACAATCCCCCCGTGAAATCCCGCTCTCCTGATCCCCGTACAGTTTACTATACCCCCGTGTAATCCCGCTCTCCTACTCCCCGTACAGTTTACTATCCCCCCGTGTAATCCCGCTCTCCTGCTCCCCGTACAGTTTACTATCCCCCCGTGTAATCCCGCTCTCCTGCTCCCCGTACAGTTTACTATCCCCCCGGTGTAATCCCGCTCTACTGCTCCCCGTACAGTTTAATATCCCCCCCCCCGTGTAGTCCCGCTCTCCTGCTCCCCGTAGAGTTTAATTTCCCCCCGGTGTAATCCCGCTCTCCTGCTCCCGGTACAGTTTAATATCCCCCCCGGTGTAATCCCGCTCTCCTGCTCCCCGTACAGTTTAATATCCCCCCCGTGTAATCCTGCTCTCCTGCTCCCCGTACAGTTTACTATCCCCCCGGTTTAATCCCGCTCTCCTGCTCCCCGTACAGTTTAATATCCCCCCGTGTAATCCCGCTCTCCTGCTCCCCGTACAGTTTAATATCCCCCCGGTGTAATCCCGCTCTCCTGCTCCCCGTACAGTTTAATATCCCCCCGTGTAATCCCGCTCTCCTGCTCCCTGTACAGTTTAATATCCCCCCGGTGTAATCCCGCTGTTCTGCTCCCCGTACAGTTTAATATCACCCAGTGTAAGCCCTCTCTCCTGCTCCCCGTACAGTTTAATATCCCCCCCGTGTAATCCCGCTCTCGTGCTCCGCCGTACAGTTTAATATCCGCCCGTGTAATCCCGCTCTCCTGCTCCCCATACACTTTACTATCCCCCCGTGTAATCCCGCTCTCCTGATCCTCGTACAGTTTACTATCCCCCCGTGTAATCCCTCTCTCCTGATCCCCGTACATTTTACTATCCCCCCGTGTAATCCCGCTCTCCTGATCCCCGTACAGTTTACTATCCCCCCGTGAAATCCCGCTCTCCTGATCCCTGTACAGTTTACTATACCCCCGTGAAATCACGCTCTCCTACTCCCCGTACAGTTTACTATCCCCCCGTGTAATCCCGCTCTCCTGCTCCCCGTACAGTTTACTATCCCCCCGTGTAATCCCGCTCTCCTGCTCCCCGTACAGTTTACTATCCCCCCGGTGTAATCCCACTCTCCTGCTCCCCGTACAGTTTAATATCCCCCCCCCCGTGTAGTCCCGCTCTCCTGCTCCCCGTAGAGTTTAATTTCCCCCCGGTGTAATCCCGCTCTCCTGCTCCCGGTACAGTTTAATATCCACCCCGGTGTAATCCCGCTCTCCTGCTCCCCGTACAGTTTAATATCCCCCCCGTGTAATCCCGCTCTCCTGCTCCCCGTACAGTTTACTATTCCCCCGGTTTAATCCCGCTGTTCTGCTCCCCGTACAGTTTAATATCACCCAGTGTAAGCCCTCTCTCCTGCTCCCCGTACAGTTTAATATCCCCCCCGTGGAATCCCGCTCTTCTGCTCCGCCGTACAGTTTAATATCCCCCCGGTGTAATCCCGCTCTCCTGCTCCCTGTACAGTTTAATATCCCCCCGGTGTAATCCCGCTGTTCTGCTCCCCGTACAGTTTAATATCACCCAGTGTAAGCCCTCTCTCCTGCTCCCCGTACAGTTTAATATCCCCCCGTGGAATCCCGCTCTTCTGCTCCGCCGTACAGTTTAATATCCCCCCGTGTAATCCCGCTCTCCTGCTCCCAAGACACTTTACTATCCCCCCGTGTAATCCCGCTCTCCTGATCCTCGTACAGTTTACTATCCCCCCGTGAAATCCCGCTCTCCTGATCCTCGTACAGTTTACTATCCCCCCGTGTAATCCCGCTCTCGTGATCCCCGTACAGTTTACTATCCCCCCGTGTAATCCCGCTCTCCTACTCCCCGTACAGTTTACTAACCCCCTGGTGTAATCCCGCTCTCCTGATCCCCGTACAGTTTACTATCCCACCGTGTAATCCCGCTCTCCTGATCCCCGCACAGTTTACTATCCCCGCGTGTAATCCCGCTCTCCTACTCCCCGTACAGTTTAATATCCCCCCGTGTAATCCAGCTCTCCTGCTCCCCGTACAGTTTAATATCCCCCCGGTGTAATCCCACACTCCCGCTCAAGCCCCGTTAAGTTTAATATCCCCCTGGTGTAATCCTGCTCTCCTGCTCCCTGTACAGTTTAATATCCCCCCGGTGTAATCCCGCTGTCCTGCTCCCCGTACAGTTTAATATCACCCAGTGTAAGCCCTCTCTCCTGCTCCCCGTACAGTTTAACAACCCCCCCGTGGAATCCCGCTCTTCTGCTCCGCCGTACAGTTCACTATCCCCCCGTGTAATCCCGCTCTCCTACTCCCCGTACAGTTTACTATCCCCCTGGTGTAATCCCGCTCTCCTGATCCCCATACAGTTTACTATCCCCCCGTGTAATCCCGCTCTCCTGATCCCCGTACAGTTTACTATCCCCCCGTGTAATCCCGCTCTCCTACTCCCCGTACAGTTTAATATCCCCCCGTGTAATCCCGCTCTCCTGCTCCCCGTACAGTTTAATATCCCCCGGTGTAATCCCGCTCTCCTGCTCCCCGTACAGTTTACTATCCCCCCGTGTAATCCCGCTCTGATGCTCCCCGTACAGTTTACTATTCCCCCGGTGTAATCCCGCTCTCCTGCTCCCTGTACAGTTTAATATCCCCCCGGTGTAATCCCGCTGTCCTGCTCCCCGTACAGTTTAATATCACCCAGTGTAAGCCCTCTCTCCTGCTCCCCGTACAGTTTAATATCCCCCCGTGGAATCCCGCTCTTCTGCTCCGCCGTACAGTTTAATATCCCCCCGTGTAATCCCGCTCTCCTGCTCCCCAGACACTTTACTATCCCCCCGTGTAATCCCGCTCTCCTGATCCTCGTACAGTTTACTATCCCCCCGTGAAATCCTGCTCTCCTGATCCTCGTACAGTTTACTATCCCCCCGTGTAATCCCGCTCTCCTGATCCCCGTACAGTTTACTATCCCCCCGTGTAATCCCGCTCTCCTGATCCCCGTACAGTTTATTATCCCCCCGTGAAATCCCGCTCTCCTGATCCCCATCCAGTTTACTATCCCCCCGTGTAATCCCACTCTCCTACTCCCCGTACAGATTACTATCCCCCTGGTGTAATCCCGCTCTCCTGATCCCCGTACAGTTTACTATCCCCCCCGTGTAATCCCGCTCTCCTACTCCCCGTACAGTTTAATATCCCCCCGGTGTAATCCCGCTCTCCTGCTCCCCGTACAGTTTAATATCCCCCCGTGTAATCCCGCTCTCCTGCTCCCTGTACAGTTTAATATCCCCCCGGTGTAATCCCGCTGTCCTGCTCCCCGTACAGTTTAATATCACCCAGTGTAAGCCCTCTCTCCTGCTCCCCGTACAGTTTAATATCCCCCCTGTGTAATCCCGCTCTCGTAATCCGCCGTACAGTTTAATATCCCCCCGTGTATTCCCGCTCTCCTGCTCCCCATACACTTTACTATCCCCCCGTGTAATCCCGCTCTCCTGATCCTCGTACAGTTTACTATCCCCCCGTGTAATCCCGCTCTCCTGATCCCCGTACAGTTTACTATCCCCCCGTGTAATCCCGCTCTCCTGATCCCAGTTCAGTTTACTATCCCCCCGTGAAATCCCGCTCTCCTGATCCCCGTACAGTTTACTATCCCCCATGTGTAATCCCGCTCTCCTACTCCCCGTACAGTTTACTATCCCCCCGTGTAATCCCGCTCTCCTGATCCCCGTACAGTTTACTCTCCCCCCCGTGTAACCCCGCTCTCCTGATCCCCGTACAATTTACTATCCCCCCGTGTAATCCCGCTCTCCTTCCTCCTGTACAGTTTAATATCCCCCCGGTATAATTCCGCTGTCCTGCTCCCCGTACAGTTTAATATCACCCGGTGTAAGCCCTCTCTCCTGCTCCCCGTACAGTTTAATATCCCCCCCGTGTAATCCCGCTCTCCTGCTCCGCCGTACAGTTTAATATCCCCCCGTGTAATCCCGCTCTCCTGCTCCCCATACACTTTACTATCTCCCCGTGTAATCCCGCTCTCCTGATCCTCGTACAGTTTACTATCCCCCCGTGTAATACCGCTCTCCTGATCCCCGTACAGTTTACTATCCCACCGTGTAATCCCGCTCTCCTGATCCCCATACACTTTACTATCTCCCCGTGTAATCCCGCTCTCCTGCTCCCCGTACAGTTTAATATCCCCCCCGTGTAATCTTGCTCTCCTGCTCCCCGTACAGTTTACTATCACCCCGGTGTAATCCAGCTCTCCTGCTCCCCGTACAGTTTAACATCCCCCCGGTGTAATCACACTCTCCTGCTCCCCGTACAGTTTAATATCCCCCCGTGTAATCCCGCTCTCCTGCTCCCCGTACAGTTTAATATCCCCCCGTGTAATCCCGCTCTCCTGCCTCCTGTACAGTTTAATATCCCCCCGGTATAATTCCGCTGTCCTGCTCCCCGTACAGTTTAATATCACCCAGTGTAAGCCCTCTCTCCTGCTCCCCTTACAGTTTAATATCACCCAGTGTAATCCCGCTCTCCTGCTCCGCCGTACAGTTTAATATCCCCCCGTGTAATCCCGCTCTCCTGATCCCCGTACAGTTTACTATCACCCCCGTGTAATCCCGCTCTCCTGATCCCCGTACAGTTTAATATGCCCCCCGGTGTAATCCCGCTCTCCTGCTCCCCGGACAGTTTAATATCCGCCCCCGTGTAATCCCGCTCTCCTGCTCCCCGTACAGTTTACTATCCGCCCGGTTTAATCCCGCTCTCCTGCTCCCCGTACAGTTTAATATCCCCCCGGCGTAATCACGCTCTCCTGATCCCCGTACAGTTTAATATCCACCCGTGTAATCCCGCTCTCCTGCTCCCCGTACAGTTTAATATCCCCCCGGTGTAATCCCGCTCTCCTGCTCCCCATACACTTTACTATCCTCCCGTGTAATCCCGCTCTCCTGATCCTCGTCCAGTTTACTATCTCCCTGTGTAATCCCGCTCTCCTACTCCCCGTACAGTTTACTATCCCCCCGTGTAATCCCGCTCTCCTGATCCCCGTACAGTTTACTATCCCCCCGTGTAATCCCGCTCTCCTGATCCCCGTACAGTTTACTATCCCCCCGTGTAATCCCGCTCTCCTACTCCCCGTACAGTTTAATATCCCCCCCGGTGTAATCCCGCTCTCCTGCTCCCCGTACAGTTTAATATCCCCCCGTGTAATCCCGCTCTCCTGCCTCCTGTACAGTTTAATATCCCCCCCGGTGTAATCCCGCAATCCTGCTCCCCGTACAGTTTAATATCCCCCCGTGTAATCCCGCTCTCCTGATCCCTGTACAGTTTAATATCCCCCCGGTGTAATCCAGCTGTCCTGCTCCCCGTACAGTTTAATATCACCCAGTGTAAGCCCTATCTCCTGCTCCCCGTACAGTTTAATATCCCCCCGTGTAATCCCGCTCTCCTGCTCCCCATACAGTTTACTATCTCCCCGTGTAATCCCGCTCTCCTGATCCTCGTACAGTTTACTATCCCCCCGTGTAATACCACTCTCCTGATCCCCGTACAGTTTACTATCCCACCGTGTAATCCCGCTCTCCTGATCCCCATACACTTTACTATCTCCCCGTGTAATCCCGCTCTCCTGCTCCCCGTACAGTTTAATATCCCCCCCGTGTAATCTTGCTCTCCTGCTCCCCGCACAGTTTACTATCACCCCGGTGTAATCCAGCTCTCCTGCTCCCCGTACAGTTTAACATCCCCCCGGTGTAATCACACTCTCCTGCTCCCCGTACAGTTTAATATCCCCCCGTGTAATCCCGCTCTCCTGCTCCCCGTACAGTTTAATATCCCCCCGTGTAATCCCGCTCTCCTGCCTCCTGTACAGTTTAATATCCCCCCGGTATAATTCCGCTGTCCTGCTCCCCGTACAGTTTAATATCACCCAGTGTAAGCCCTCTCTCCTGCTCCCCGTACAGTTTAATATCACCCAGTGTAATCCCGCTCTCCTGCTCCGCCGTACAGTTTAATATCCCCCCGTGTAATCCCGCTCTCCTGATCCCCGTACAGTTTACTATCCCCCCGTGTAATCCCGCTCTCCTGATCCCCGTACAGTTTAATATCCCCCCCGGTGTAATCCCGCTCTCCTGCTCCCCGTACGGTTTAATATCCCCCCCGTGTAATCCCGCTCTCCTGCTCCCCGTACAGTTTACTATCCGCCCGGTTTAATCCCGCTCTCCTGCTCCCCGTACAGTTTAATATCCCCCCGGCGTAATCACGCTCTCCTGATCCCCGTACAGTTTAATATCCACCCGTGTAATCCCGCTCTCCTGCTCCCCGTACAGTTTAATATCCCCCCGGTGTAATCCCGCTCTCCTGCTCCCCATACACTTTACTATCCTCCCGTGTAATCCCGCTCTCCTGATCCTCGTCCAGTTTACTATCTCCCTGTGTAATCCCGCTCTCCTACTCCCCGTACAGTTTACTATCCCCCCGTGTAATCCCGCTCTCCTGATCCCCGTACAGTTTACTATCCCCCCGTGTAATCCCGCTCTCCTGATCCCCGTACAGTTTACTATCCCCCCGTGTAATCCCGCTCTCCTACTCCCCGTACAGTTTAATATCCCCCCCGGTGTAATCCCGCTCTCCTGCTCCCCGTACAGTTTAATATCCCCCCGTGTAATCCCGCTCTCCTGCCTCCTGTACAGTTTAATATCCCCCCCGGTGTAATCCCGCACTCCTGCTCCCCGTACAGTTTAATATCCCCCCGTGTAATCCCGCTCTCCTGATCCCTGTACAGTTTAATATCCCCCCGGTGTAATCCCGCTGTCCTGCTCCCCGTACAGTTTAATATCACCCAGTGTAAGCCCTCTCTCCTGCTCCCCGTACAGTTTAATATCCCCCCCGTGTAATCCCGCTCTCGTGCTCCGCCGTACAGTTTAATATCCGCCCGTGTAATCCCGCTCTCCTGCTCCCCATACACTTTACTATCCCCCCGTGTAATCCCGCTCTCCTGATCCTCGTACAGTTTACTATCCCCCCGTGTAATCACTCTCTCCTGATCCCCGTACAGTTTACTATCCCCCCGTGTAATCCCGCTCTCCTGATCCCCGTACAGTTTACAATCCCCCCGTGAAATCCCGCTCTCCTGATCCCCGTACAGTTTACTATACCCCCGTGTAATCCCGCTCTCCTACTCCCCGTACAGTTTACTATCCCCCCGTGTAATCCCGCTCTCCTGCTCCCCGTACAGTTTACTATCCCCCCGTGTAATCCCGCTCTCCTGCTCCCCGTACAGTTTACTATCCCCCCGGTGTAATCCCGCTCTACTGCTCCCCGTATAGTTTAATATCCCCCCCCCCGTGTAGTCCCGCTCTCCTGCTCCCCGTAGAGTTTAATTTCCCCCCGGTGTAATCCCGCTCTCCTGCTCCCGGTACAGTTTAATATCCCCCCCGGTGTAATCCCGCTCTCCTGCTCCCCGTACAGTTTAATATCCCCCCCGTGTAATCCTGCTCTCCTGCTCCCCGTACAGTTTACTATCCCCCCGGTTTAATCCCGCTCTCCTGCTCCCCGTACAGTTTAATATCCCCCCGTGTAATCCCGCTCTCCTGCCCACCGTACAGTTTAATATCCCCCCGGTGTAATCCCGCTCTCCTGCTCCCCGTACAGTTTAATATCCCCCCGTGTAATCCCGCTCTCCTGCTCCCTGTACAGTTTAATATCCCCCCGGTGTAATCCCGCTGTTCTGCTCCCCGTACAGTTTAATATCACCCAGTGTAAGCCCTCTCTCCTGCTCCCCGTACAGTTTAATATCCCCCCCGTGTAATCCCGCTCTCGTGCTCCGCCGTACAGTTTAATATCCGCCCGTGTAATCCCGCTCTCCTGCTCCCCATACACTTTACTATCCCCCCGTGTAATCCCGCTCTCCTGATCCTCGTACAGTTTACTATCCCCCCGTGTAATCCCTCTCTCCTGATCCCCGTACATTTTACTATCCCCCCGTGTAATCCCGCTCTCCTGATCCCCGTACAGTTTACTATCCCCCCGTGAAATCCCGCTCTCCTGATCCCTGTACAGTTTACTATACCCCCGTGAAATCACGCTCTCCTACTCCCCGTACAGTTTACTATCCCCCCGTGTAATCCCGCTCTCCTGCTCCCCGTACAGTTTACTATCCCCCCGTGTAATCCCGCTCTCCTGCTCCCCGTACAGTTTACTATCCCCCCGGTGTAATCCCACTCTCCTGCTCCCCGTACAGTTTAATATCCCCCCCCCCGTGTAGTCCCGCTCTCCTGCTCCCCGTAGAGTTTAATTTCCCCCCGGTGTAATCCCGCTCTCCTGCTCCCGGTACAGTTTAATATCCACCCCGGTGTAATCCCGCTCTCCTGCTCCCCGTACAGTTTAATATCCCCCCCGTGTAATCCCGCTCTCCTGCTCCCCGTACAGTTTACTATTCCCCCGGTTTAATCCCGCTGTTCTGCTCCCCGTACAGTTTAATATCACCCAGTGTAAGCCCTCTCTCCTGCTCCCCGTACAGTTTAATATCCCCCCCGTGGAATCCCGCTCTTCTGCTCCGCCGTACAGTTTAATATCCCCCCGGTGTAATCCCGCTCTCCTGCTCCCTGTACAGTTTAATATCCCCCCGGTGTAATCCCGCTGTTCTGCTCCCCGTACAGTTTAATATCACCCAGTGTAAGCCCTCTCTCCTGCTCCCCGTACAGTTTAATATCCCCCCGTGGAATCCCGCTCTTCTGCTCCGCCGTACAGTTTAATATCCCCCCGTGTAATCCCGCTCTCCTGCTCCCAAGACACTTTACTATCCCCCCGTGTAATCCCGCTCTCCTGATCCTCGTACAGTTTACTATCCCCCCGTGAAATCCCGCTCTCCTGATCCTCGTACAGTTTACTATCCCCCCGTGTAATCCCGCTCTCGTGATCCCCGTACAGTTTACTATCCCCCCGTGTAATCCCGCTCTCCTGATCCCCGTACAGTTTACTATCCCCCCGTGAAATCCCGCTCTCCTGATCCCCGTACAGTTTACTATCCCCCCGTGTAATCCCGCTCTCCTACTCCCCGTACAGTTTACTAACCCCCTGGTGTAATCCCGCTCTCCTGATCCCCGTACAGTTTACTATCCCACCGTGTAATCCCGCTCTCCTGATCCCCGCACAGTTTACTATCCCCGCGTGTAATCCCGCTCTCCTACTCCCCGTACAGTTTAATATCCCCCCGTGTAATCCAGCTCTCCTGCTCCCCGTACAGTTTAATATCCCCCCGGTGTAATCCCACACTCCCGCTCACGCCCCGTTAAGTTTAATATCCCCCTGGTGTAATCCTGCTCTCCTGCTCCCTGTACAGTTTAATATCCCCCCGGTGTAATCCCGCTGTCCTGCTCCCCGTACAGTTTAATATCACCCAGTGTAAGCCCTCTCTCCTGCTCCCCGTACAGTTTAACAACCCCCCCGTGGAATCCCGCTCTTCTGCTCCGCCGTACAGTTCACTATCCCCCCGTGTTATCCCGCTCTCCTACTCCCCGTACAGTTTACTATCCCACTGGTGTAATCCCGCTCTCCTGATCCCCATACAGTTTACTATCCCCCCGTGTAATCCCGCTCTCCTGATCCCCGTACAGTTTACTATCCCCCCGTGTAATCCCGCTCTCCTACTCCCCGTACAGTTTAATATCCCCCCGTGTAATCCCGCTCTCCTGCTCCCCGTACAGTTTAATATCCCCCGGTGTAATCCCGCTCTCCTGCTCCCCGTACAGTTTACTATCCCCCCGTGTAATCCCGCTCTGATGCTCCCCGTACAGTTTACTATTCCCCCGGTGTAATCCCGCTCTCCTGCTCCCTGTACAGTTTAATATCCCCCCGGTGTTATCCCGCTCTCCTGCTCCCCGTACAGTTTAATATCCCCCCGGTGTAATCCCACTCTCCCGCTCACGCCCCGTAAAGTTTAATATTCCCCCGGTGTAATCCCGCTCTCCTGCTCCCCGTACAGTTTAATATTCCCCCGGTGTAATCCCGCTCTCCTGCTCCCCGTACAGTTTAATATCCCCCCGGTGTAATCCCGCTCTCCTGCTCCCTGTACAGTTTAATATCCCCCCGTGTAATCCCGCTCTCCTGCTCCCCGTACAGTTTACTATCCCCCCGGTGTAATCCCGCTCTCCTGCTCCCCGTACAGTTTACTATCCCCCCGTGACATCCCGCTCTCCTGATCCCCGTACAGTTTACTATCCCCCCGTGTAATCCCGCTCTCCTACTCCCCGTACAGTTTACTATCCCCCCGTGTAATCCCGCTCTCCTGCTCCCCGTACAGTTTACTATCCCCCCGTGTAATCCCGCTCTCCTGCTCCCCGTACAGTTTACTATCCGCCCGGTGTAATCCCGCTCTCCTGCTCCCCGTACAGTTTAATATCCCCCCCCGTGTAGTCCCGCTCTCCTGCTCCCCGTAGAGTTTAATTTCCCCCCGGTGTAATCCCACTCTCCTGCTCCCGGTACAGTTTAATATCCCCCCCGGTGTAATCCCGCTCTCCTGCTCCACGTACAGTTTAATATCACCCCGTGTAATCCCGCTCTCCTGCTCCCCGTACAGTTTGCTATCCCCCCGGTTTAATCCCGCTCTCCTGCTCCCCGTACAGTTTAATATCCCCCGTGTAATCACGCTCTCCTGCTCCCCGTACAGTTTCATATCCCCCCGTGTAATCCCGCTCTCCTGCTCCCCGTACAGTTTAATATCCCCCCGGTGTAATCCCGCACTCCTGCTCCCCGTACAGTTTAATATCCCCCCGTGTAATCCCGCTCTCCTGATCACCGTACAGTTTAATATCCCCCCCGGTGTAATCCCGCTCTCCTGCTCCCCGTACAGTTTAATATCCCCCCCGTGTAATCCCGCTCTCCTGCTCCCCGTACAGTTTACTATCCCCCCGGTTTAATCCCGCTCTCCTGCTCCCCGTACAGTTTAATATCCCCCCGGTGTAATCACGCTCTCCTGATCCCCGTACAGTTTAATATCCACCCGTGTAATCCCGCTCTCCTGCTCCCCGTACAGTTTACTATCCCCCCGTGTAATCCCGCTCTCCTGCTCCCCGTACAGTTTACTATCCCCCCGGTGTAATCCCACTCTCCTGCTCCCCGTACAGTTTAATATCCCCCCCCCCGTGTAGTCCCGTTCTCCTGCTCCCCGTAGAGTTTAATTTCCCCCCGGTGTAATCCCGCTCTCCTGCTCCCGGTACAGTTTAATATCCACCCCGGTGTAATCCCGCTCTCCTGCTCCCCGTACAGTTTAATATCCCCCCCGTGTAATCCCGCTCTCCTGCTCCCCGTACAGTTTACTATTCCCCCGGTTTAATCCCGCTGTTCTGCTCCCCGTACAGTTTAATATCACCCAGTGTAAGCCCTCTCTCCTGCTCCCCGTACAGTTTAATATCCCCCCCGTGGAATCCCGCTCTTCTGCTCCGCCGTACAGTTTAATATCCCCCCGGTGTAATCCCGCTCTCCTGCTCCCTGTACAGTTTAATATCCCCCCGGTGTAATCCCGCTGTTCTGCTCCCCGTACAGTTTAATATCACCCAGTGTAAGCCCTCTCTCCTGCTCCCCGTACAGTTTAATATCCCCCCGTGGAATCCCGCTCTTCTGCTCCGCCGTACAGTTTAATATCCCCCCGTGTAATCCCGCTCTCCTGCTCCCAAGACACTTTACTATCCCCCCGTGTAATCCCGCTCTCCTGATCCTCGTACAGTTTACTATCCCCCCGTGAAATCCCGCTCTCCTGATCCTCGTACAGTTTACTATCCCCCCGTGTAATCCCGCTCTCGTGATCCCCGTACAGTTTACTATCCCCCCGTGTAATCCCGCTCTCCTGATCCCCGTACAGTTTACTATCCCCCCGTGAAATCCCGCTCTCCTGATCCCCGTACAGTTTACTATCCCCCCGTGTAATCCCGCTCTCCTACTCCCCGTACAGTTTACTAACCCCCTGGTGTAATCCCGCTCTCCTGATCCCCGTACAGTTTACTATCCCACCGTGTAATCCCGCTCTCCTGATCCCCGCACAGTTTACTATCCCCGCGTGTAATCCCGCTCTCCTACTCCCCGTACAGTTTAATATCCCCCCGTGTAATCCAGCTCTCCTGCTCCCCGTACAGTTTAATATCCCCCCGGTGTAATCCCACACTCCCGCTCACGCCCCGTTAAGTTTAATATCCCCCTGGTGTAATCCTGCTCTCCTGCTCCCTGTACAGTTTAATATCCCCCCGGTGTAATCCCGCTGTCCTGCTCCCCGTACAGTTTAATATCACCCAGTGTAAGCCCTCTCTCCTGCTCCCCGTACAGTTTAACAACCCCCCCGTGGAATCCCGCTCTTCTGCTCCGCCGTACAGTTCACTATCCCCCCGTGTAATCCCGCTCTCCTACTCTCCGTACAGTTTACTATCCCCCTGGTGTAATCCCGCTCTCCTGATCCCCGTACAGTTTACTATCCCCCCGTGTAATCCCGCTCTCCTGATCCCCGTACAGTTTACTATCCCCCCGTGTAATCCCGCTCTCCTACTCCCCGTACAGTTTAATATCCCCCCGTGTAATCCCGCTCTCCTGCTCCCCGTACAGTTTAATATCCCCCGGTGTAATCCCGCTCTCCTGCTCCCCGTACAGTTTACTATCCCCCCGTGTAATCCCGCTCTGATGCTCCCCGTACAGTTTACTATTCCCCCGGTGTAATCCCGCTCTCCTGCTCCCTGTACAGTTTAATATCCCC
The DNA here is from genome assembly GCF_044704955.1 of Pristiophorus japonicus. Lineage (NCBI taxonomy): Eukaryota > Metazoa > Chordata > Chondrichthyes > Pristiophoridae > Pristiophorus > Pristiophorus japonicus. Next base: position 161,116,917 of record NC_091987.1, read on the forward strand.
CCGGTGTTATCCCGCTCTCCTGCTCCCCGTACAGTTTAATATCCCCCCGGTGTAATCCCACTCTCCCGCTCACGCCCCGTAAAGTTTAATATTCCCCCGGTGTAATCCCGCTCTCCTGCTCCCCGTACAGTTTAATATTCCCCCGGTGTAATCCCGCACTCCTGCTCCCCGTACAGTTTAATATCCCCCCGGTGTAATCCCGCTCTCCTGCTCCCTGTACAGTTTAATATCCCCCCGTGTAATCCCGCTCTCCTGCTCCCCGTACAGTTTACTATCCCCCCGGTGTAATCCCGCTCTCCTGCTCCCCGTACAGTTTACTATCCCCCCGTGACATCCCGCTCTCCTGATCCCCGTACAGTTTACTATCCCCCCGTGTAATCCCGCTCTCCTACTCCCCGTACAGTTTACTATCCCCCCGTGTAATCCCGCTCTCCTGCTCCCCGTACAGTTTACTATCCCCCCGTGTAATCCCGCTCTCCTGCTCCCCGTACAGTTTACTATCCGCCCGGTGTAATCCCGCTCTCCTGCTCCCCGTACAGTTTAATATCCCCCCCCGTGTAGTCCCGCTCTCCTGCTCCCCGTAGAGTTTAATTTCCCCCCGGTGTAATCCCACTCTCCTGCTCCCGGTACAGTTTAATATCCCCCCCGGTGTAATCCCGCTCTCCTGCTCCACGTACAGTTTAATATCACCCCGTGTAATCCCGCTCTCCTGCTCCCCGTACAGTTTGCTATCCCCCCGGTTTAATCCCGCTCTCCTGCTCCCCGTACAGTTTAATATCCCCCGTGTAATCACGCTCTCCTGCTCCCCGTACAGTTTCATATCCCCCCGTGTAATCCCGCTCTCCTGCTCCCCGTACAGTTTAATATCCCCCCGGTGTAATCCCGCACTCCTGCTCCCCGTACAGTTTAATATCCCCCCGTGTAATCCCGCTCTCCTGATCACCGTACAGTTTAATATCCCCCCCGGTGTAATCCCGCTCTCCTGCTCCCCGTACAGTTTAATATCCCCCCCGTGTAATCCCGCTCTCCTGCTCCCCGTACAGTTTACTATCCCCCCGGTTTAATCCCGCTCTCCTGCTCCCCGTACAGTTTAATATCCCCCCGGTGTAATCACGCTCTCCTGATCCCCGTACAGTTTAATATCCACCCGTGTAATCCCGCTCTCCTGCTCCCCGTACAGTTTAACATCCCCCCGTGTAATCCCGCTCTCCTGATCCTCGTACAGTTTACTATCTCCCTGTGTAATCCCGCTCTCCTACCCCCCGTACAGTTTACTATCCCCCCGTGTAATCCCGCTCTCCTGATCCCCGTACAGTTTACTATCCCCCCGTGTAATCCCGCTCTCCTGCTCCCCGTACAGTTTAATATCACCCCGTGTAATCCCGCTCTCCTGCCTCCTGTACAATTTAATATCCCCCCCGGTGTAATCCCGCACTCCTGCTCCCCGTACAGTTTAATATCCCCCCGTGTCATCCCGCTCTCCTGATCCCTGTACAGTTTAATATCCCCCCGGTGTAATCCCGCTGTCCTGCTCCCCGTACAGTTTAATATCACCCCCGTGTAATCCCGCTCTCTTGCTCCGCCGTACAGTTTAATATCCGCCCGTGTAATCCCGCTCTCCTGCTCCCCATACACTTTACTATCCCCCCGTGTAATCCCGCTCTCCTGATCCCCGTACAGTTTACTATCCCCCCGTGTAATCCCGCTCTCCTACTCCCCGTACAGTTTAATATCCCCCGGTGTAATCCCGCTCTCCTGCTCCCTGTACAGTTTAATATCCCCCCGGTGTTATCCCGCTCTCCTGCTCCCCGTACAGTTTAATATCCCCCCGGTGTAATCCCACTCTCCCGCTCACGCCCCGTAAAGTTTAATATTCCCCCGGTGTAATCCCGCTCTCCTACTCCCCGTACAGTTTAATATTCCCCCGGTGTAATCCCGCTCTCCTGCTCCCCGTACAGTTTAATATCCCCCCGGTGTAATCCCGCTCTCCTGCTCCCTGTACAGTTTAATATCCCCCCCGTGTAATCCCGCTCTCCTGCTCCCCGTACAGTTTACTATCCCCCCGGTGTAATCTCGCTCTCCTGCTCCCCATACAGTTTACTATCCCCCCGTGAAATCCCGCTCTCCTGATCCCCGTACAGTTTACTATCCCCCCGTGTAATCCCGCTCTCCTACTCCCCGTACAGTTTACTATCCCCCCGTGTAATCCCGCTCTCCTGATCCCCGTACAGTTTACTATCCCCCCGTGTAATCCCGCTCTCCTGATCCCCGTACAGTTTACTATCCCCCCGTGAAATCCCGCTCTCCTGATCCCCGTACAGTTTACTATCCCCCCGTGTAATCCCGCTCTCCTACTCCCCGTACAGTTTACTATCCCCCTGGTGTAATCCCGCTCTCCTGATCCCCGTACAGTTTTCTATCCCCCCGTGTAATCCCGCTCTTCTGCTCCGCCGTACAGTTTAATATCCCCCCGGTGTAATCCCGCTCTCCTGCTCCCTGTACAGTTTAATATCCCCCCGTGTAATCCCGCTCTCCTGCTCCCCGTACAGTTTAATATCCCCCGGTGTAATCCCGCTCTCCTGCTCCCCGTACAGTTTACTATCTCCCCGTGTAATCCCGCTCTGATGCTCCCCGTACAGTTTACTATTCCCCCGGTGTAATCCCGCTCTCCTGCTCCCTGTACAGTTTAATACCACCCCGGTGTAATCCCGCTCTCCTGCTCCCCGTACAGTTTAATATCCCCCCGTGTAATCCCACTCTCCCGCTCACGCCCCGTAAATTTTAATATCCCCCCGGTGTAATCCAGCTCTCCTGCTCCCCGTACAGTTTAATATCCCCCCGGTGTAATCCCGCTCTCCTGCTCCCCGTACAGTTTAATATCCCCCCCGTGTAATCCCGCTCTCCTGCTCCCCGTACAGTTTAATATCCCCCCGTGGAATCCCGCTCTTCTGCTCCGCCGTACAGTTTAATATCCCCCCGGTGTAATCCCGCTCTCCTGCTCCCTGTACAGTTTAATATCCCCCCGGTGTAATCCCGCTGTTCTGCTCCCCGTACAGTTTAATATCACCCAGTGTAAGCCCTCTCTCCTGCTCCCCGTACAGTTTAATATCCCCCCCGTGGAATCCCGCTCTTCTGCTCCGCCGTACAGTTTAATATCCCCCCGTGTAATCCCGCTCTCCTGCTCCCCAGACACTTTACTATCCCCCCGTGTAATCCCGCTCTCCTGATCCTCGTACAGTTTACTATCCCCCCGTGTAATCCCGCTCTCCTGCTCCCAAGACACTTTACTATCCCCCCGTGTAATCCCGCTCTCCTGATCCTCGTACAGTTTACTATCCCCCCGTGAAATCCCGCTCTCTTGATCCTCGTACAGTTTACTATCCCCCCGTGTAATCCCGCTCTCGTGATCCCCGTACAGTTTACTATCCCCCCGTGTAATCCCGCTCTCCTGATCCCCGTACAGTTTACTATCCCCCCGTGAAATCCCGCTCTCCTGATCCCCGTACAGTTTACTATCCCCCCGTGTCATCCCGCTCTCCTACTCCCCGTACAGTTTACTAACCCCCTGGTGTAATCCCGCTCTCCTGATCCCCGTACAGTTTACTATCCCACCGTGTAATCCCGCTCTCCTGATCCCCGTACAGTTTACTATCCCCGCGTGTAATCCCGCTCTCCTACTCCCCGTACAGTTTAATATCCCCCCGTGTAAACCCGCTCTCCTGCTCCCCGTACAGTTTAATATCCCCCTGGTGTAATCCTGCTCTCCTGCTCCCTGTACAGTTTAATATCCCCCCGGTGTAATCCCGCTGTCCTGCTCCCCGTACAGTTTAATATCACCCAGTGTAAGCCCTCTCTCCTGCTCCCCGTACAGTTTAACATCCCCCCCGTAGAATCCCGCTCTTCTGCTCCGCCGTACAGTTCACTATCCCCCCGTGTAATCCCGCTCTCCTACTCCCCGTACAGTTTACTATCCCCCTGGTGTAATCCCGCTCTCCTGATCCCCGTACAGTTTACTATCCCCCCGTGTAATCCCGCTCTCCTGATCCCCGTACAGTTTGCTATCCCCCCGTGTAATCCCGCTCTCCTACTCCCCGTACAGTTTAATATCCCCCCGTGTAATCCCGCTCTCCTGCTCCCCGTACAGTTTAATATCCCCCGGTGTAATCCCGCTCTCCTGCTCCCCGTACAGTTTACTATCCCCCCGTGTAATCCCGCTCTGATGCTCCCCGTACAGTTTACTATTCCCCCGGTGTAATCCCGCTCTCCTGATCCCTGTACAGTTTAATATCCCCCCGGTGTTATCCCGCTCTCCTGCTCCCCGTACAGTTTAATATCCCCCCGGTGTAATCCCACTCTCCCGCTCACGCCCCGTAAAGTTTAATATTCCCCCGGTGTAATCCCGCTCTCCTGCTCCCCGTACAGTTTAATATTCCCCCGTGGTAATCCCGCTCTCCTGCTCCCCGTACAGTTTAATATCCCCCCGGTGTAATCCCGCTCTCCTGCTCCCTGTACAGTTTAATATCCCCCCGTGTAATCCCGCTCTCCTGCTCCCCGTACAGTTTACTATCCCCCCGGTGTAATCCCGCTCTCCTGCTCCCCGTACAGTTTACTATCCCCCCGTGACATCCCGCTCTCCTGATCCCCGTACAGTTTACTATCCCCCCGTGTAATCCCGCTCTCCTACTCCCCGTACAGTTTACTATCCCCCCGTGTAATCCCGCTCTCCTGCTCCCCGTACAGTTTACTATCCCCCCGTGTAATCCCGCTCTCCTGCTCCCCGTACAGTTTACTATCCGCCCGGTGTAATCCCGCTCTCCTGCTCCCCGTACAGTTTAATATCCCCCCCCGTGTAGTCCCGCTCTCCTGCTCCCCGTAGTGTTTAATTTCCCCCCGGTGTAATCCCACTCTCCTGCTCCCGGTACAGTTTATTATCCCCCCCGGTGTAATCCCGCTCTCCTGCTCCACGTACAGTTTAATATCACCCCGTGTAATCCCGCTCTCCTGCTCCCCGTACAGTTTGCTATCCCCCCGGTTTAATCCCGCTCTCCTGCTCCCCGTACAGTTTAATATCCCCCCGTGTAATCACGCTCTCCTGCTCCCCGTACAGTTTAATATCCCCCCGTGTAATCCCGCTCTCCTGCTCCCCGTACAGTTTAATATCCCCCCGGTGTAATCCCGCACTCCTGCTCCCCGTACAGTTTAATATCCCCCCGTGTAATCCCGCTCTCCTGATCCCCGTACAGTTTAATATCCCCCCCGGTGTAATCCCGCTCTCCTGCTCCCCGTACAGTTTAATATCCCCCCCGTGTAATCCCGCTCTCCTGCTCCCCGTACAGTTTACTATCCCCCCGGTTTAATCCCGCTCTCCTGCTCCCCGTACAGTTTAATATCCCCCCGGTGTAATCACGCTCTCCTGATCCCCGTACAGTTTAATATCCACCCGTGTAATCCCGCTCTCCTGCTCCCCGTACAGTTTAATATCCCCCCGTGTAATCCCGCTCTCCTGATCCTCGTACAGTTTACTATCTCCCTGTGTAATCCCGCTCTCCTACCCCCCGTACAGTTTACTATCCCCCCGTGTAATCCCGCTCTCCTGATCCCCGTACAGTTTACTATCCCCCCGTGTAATCCCGCTCTCCTGCTCCCCGTACAGTTTAATATCACCCCGTGTAATCCCGCTCTCCTGCCTCCTGTACAGTTTAATATCCCCCCCGGTGTAATCCCGCACTCCTGCTCCCCGTACAGTTTAATATCCCCCCGTGTCATCCCGCTCTCCTGATCCCTGTACAGTTTAATATCCCCCCGGTGTAATCCCGCTGTCCTGCTCCCCGTACAGTTTAATATCACCCAGTGTAAGCCCTCTCTCCTGCTCCCCGTACAGTTTAATATCCCCCCCGTGTAATCCCGCTCTCTTGCTCCGCCGTACAGTTTAATATCCGCCCGTGTAATCCCGCTCTTCTGCTCCCCATACACTTTACTATCCCCCCGTGTAATCCCGCTCTCCTGATCCCCGTACAGTTTACTATCCCCCCGTGTAATCCCGCTCTCCTACTCCCCGTACAGTTTAATATCCCCCGGTGTAATCCCGCTCTCCTGCTCCCTGTACAGTTTAATATCCCCCCGGTGTTATCCCGCTCTCCTGCTCCCCGTACAGTTTAATATCCCCCCGGTGTAATCCCACTCTCCCGCTCACGCCCCGTAAAGTTTAATATTCCCCCGGTGTAATCCCGCTCTCCTACTCCCCGTACAGTTTAATATTCCCCCGGTGTAATCCCGCTCTCCTGCTCCCCGTACAGTTTAATATCCCCCGGTGTAATCCCGCTCTCCTGCTCCCTGTACAGTTTAATATCCCCCCCGTGTAATCCCGCTCTCCTGCTCCCCGTACAGTTTACTATCCCCTCGGTGTAATCCCGCTCTCCTGCTCCCCGTACAGTTTACTATCCCCCCGTGAAATCCCGCTCTCCTGATCCCCGTACAGTTTACTATCCCCCCGTGTAATCCCGCTCTCCTACTCCCCGTACAGTTTACTATCCCCCCGTGTAATCCCGCTCTCCTGATCCCCGTACAGTTTACTATCCCCCCGTGTAATCCCGCTCTCCTGATCCCCGTACAGTTTACTATGCCCCCGTGAAATCCCGCTCTCCTGATCCCCGTACAGTTTACTATCCCCCCGTGTAATCCCGCTCTCCTACTCCCCGTACAGTTTACTATCCCCCTGGTGTAATCCCGCTCTCCTGATCCCCGTACAGTTTTCTATCCCCCCGTGTAATCCCGCTCTTCTGCTCCGCCGTACAGTTTAATATCCCCCCGGTGTAATCCCGCTCTCCTGCTCCCTGTACAGTTTAATATCCCCCCGTGTAATCCCGCTCTCCTGCTCCCCGTACAGTTTAATATCCCCCGGTGTAATCCCGCTCTCCTGCTCCCCGTACAGTTTACTATCTCCCCGTGTAATCCCGCTCTGATGCTCCCCGTACAGTTTACTATTCCCCCGGTGTAATCCCGCTCTCCTGCTCCCTGTACAGTTTAATACCACCCCGGTGTAATCCCGCTCTCCTGCTCCCCGTACAGTTTAATATCCCCCCGTGTAATCCCACTCTCCCGCTCACGCCCCGTAAATTTTAATATCCCCCCGGTGTAATCCAGCTCTCCTGCTCCCCGTACAGTTTAATATCCCCCCGGTGTAATCCCGCTCTCCTGCTCCCCGTACAGTTTAATATCCCCCCCGTGTAATCCCGCTCTCCTGCTCCCCGTACAGTTTAATATCCCCCCGTGGAATCCCGCTCTTCTGCTCCGCCGTACAGTTTAATATCCCCCCGGTGTAATCCCGCTCTCCTGCTCCCTGTACAGTTTAATATCCCCCCGGTGTAATCCCGCTGTTCTGCTCCCCGTACAGTTTAATATCACCCAGTGTAAGCCCTCTCTCCTGCTCCCCGTACAGTTTAATATCCCCCCCGTGGAATCCCGCTCTTCTGCTCCGCCGTACAGTTTAATATCCCCCCGTGTCATCCCGCTCTCCTGCTCCCCAGACACTTTACTATCCCCCCGTGTAATCCCGCTCTCCTGATCCTCGTACAGTTTACTATCCCCCCGTGTAATCCCGCTCTCCTGCTCCCCATACACTTTACTATCCACACGTGTAATCCCGCTCTCCTGATCCTCGTACAGTTTACTATCCCCCCGTGTAATCCCTCTCTCCTGATCCCCGTACAGTTTACTATCCCCCCGTGTAATCCCGCTCTCCTGATCCCCGTACAGTTTACTATCCCCCCATGAAATCCCGCTCTCCTGATCCCTGTACAGTTTACTGTACCCCCGTGAAATCACGCTCTCCTACTCCCCGTACAGTTTACTATCCCCCCGTGTAATCCCGCTCTCCTGCTCCCCGTACAGTTTACTATCCCCCCGTGTAATCCCGCTCTCCTGCTCCCCGTACAGTTTACTATCCCCCCGGTGTAATCCCACTCTCCTGCTCCCCGTACAGTTTAATAACCCCCCCCCGTGTAGTCCCGCTCTCCTGCTCCCCGTAGAGTTTAATTTCCCCCCGGTGTAATCCCGCTCTCCTGCTCCCGGTACAGTTTAATATCCCCCCCGGTGTAATCCCGCTCTCCTGCTCCCCGTACAGTTTAATAACCCCCCCGTGTAATCCCGCTCTCCTGCTCCCCGTACAGTTTACGATCCCCCCGGTTTAATCCCGCTCTCCTGCTCCCCGTACAGTTTAATATCCCCCCGTGTAATCCCGCTCTCCTGCTCCCCGTACAGTTTAATATCCCCCCGGTGTAATCCCGCTCTCCTGCTCCCTGTACAGTTTAATATCCCCCCAGTGTAATCCCGCTGTTCTGCTCCCCATACAGTTTAATATCACCCAGTGTAAGCCCTCTCTCCTGCTCCCAGTACAGTTTAATATCCCCCCCGTGGAATCCCGCTCTTCTGCTCCGCCGTACAGTTTAATATCCCCCCGGTGTAATCCCGCTCTCCTGCTCCCTGTACAGTTTAATATCCCCCCGGTGTAATCCCGCTGTTCTGCTCCCCGTACAGTTTAATATCACCCAGTGTAAGCCCTCTCTCCTGCTCCCAGTACAGTTTAATATCCCCCCCGTGGAATCCCGCTCTTCTGCTCCGCCGTACAGTTTAATAACCCCCCGTGTAATCCCGCTCTCCTGCTCCCCAGACACTTTACTATCCCCCCGTGTAATCCCGCTCTCCTGATCCTCGTACAGTTTACGATCCCCCCGTGAAATCCCGCTCTCCTGATCCTCGTACAGTTTACTATCCCCCCGTGTAATCCCGCTCTCGTGATCCCCGTACAGTTTACTATCCCCCCGTGTAATCCCGCTCTCCTGATCCCCGTACAGTTTACTATCCCCCCGTGAAATCCCGCTCTCCTGATCCCCGTACAGTTTACTATCCCCCCATGTAATCCCGCTCTCCTAGTCCCCGTACAGTTTACTAACCTCCTGGTGTAAACCCGCTCTCCTGATCCCCGTACAGTTTACTATCCCCCCGTGTAATCCCGCTCTCCTGATCCCCGTACAGTTTACTATCCCCGCGTGTAATCCCGCTCTCCTACTCCCCGTACAGTTTAATATCCCCCCGTGTAATCCAGCTCTCCTGCTCCCCGTACAGTTTAATATCCCCCCGGTGTAATCCCACACTCCCGCTCACGCCCCGTTAAGTTCAATATTCCCCCGGTGTAATCCCGCTCTCCTGCTCCCCGTACAGTTTAATATCCCCCTGGTGTAATCCTGCTCTCCTGCTCCCTGTACAGTTTAATATCCCCCCGGTGTAATCCCGCTGTCTTGCTCCCCGTACAGCTTAATATCACCCAGTGTAAGCCCTCTCTCCTGCTCCCCGTACAGTTTAACATGCCCCCCGTGGAATCCCGCTCTTCTGCTCCGCCGTACAGTTTACTATCCCCCCGTGTAATCCCGCTCTCCTACTCCCCGTACAGTTTACTATCCCCCTGGTGTAATCCCGCTCTCCTGCTCCCCGTACAGTTTACTATCCCCCCGTGTAATCCCGCTCTCCTGATCCCCGTACAGTTTACTATCCCCCCGTGTAATCCCACTCTCCTACTCCCCGTACAGTTTAATATCCCCCCGTGTAATCCCGCTCTCCTGCTCCCCGTACAGTTTAATATCCCCCGGTGTAATCCCGCTCTCCTGCTCCCCGTACAGTTTACTATCCCCCCGTGTAATCCCGCTCTGATGCTCCCCGTACAGTTTACTATTCCCCCGGTGTTATCCCGCTCTCCTGCTCCCCGTACAGTTTAATATCCCCCCGGTGTAATCCCACTCTCCCGCTCAAGCCCCGTAAAGTTTAATATTCCCCCGGTGTAATCCCGCTCTCCTGCTCCCCGTACAGTTTAATATTCCCCCGGTGTAATCCCGCTCTCCTGCTCCCCGTACAGTTTAATATCCCCCCGGTGTAATCCCGCTCTCCTGCTCCCTGTACAGTTTAATATCCCCCCGTGTAATCCCGCTCTCCTGCTCCCCGTACAGTTTACTATCGCCCCGGTGTAATCCCGCTCTCCTGCTCCCCGTACAGTTTACTATCCCCCCGTGTAATCCCGCTCTCCTGCTCCCCGTACAGTTTAATATCCCCCCGGTGTAATCCCGCTCTCCTGCTCCCCGTACAGTTTAATATCACCCCGTGTAATCCCGCTCTCCTGATCCCCGTACAGTTTAATATCCCCCCCGGTGTAATCCCGCACTCCTGCTCCCCGTACAGTTTAATATCCCCACGTGTAATCCCGCTCTCCTGATCCCTGTACAGTTTAATATCCCCCCGGTGTAATCCCGCTGTCCTGCTCCCCGTACAGTTTAATATCACCCAGTGTAAGCCCTCTCTCCTGCTCCCCGTACAGTTTAATATCCCCCCCGTGTAATCCCGCTCTCGTGCTCCGCCGTACAGTTTAATATCCGCCCGTGTAATCCCGCTCTCCTGCTCCCCATACACTTTACTATCCCCCCGTTTAATCCCACTCTCCTGATCCCCGTACAGTTTACTATCCCCCCGTGTAATCCCGCTCTCCTACTCCCCGTACAGTTTACTATCCCCCTGGTGTAATCCCGCTCTCCTGATCCCCGTACAGTTTACTATCCCCCCGTGTAATCCCGCTCTCCTGATCCCCGTACAGTTTACTATCCCCCCGTGTAATCCCGCTCTCCTGCTCCCCGTACAGTTTAATATCCCCCCGTGTAATCCCGCTCTCCTGCTCCCCGTACAGTTTACTATCCCCCCGGTGTAATCCCGCTCTCCTGCTCCCCGTACAGTTTACTATCCCCCCGTGAAATCCCGCTCTCCTGATCCCCGTACAGTTTACTATCCCCCCGTGTAATCCCGCTCTCCTACTCCCCGTACAGTTTACTATCCCCCCGTGTAATCCCGCTCTCCTGATCCCCGTACAGTTTACTATCCCCGCGTGTAATCCCGCTCTCCTGATCCCCGTACAGTTTACTATCCCCCCGTGAAATCCCGCTCTCCTGATCCCCGTACAGTTTACTATCCCCCCGTGTAATCCCGCTCTCCTACTCCCCGTACAGTTTACTATCCCCCTGGTGTAATCCCGCTCTCCTGATCCCCGTACAGTTTTCTATCCCCCCGTGTAATCCCGCTCTCCTGATCCCCGTACAGTTTATATCCCCCCGTGTAATCCCGCTCTCCTACTCCCCGTGCAGTTTACTATCCCCCTGGTGTAATCCCGCTCTCCTGCTCCCTGTACAGTTTAATATCCCCCCGGTGTAATCCCGCTGTCCTGCTCCCCGTACAGTTTAATATCACCCAGTGTAAGCCCTCTCTCCTGCTCCCCGTACAGTTTGACATCCCCCCCGTGGAATCCCGCTCTTCTGCTCCGCCGTACAGTTTACTATCCCCCCGTGTAATCCCGCTCTCCTACTCCCCGTACAGTTTACTATCCCCCTGGTGTAATCCCGCTCTCCTGATCCCCGTACAGTTTACTATCCCCCCGTGTAATCCCGCTCTCCTGATCCCCGTACAGTTTACTATCCCCCCGTGTAATCCCGCTCTCCTACTCCCCGTACAGTTTAATATCCCCCCGTGTAATCCCGCTCGCCTGCTCCCCGTACAGTTTAATATCCCCCGGTGTAATCCCGCTCTCCTGCTCCCCGTACAGTTTACTATCCCCCCGTGTAATCCCGCTCTGATGCTCCCCGTACAGTTTACTATTCCCCCGGTGTAATCCCGCTCTCCTGCTCCCTGTACAGTTTAATATCCCCCCGGTGTTATCCCGCTCTCCTGCTCCCCGTACAGCTTAATATCCCCCCGGTGTAATCCCACTCTCCCGCTCACGCCCCGTAAAGTTTAATATTCCCCCGGTGTAATCCCGCTCTCCTGCTCCCCGTACAGTTTAATATTCCCCCGGTGTAATCCCGCTCTCCTGCTCCCCGTACAGTTTAATATCCCCCCGGTGTAATCCCGCTCTCCTGCTCCCTGTACAGTTTAATATCCCCCCGTGTAATCCCGCTCTCCTGCTCCCCGTACAGTTTACTATCCCCCCGGTGTAATCCCGCTCTCCTGCTCCCCGTACAGTTTACTATCCCCCCGTGAAATCCTGCTCTCCTGATCCCCGTACAGTTTACTATCCCCCCGTGTAATCCCGCTCTCCTACTCCCCGTACAGTTTACTATCCCCCCGTGTAATCCCGCTCTCCTGCTCCCCGTACAGTTTACTATCCCCCCGTGTAATCCCGCTCTCCTGCTCCCCGTACAGTTTACTATCCCCCCGGTGTAATCCCGCTCTCCTGCTCCCCGTACAGTTTAATATCCCCCCCCGTTAGTCCCGCTCTCCTGCTCCCCGTAGAGTTTAATTTCCCCCCGGTGTAATCCCGCTCTCCTGCTCCCGGTACAGTTTAATATCCCCCCCGGTGTAATCCCGCTCTCCTGCTCCCCGTACAGTTTAATATCACCCCGTGTAATCCCGCTCTCCTGCTCCCCGTACAGTTTACTATCCCCCCGGTTTAATCCCGCTCTCCTGCTCCCCGTACAGTTTAATATCCCCCCGTGTAATCACGCTCTCCTGCTCCCCGTACAGTTTAATATCCCCCCGTGTAATCCCGCTCTCCTGCTCCCCGTACAGTTTAATATCCCCCCGGTGTAATCCCGCACTCCTGCTCCCCGTACAGTTTAATATCCCCCCGTGTAATCCCGCTCTCCTGATCCCCGTACAGTTTAATATCCCCCCCGGTGTAATCCCGCTCTCCTGCTCCCCGTACAGTTTAATATCCCCCCCGTGTAATCCCGCTCTCCTGCTCCCCGTACAGTTTACTATCCCCCCGGTTTAATCCCGCTCTCCTGCTCCCCGTACAGTTTAATATCCCCCCGGTGTAATCACGCTCTCCTGATCCCCGTACAGTTTAATATCCACCCGTGTAATCCCGCTCTCCTGCTCCCCGTACAGTTTAATATCCCCCCGTGTAATCCCGCTCTCCTGATCCTCGTACAGTTTACTATCTCCCTGTGTAATCCCGCTCTCCTACCCCCCGTACAGTTTACTATCCCCCCGTGTAATCCCGCTCTCCTGATCCCCGTACAGTTTACTATCCCCCCGTGTAATCCCGCTCTCCTACTCCCCGTACAGTTTAATAACCCCCCCGGTGTAATCCCGCTCTCCTGCTCCCCGTACAGTTTAATATCACCCCGTGTAATCCCGCTCTCCTGCCTCCTGTACAGTTTAATATCCCCCCCGGTGTAATCCCGCACTCCTGCTCCCCGTACAGTTTAATATCCCCCCGTGTAATCCCGCTCTCCTGATCCCTGTACAGTTTAATATCCCCCCGGTGTAATCCCGCTGTCCTGCTCCCCGTACAGTTTAATATCACCCAGTGTAAGCCCTCTCTCCTGCTCCCCGTACAGTTTAATATCCCCCCCGTGTAATCCCGCTCTCGTGCTCCGCCGTACAGTTTAATATCCGCCCGTGTAATCCCGCTCTCCTGCTCCCCATACACTTTACTATCCCCCCGTGTAATCCCGCTCTCCTGATCCCCGTACAGTTTACTATCCCCCCGTGTAATCCCGCTCTCCTACTCCCCGTACAGTTTACTATCCCCCTGGTGTAATCCCGCTCTCCTGATCCCCGTACAGTTTACTATCCCCCCGTGTAATCCCGCTCTCCTGATCCCCGTACAGTTTACTATCCCCCCGTGTAATCCCGCTCTCCTGCTCACCGTACAGTTTAATATCCCCCCGTGTAATCCCGCTCTCCTGCTCCCCGTACAGTTTAATATCCCCCGGTGTAATCCCGCTCTCCTGCTCCCCGTACAGTTTACTATCCCCCCGTGTAATCCCGCTCTGATGCTCCCCGTACAGTTTACTATTCCCCCGGTGTAATCCCGCTCTCCTGCTCCCTGTACAGTTTAATATCCCCCCGGTGTTATCCCGCTCTCCTGCTCCCCGTACAGTTTAATATCCCCCCGGTGTAATCCCACTCTCCCGCTAACGCCCCGTAAAGTTTAATATTCCCTCGGTGTAATCCCGCTCTCCTGCTCCCCGTACAGTTTAATATTCCCCCGGTGTAATCCCGCTCTCCTGCTCCCCGTACAGTTTAATATCCCCCCGGTGTAATCCCGCTCTCCTGCTCCCTGTACAGTTTAATATCCCCCCGTGTAATCCCGCTCTCCTGCTCCCCGTACAGTTTACTATCCCCCCGGTGTAATCCCGCTCTCCTGCTCCCCGTACAGTTTACTATCCCCCCGTGAAATCCCGCTCTCCTGATCCCCGTACAGTTTACTATCCCCCCGTGTAATCCCGCTCTCCTACTCCCCGTACAGTTTACTATCCCCCCGTGTAATCCCGCTCTCCTGATCCCCGTACAGTTTACTATCCCCCCGTGTAATCCCGCTCTCCCGCTCACGCCCCGTAAATTTTAATATCCCCCCGGTGTAATCCAGCTCTCCTGCTCCCCGTACAGTTTAATATCCCCCCGGTGTAATCCCACTCTCCCGCTCACGCCCCGTAAAGTTTAATATTCCCCCGGTGTAATCCCGCTCTCCTGCTCCCCATACAGTTTAATATCCCCCTGGTGTAATCCCGCTCTCCTGCTCCCCGTACAGTTTAATATCAACCAGTGTAAGCCCTCCCTCATGCTCCCTGTACAGTTTAATATCACCCCCGTGGAATCCCGCTCTTCTGCTCCGCCGTACAGTTTAATATCCCCCCGTGTAATCCCGCTCTCCTGCTCCCCAGACACTTTACTATCCCCCCGTGTAATCCCGCTCTCCTGATCCTCGTACAGTTTACTATCCCCCCGTGAAATCCCGCTCTCCTGATCCTCGTACAGTTTACTATCCCCCCGTGTAATCCCGCTCTCCTGATCCCCGTACAGTTTACTATCCACCCGTGTAATCCCGCTCTCCTGATCCCCGTACAGTTACTATCCCCCCGTGAAATCCCGCTCTCCTGATCCCCGTACAATTTACTATCCCCCCGTGTAATCCCGCTCTCCTACTCCCCGTACAGTTTACTATCCCCCTGGTGTAATCCCGCTCTCCTGATCCCCGTACAGTTTACTATCCCCCCGTGTAATCCCGCTCTCCTGATCCCCGTACAGTTTACTATCCCCCCGTGTAATCCCGCTCTCCTACTCCCCGTACAGTTTAATATCCCCCCGTGTAATCCCGCTCTCCTGCTCCCCGTACAGTTTAATATCCCCCGGTGTAATCCCGCTCTCCTGCTCCCCGTACAGTTTACTATCCCCCCGTGTAATCCCGCTCTGATGATCCCCGTACAGTTTACTATTCCCCCGGTGTAATCCCGCTCTCCTGCTCCCTGTACAGTTTAATATCCCCCCGGTGTAATCCCGCTCTCCTGCTCCCCGTACAGTTTACTATTCCCCCGGTGTAATCCCGCTCTCCTGCTCCCTGTACAGTTTAATATCCCCCCGGTGTAATCCCACTCTCCCGCTCACGCCCCGTAAAGTTTAATATTCCCCCGGTGTAATCCCGCTCTCCTGCTCGCCGTACAGTTTACCATCCCCCCGTGTAATCCCGCTCTGATGCTCCCCGTACAGTTTACTATTCCCCCGGTGTAATCCCGCTCTCCTGCTCCCTGTACAGTTTAATACCACCCCGGTGTAATCCCGCTCTCCTGCTCCCCGTACAGTTTAATATCCCCCCGTGTAATCCCACTCTCCCGCTCACGCCCCGTAAATTTTAATATCCCCCCGGTGTAATCCAGCTCTCCTGCTCCCCGTACAGTTTAATATCCCCCCGGTGTAATCCCACTCTCCCGCTCACGCCCCGTAAATTTTAATATTCCCCCGGTGTAATCCCGCTCTCCTGCTCCCCGTACAGTTTAATATCCCCCTGGTGTAATCCTGCTCTCCTGCTCCCTGTACAGTTTAATATCCCCCCGGTGAAATCCCGCTGTCCTGCTCCCCGTACAGTTTAATATCACCCAGTGTAAGCACTCTCTCCTGCTCCCCGTACAGTTTAATATCCCCCCCGTGGAATCCCGCTCTTCTGCTCCGCCGTACAGTTTAATATCCCCCCGTGTAATCCCGCTCTCCTGCTCCCCAGACAGTTTACTATCCCCCCGTGTAATCCCGCTCTCCTGATCCTCGTACAGTTTACTATCCCCCCGTGAAATCCCGCTCTCCTGATCCTCGTACAGTTTACTATCCCCCCGTGTAATCCCGCTCTCCTGATCCCCGTACAGTTTACTATCCCCCCGTGTAATCCCGCTCTCCTGATCCCCGTACAGTTTACTATCCCCCCGTGAAATCCCGCTCTCCTGATCCCCGTACAGTTTACTATCCCCCCGTGTAATCCCGCTCTCCTACTCCCCGTGCAGTTTACTATCCCCCTGGTGTAATCCCGCTCTCCTGATCCCCATACAGTTTACTATCCCCCCGTGTAATCCCGCTCTCCTGATCCCCGTACAGTTTACTATCCCCCCGTGTAATCCCGCTCTCCTACTCCCCGTACAGTTTAATATCCCCCCGTGTAATCCCGCTCTCCTGCTCCCCGTACAGTTTAATATCCCCCGGTGTAATCCCGCTCTCCTGCTCCCCGTACAGTTTACTATCCCCCCGTGTAATCCCGCGCTGATGCTCCCCGTACAGTTTACTATTCCCCCGGTGTAATCCCGCTCTCCTGCTCCCTGTACAGTTTAATATCCCCCCGGTGTAATCCCGCTCTCCTGCTCCCCGTACAGTTTACTATTCCCCCGGTGTAATCCCGCTCTCCTGCTCCCTGTACAGTTTAATATCCCCCCGGTGTAATCCCACTCTCCCGCTCACGCCCCGTAAAGTTTAATATTCCCCCGGTGTAATCCCGCTCTCCTGCTCCCCATACAGTTTAATATCCCCCCGGTGTAATCCCGCTCTCCTGCTCCCCGTACAGTTTACTATCCCCCCGGTGTAATCCCGCTCTCCTGCTCCCCGTACAATTTAATATCCCCCCGTGTAATCCCGCTCTCCTGCTCCCCGTACAGTTTACTATCCGCACAGTGTAATCCCGCTCTCCTGCTCCCCGTACAGTTTAATATCCCCCCCGGTGTAATCCCGCTCTCCTGCTCCCCGTACAGTTTAATATCCCCCCCGTGTAATCCCGCTCTCCTGCTCCCCGTACAGTTTACTATCCCCCCGGTGTAATCCCGCTCTCCTGCTCCCCGTACACTTTAATATCCCCCCGGTGTAATCACGCTCTCCTGCTACCCGTACAGTTTAATATCCCCCCGTGTAATCCCGCTCTCCTGCTCCCCGTACAGTTTAATATCCACCCGGTGTAATCCCGCTCTCCTGCTCCCCGTACAGTTTAATATCCCCCCGTGTAATCCCGCTCTCCTGCTCCCCGTACAGTTTAATATCCCCCCGTTAATCCCGCTCTCCTGCCTCCTGTACAGTTTAATATCACCCCGGTGTAATTCCGCTGTCCTGCTCGCCGTACAGTTTAATATCACCCAGTGTAAGCACTCTCTCCTGCTCCCCGTACAGTTTAATATCCCCCCCGTGTAATCCCGCTCTCCTGCTCCGCCGTACTGTTTAATATTCCCCCGTGTAATCCCGCTCTCCTGCTCCCCATACACTTTACTATCTCACTGTGTAATCCCGCTCTCCTGATCCTCGTACAGTTTGCTATCCCCCCGTGTAATCCCGCTCTCCTGATCCCCGTACAGTTTACTATCCCCCCCGTGTAATCCCGCTCTCCTGATCCCCGTACAGTTTAATATCCCCCCGTGTAATCCCGCTCTCCTGCTCCCCGTACAATTTAATATCCCCCCCGTGTAATCCCGTTCTCCTGCTCCCCGTACAGTTTACTATCCGCACAGTGTAATCCCGCTCTCCTGCTCCCCGTACAGTTTAATATCCCCCCCGGTGTAATCCCGCTCTCCTGCTCCCCGTACAGTTTAATATCCCCCCCGTGTAATCCCGCTCTCGTGCTCCCCGTACAGTTTAATATCCCCCCCGTGTAATCCCGCTCTCCTGCTCCGCCGTACAGTTTAATATCCCCCCCGTGTAATCCCGCTCTCCTGCTCCCCGTAGAGTTTAATATCCCCCTCGTGTAATCCCGCTCTCCTGCTCCCCGTACAGTTTAATATCCCCCCCAGTGTAATCCTGCTCTCCTGCTCCCCGTACAGTTTAATATCCCCCGGTGTAATCCCACTCTCCCGCTCACGCCCCGTAAAGTTTAATATACCCCTGGTGTAATACCGCTCTCCTGCTCCCCGTACAGTTTAATATCCACCCCCGTGTAATCCCGCTCTCCTGCTCCCCGTAGAGTTTAATATCCCCCCGGTGTAATCCCGCTCTCCTGCTCCCCGTACAGTTTAATATCCCCCCCAGTGTAATCCTGCTCTCCTGCTCCCCGTACAGTTTAATATCCCCCCCGGTGTAATCCTGCTCTCCTGCTCCCCGTACAGTTTAATATCCCCCCGTGTAATCCCGCTCTCCTGCTCCCCGTACAGTTTAATATCCCCCCGTGTAATCCCACTCTCCTGCTCCCCGTACAGTTTAATATCTCCCCGGTGTAATCCTGCTCTCCTGCTCCCCGTACAGTTTAATATCCCCCCGGTGTAATCCTGCTCTCCTGCTCCGCCGTACAGTTTAATATCCCCCCGTGTAATCCCGCTCTCCTGCTCCCCATACACTTTACTATCTCCCCGTGTAATCCCGCTCTCCTGATCCCCGTACAGTTTAATATCCCCCCCGTGTAATCCCGCTCTCCTGCTCCGCCGTACAGTTTACTATGCCTCCGTGTAATCCCGCTCTCCTGCTCCCCATACACTTTACTATCTCCCCGTGTAATCCCGCTCTCCTGATCCTCGTACAGTTTACTATCCCCCCGTGTAATCCCGCTCTCCTGATCCCCGTACAGTTTACTATCCCCCCGTGTAATCCCGCTCTCCTGATCCCCGTACAGTTTAATATCCCCCCCGGTGTAATCCCGCTCTCCTGCTCCCCGTACAATTTAATATCCCCCCCGTGTAATCCCGTTCTCCTGCTCCCCGTACAGTTTACTATCCGCACAGTGTAATCCCGCTCTCCTGCTCCCCGTACAGTTTAATATCCCCCCCGGTGTAATCCCGCTCTCCTGCTCCCCGTACAGTTTAATATCCCCCCCGTGTAATCTCGCTCTCCTGCTCCCCGTACAGTTTACTATCCCCCCAGTTTAATCCCGCTCTCCTGCTCCCCGTACAGTTTAATATCCCCCCGGTGTAATCACGCTCTCCTGCTTCCCGTACAGTTTAATATCCCCCCGTGTAATCCCGCTCTCCTGCTCCCCGTACAGTTTACTATCCCCCCGGTGTAATCCCGCTCTCCTGCTCCCCGTACAGTTTAATATCCCCCCCGGTGTAATCCCGCTCTCCTGCTCCCCGTACAGTTTAATATCCCCCCGTGTAATCCCGCTCTCCTGCTCCCTGTACAGTTTAATATCCCCCCGGTGTAATCCCGCTGTCCTGCTCCCCGTACAGTTTAATATCACCCAGTGTAATCCCTCTCTCCTGCTCCCCGTACAGTTTAATATCCCCCCCGTGGAATCCCGCTCTCCTGCTCCGCCATACAGTTTAATATCCCCCCGTGTAATCCCGCTCTCCTACTCCCCAGACACTTTACTATCCCCCCGTGTAATCCCGCTCTCCTGATCCTCGTACAGTTTACTATCCCCCCGTGAAATCCCGCTCTCCTGATCCTCGTACAGTTTACTATCCCCCCGTGTAATCCCGCTCTCCTGATCCCCGTACAGTTTACGATCCCCCCGTGTAATCCCGCTCTCCTGATCCCCGTACAGTTTACTATCCCCCCGTGAAATCCCGCTCTCCTGATCCCCGTACAGTTTACTATCCCCCCGTGTAATCCCGCTCTCCTACTCCCCGTACAGTTTACTATCCCCCTGGTGTAATCCCGCTCTCCTGATCCCCGTACAGTTTACTATCCCCCCGTGTAATCCCGCTCTTCTGATCCCCGTACAGTTTACTATCCCCCCGTGTAATCCCGCTCTCCTACTCCCCGTACAGTTTAATATCCCCCCGTGTAATCCCGCTCTCCTGCTCCCCGTACAGTTTAATATCCACCGGTGTAATCCCGCTCTCCTGCTCCCCGTACAGTTTACTATCCCCCGTGTAATCCCGCTCTGATGCTCCCCGTACAGTTTACTATTCCCCCGGTGTAATCCCGCTCTCCTGCTCCCTGTACAGTTTAATAACCCCCCGGTGTAATCCCGCTCTCCTGCTCCCCGTACAGTTTAATATCCCCCCGTGTAATCCCACTCTCCCGCTCACGCCCCGTAAATTTTAATATCCCCCCGGTGTAATCCAGCTCTCCTGCTCCCCGTACAGTTTAATATCCCCCTGGTGTAATCCCACTCTCCCGCTCACGCCCCGTAAAGTTTAATATTCCCCCGGTGTAATCCCGCTCTCCTGCTCCCCGTACAGTTTAATATCCCCCCGGTGTCATCACGCTCTCCTGCTTCCCGTACAGTTTAATATCCCCCCGTGTAATCCCGCTCTCCTGCTCCCCGTACAGTTTACTATCCCCCCGGTGTAATCCCGCTCTCCTGCTCCCCGTACAGTTTAATATCCCCCCCGGTGTAATCCTGCTCTTCTGCTCCCCGTACAGTTTAATATCCCCCCGTGTAATCCCGCTCTCCTGCTCCCTGTACAGTTTAATATCCCCCCGGTGTAATCCCGCTGTTCTGCTTCCCGTACAGTTTAATATCACCCAGTGTAAGCCCTCTCTCCTGCTCCACGTACAGTTTAATATCCCCCCCGTGGAATCCCGCTCTTCTGCTCCGCCGTACAGTTTAATATCCCCCCGTGTAATCCCGCTCTCCTACTCCCCAGACACTTTACTATCCCCCCGTGTAATCCCGCTCTCCTGATCCTCGTACAGTTTACTATCCCCCCGTGAAATCCCGCTCTCCTGATCCTCGTACAGTTTACTATCCCCCCGTGTAATCCCGCTCTCCTGATCCCCGTACAGTTTACTATCCCCCCGTGTAATCCCGCTCTCCTGATCCCCGTACAGTTTACTATCCCCCCGTGAAATCCCGCTCTCCTGATCCCCGTACAGTTTACTATCCCCCCATGTAATCCCGCTCTCCTACTCCCCGTACAGTTTACTATCCCCCTGGTGTTATCCCGCTCTCCTGATCCCCGTCCAGTTTACTATCCCCCCGTGTAATCCCGCTCTTCTGATCCCCGTACAGTTTACTATCCCCCCGTGTAATCCCGCTCTCCTACTCCCCGTACAGTTTAATATCCTCCCGTGTAATCCCGCTCTCAGCTCCCCGTACAGTTTAATATCCCCCTGGTGTAATCCCGCTCTCCTGCTCCCCGTACAGTTTACTATCCACCCGTGTAATCCCGCTCTGATGCTCCCCGTACAGTTTACTATTCCCCCGGTGTAATCCCGCTCTCCTGCTCCCTGTACAGTTTAATAACCACCCGGTGTAATCCCGCTCTCCTGCTCCCCGTACAGTTTAATATCCCCCCGTGTAATCCCACTCTCCCGCTCACGCCCCGTAAATTTTAATATCCCCCCGGTGTAATCCAGCTCTCCTGCTCCCCGTACAGTTTAATATCCCCCCGGTGTAATCCCACTCTCCCGCTCACGGCCCGTAAATTTTCATATTCCCCCGGTGTAATCCCGCTCTCCTGCTCCCCGTACAGTTTAATATCCCCCCGGTGTAATCCTGCTCTCCTGCTCCCTGTACAGTTTAATATCCCCCCGTGTAATCCCACTCTCCCGCTCACGCCCCGTAAATTTTAATATCCCCCCGGTGTAATCCAGCTCTCCTGCTCCCCGTACAGTTTAAAATCCCCCCGGTGTAATCCCACTCTCCCGCTCACGGCCCGTAAATTTTCATATTCCCCCGGTGTAATCCCGCTCTCCTGCTCCCCGTACAGTTTAATATCCCCCCGGTGTAATCCTGCTCTCCTGCTCCCTGTACAGTTTAATATCCCCCCGTGTAATCCCGCTCTCCTGCTCCCCGTACAGTTTACTATCCCCCCGGTGTAATCCCGCTCTCCTACTCCACGTACAGTTTACTAACCCCCTGGTGTAATCCCGCTCTCCTGATCCCCGTACAGTTTACTATCCCCCCGTGTAATCCCGCTCTCCTGATCCCCGTACAGTTTACTATCCCCCCGTGTAATCCCGCTCTCCTACTCCCCGTACAGTTTAATATCCCCCCATGTAATCCCGCTCTCCTGCTCCCTGCACAGTTTAATATCCCCCCGGTGTAATCCCGCTCTCCTGCTCCCCGTACAGTTTACTATTCCCCCGGTGTAATCCCGCTCTCCTGCTCCCTGTACAGTTTAATATCCCCCCGGTGTAATCCCACTCTCCCGCTCACGCCCCGTAAAGTTTAATATTCCCCCGGTGTAATCCCGCTCTCCTGCTCCCCATACAGTTTAATATCCCCCCGGTGTAATCCCGCTCTCCTGCTCCCCGTACAGTTTACTATCCCCCCGGTGTAATGCCGCTCTCCTGCTCCCCGTACAATTTAATATCCCCCCGTGTAATCCCGCTCTCCTGCTCCCCGTACAGTTTACTATCCGCACAGTGTAATCCCGCTCTCCTGCTCCCCGTACAGTTTAATATCCCCCCCGGTGTAATCCCGCTCTCCTGCTCCCCGTACAGTTTAATATCCCCCCCGTGTAATCCCGCTCTCCTGCTCCCCGTACAGTTTACTATCCCCCCGGTGTAATCCCGCTCTCCTGCTCCCCGTACACTTTAATATTCCCCCGGTGTAATCACGCTCTCCTGCTCCCCGTACAGTTTAATATCCCCCCGTGTAATCCCGCTCTCCTGCTCCCCGTACAGTTTAATATCCACCCGTTGTAATCCCGCTCTCCTGCTCCCCGTACAGTTTAATATCCCCCCGTGTAATCCCGCTCTCCTGCTCCCCGTACAGTTTAATATCCCCCCGTGTAATCCCGCTCTCCTGCCTCCTGTACAGTTTAATATCACCCCGGTGTAATTCCGCTGTCCTGCTCGCCGTACAGTTTAATATCACCCAGTGTAAGCCCTCTCTCCTGCTCCCCGTACAGTTTAATATCCCCCCCGTGTAATCCCGCTCTCCTGCTCCGCCGTACTGTTTAATATTCCCCCGTGTAATCCCGCTCTCCTGCTCTCCATACACTTTACTATCTCCCTGTGTAATCCCGCTCTCCTGATCCTCGTACAGTTTACTATCCCCCCGTGTAATCCCGCTCTCCTGATCCCCGTACAGTTTACTATCCACCCGTTGTAATCCCGCTCTCCTGCTCCCCGTACAGTTTAATATCCCCCCGTGTAATCTCGCTCTCCTGCTCCCCGTACAGTTTAATATCCCCCCGGTGTAATCACGCTCTCCTGCTTCCCGTACAGTTTAATATCCCCCCGTGTAATCCCGCTCTCCTGCTCCCCGTACAGTTTACTATCCCCCCGGTGTAATCCCGCTCTCCTGCTCCCCGTACAGTTTAATATCCCCCCCGGTGTAATCCCGCTCTCCTGCTCCCCGTACAGTTTAATATCCCCCCGTGTAATCCCGCTCTCCTGCTCCCTGTACAGTTTAATATCCCCCCGGTGTAATCCCGCTGTCCTGCTCCCCGTACAGTTTAATATCACCCAGTGTAATCCCTCTCTCCTGCTCCCCGTACAGTTTAATATCCCCCCCGTGGAATCCCGCTCTCCTGCTCCGCCATACAGTTTAATATCCCCCCGTGTAATCCCGCTCTCCTACTCCCCAGACACTTTACTATCCCCCCGTGTAATCCCGCTCTCCTGATCCTCGTACAGTTTACTATCCCCCCGTGAAATCCCGCTCTCCTGATCCTCGTACAGTTTACTATCCCCCCGTGTAATCCCGCTCTCCTGATCCCCGTACAGTTTACGATCCCCCCGTGTAATCCCGCTCTCCTGATCCCCGTACAGTTTACTATCCCCCCGTGAAATCCCGCTCTCCTGATCCCCGTACAGTTTACTATCCCCCCGTGTAATCCCGCTCTCCTACTCCCCGTACAGTTTACTATCCCCCTGGTGTAATCCCGCTCTCCTGATCCCCGTACAGTTTACTATCCCCCCGTGTAATCCCGCTCTTCTGATCCCCGTACAGTTTACTATCCCCCCGTGTAATCCCGCTCTCCTACTCCCCGTACAGTTTAATATCCCCCCGTGTAATCCCGCTCTCCTGCTCCCCGTACAGTTTAATATCCACCGGTGTAATCCCGCTCTCCTGCTCCCCGTACAGTTTACTATCCCCCGTGTAATCCCGCTCTGATGCTCCCCGTACAGTTTACTATTCCCCCGGTGTAATCCCGCTCTCCTGCTCCCTGTACAGTTTAATAACCCCCCGGTGTAATCCCGCTCTCCTGCTCCCCGTACAGTTTAATATCCCCCCGTGTAATCCCACTCTCCCGCTCACGCCCCGTAAATTTTAATATCCCCCCGGTGTAATCCAGCTCTCCTGCTCCCCGTACAGTTTAATATCCCCCTGGTGTAATCCCACTCTCCCGCTCACGCCCCGTAAAGTTTAATATTCCCCCGGTGTAATCCCGCTCTCCTGCTCCCCGTACAGTTTAATATCCCCCCGGTGTAATCACGCTCTCCTGCTTCCCGTACAGTTTAATATCCCCCCGTGTAATCCCGCTCTCCTGCTCCCCGTACAGTTTACTATCCCCCCGGTGTAATCCCGCTCTCCTGCTCCCCGTACAGTTTAATATCCCCCCCGGTGTAATCCTGCTCTTCTGCTCCCCGTACAGTTTAATATCCCCCCGTGTAATCCCGCTCTCCTGCTCCCTGTACAGTTTAATATCCCCCCGGTGTAATCCCGCTGTTCTGCTTCCCGTACAGTTTAATATCACCCAGTGTAAGCCCTCTCTCCTGCTCCACGTACAGTTTAATATCCCCCCCGTGGAATCCCGCTCTTCTGCTCCGCCGTACAGTTTAATATCCCCCCGTGTAATCCCGCTCCTACTCCCCAGACACTTTACTATCCCCCCGTGTAATCCCGCTCTCCTGATCCTCGTACAGTTTACTATCCCCCCGTGAAATCCCGCTCTCCTGATCCTCGTACAGTTTACTATCCCCCCGTGTAATCCCGCTCTCCTGATCCCCGTACAGTTTACTATCCCCCCGTGTAATCCCGCTCTCCTGATCCCCGTACAGTTTACTATCCCCCCGTGAAATCCCGCTCTCCTGATCCCCGTACAGTTTACTATCCCCCCATGTAATCCCGCTCTCCTACTCCCCGTACAGTTTACTATCCCCCTGGTGTTATCCCGCTCTCCTGATCCCCGTCCAGTTTACTATCCCCCCGTGTAATCCCGCTCTTCTGATCCCCGTACAGTTTACTATCCCCCCGTGTAATCCCGCTCTCCTACTCCCCGTACAGTTTAATATCCTCCCGTGTAATCCCGCTCTCGGCTCCCCGTACAGTTTAATATCCCCCTGGTGTAATCCCGCTCTCCTGCTCCCCGTACAGTTTACTATCCCCCCGTGTAATCCCGCTCTGATGCTCCCCGTACAGTTTACTATTCCCCCGGTGTAATCCCGCTCTCCTGCTCCCTGTACAGTTTAATAACCACCCGGTGTAATCCCGCTCTCCTACTCCCCGTACAGTTTAATATCCCCCCGTGTAATCCCACTCTCCCGCTCACGCCCCGTAAATTTTAATATCCCCCCGGTGTAATCCAGCTCTCCCGCTCCCCGTACAGTTTAATATCCCCCCGGTGTAATCCCACTCTCCCGCTCACGGCCCGTAAATTTTCATATTCCCCCGGTGTAATCCCGCTCTCCTGCTCCCCGTACAGTTTAATATCCCCCCGGTGTAATCCTGCTCTCCTGCTCCCTGTACAGTTTAATATCCCCCCGTGTAATCCCACTCTCCCGCTCACGCCCCGTAAATTTTAATATCCCCCCGGTGTAATCCAGCTCTCCTGCTCCCCGTACAGTTTAATATCCCCCCGGTGTAATCCCACTCTCCCGCTCACGGCCCGTAAATTTTCATATTCCCCCGGTGTAATCCCGCTCTCCTGCTCCCCGTACAGTTTAATATCCCCCCGGTGTAATCCTGCTCTCCTGCTCCCTGTACAGTTTAATATCCCCCCGTGTAATCCCGCTCTCCTGCTCCCCGTACAGTTTACTATCCCCCCGGTGTAATCCCGCTCTCCTACTCCACGTACAGTTTACTAACCCCCTGGTGTAATCCCGCTCTCCTGATCCCCGTACAGTTTACTATCCCCCCGTGTAATCCCGCTCTCCTGATCCCCGTACAGTTTACTATCCCCCCGTGTAATCCCGCTCTCCTACTCCCCGTACAGTTTAATATCCCCCCATGTAATCCCGCTCTCCTGCTCCCTGCACAGTTTAATATCCCCCCGGTGTAATCCCGCTCTCCTGCTCCCCGTACAGTTTACTATTCCCCCGGTGTAATCCCGCTCTCCTGCTCCCTGTACAGTTTAATATCCTCCCGGTGTAATCCCACTCTCCCGCTCACGCCCCGTAAAGTTTAATATTCCCCCGGTGTAATCCCGCTCTCCTGCTCCCCATACAGTTTAATATCCCCCCGGTGTAATCCCGCTCTCCTGCTCCCCGTACAGTTTAATATCCCCCCGGTGTAATGCCGCTCTCCTGCTCCCCGTACAATTTAATATCCCCCCGTGTAATCCCGCTCTCCTGCTCCCCGTACAGTTTACTATCCGCACAGTGTAATCCCGCTCTCCTGATCCCCGTACAGTTTAATATCCCCCCCGGTGT
The DNA here is from genome assembly GCF_044704955.1 of Pristiophorus japonicus. Classification (NCBI taxonomy): domain Eukaryota; kingdom Metazoa; phylum Chordata; class Chondrichthyes; family Pristiophoridae; genus Pristiophorus; species Pristiophorus japonicus. Next base: position 161,143,611 of record NC_091987.1, read on the forward strand.
AATCCCGCTCTCCTGCTCCCCGTACAGTTTAATATCCCCCCCGTGTAATCCCGCTCTCCTGCTCCCCGTACACTTTAATATTCCCCCGGTGTAATCACGCTCTCCTGATCCCCGTACAGTTTAATATCCCCCCCGGTGTAATCCAGCTCTCCCGCTCCCCGTACAGTTTAATATCCCCCCGGTGTAATCCCACTCTCCCGCTCACGGCCCGTAAATTTTCATATTCCCCCGGTGTAATCCCGCTCTCCTGCTCCCCGTACAGTTTAATATCCCCCCGGTGTAATCCTGCTCTCCTGCTCCCTGTACAGTTTAATATCCCCCCGTGTAATCCCACTCTCCCGCTCACGCCCCGTAAATTTTAATATCCCCCCGGTGTAATCCAGCTCTCCTGCTCCCCGTACAGTTTAATATCCCCCCGGTGTAATCCCACTCTCCCGCTCACGGCCCGTAAATTTTCATATTCCCCCGGTGTAATCCCGCTCTCCTGCTCCCCGTACAGTTTAATATCCCCCCGGTGTAATCCTGCTCTCCTGCTCCCTGTACAGTTTAATATCCCCCCGTGTAATCCCGCTCTCCTGCTCCCCGTACAGTTTAGTATCCCCCCGGTGTAATCCCGCTCTCCTACTCCACGTACAGTTTACTAACCCCCTGGTGTAATCCCGCTCTCCTGATCCCCGTACAGTTTACTATCCCCCCGTGTAATCCCGCTCTCCTGATCCCCGTACAGTTTACTATCCCCCCGTGTAATCCCGCTCTCCTACTCCCCGTACAGTTTAATATCCCCCCATGTAATCCCGCTCTCCTGCTCCCTGCACAGTTTAATATCCCCCCGGTGTAATCCCGCTCTCCTGCTCCCCGTACAGTTTACTATTCCCCCGGTGTAATCCCGCTCTCCTGCTCCCTGTACAGTTTAATATCCTCCCGGTGTAATCCCACTCTCCCGCTCACGCCCCGTAAAGTTTAATATTCCCCCGGTGTAATCCCGCTCTCCTGCTCCCCATACAGTTTAATATCCCCCCGGTGTAATCCCGCTCTCCTGCTCCCCGTACAGTTTAATATCCCCCCGGTGTAATGCCGCTCTCCTGCTCCCCGTACAATTTAATATCCCCCCGTGTAATCCCGCTCTCCTGCTCCCCGTACAGTTTACTATCCGCACAGTGTAATCCCGCTCTCCTGATCCCCGTACAGTTTAATATCCCCCCCGGTGTAATCCCGCTCTCCTGCTCCCCGTACAGTTTAATATCCCCCCCGTGTAATCCCGCTCTCCTGCTCCCCGTACAGTTTACTATCCCCCCGGTGTAATCACGCTCTCCTGCTCCCCGTACACTTTAATATTCCCCCGGTGTAATCACGCTCTCCTGCTCCCCGTACAGTTTAATATCCCCCCGTGTAATCCCGCTCTCCTGCTCCCCGTACAGTTTAATATCCACCCGTTGTAATCCCGCTCTCCTGCTCCCCGTACAGTTTAATATCCCCCCGTGTAATCCCGCTCTCCTGCTCCCCGTACAGTTTAATATCCCCCCGTGTAATCCCGCTCTCCTGCCTCCTGTACAGTTTAATATCACCCCGGTGTAATTCCGCTGTCCTGCTCGCCGTACAGTTTAATATCACCCAGTGTAAGCCCTCTCTCCTGCTCCCCGTACAGTTTAATATCCCCCCCGTGTAATCCCGCTCTCCTGCTCCGCCGTACTGTTTAATATTCCCCCGTGTAATCCCGCTCTCCTGCTCTCCATACACTTTACTATCTCCCTGTGTAATCCCGCTCTCCTGATCCTCGTACAGTTTACTATCCCCCCGTATAATCCCGCTCTCCTGATCCCCGTACAGTTTACTATCCCCCCGTGTAATCCCGCTCTCCTGATCCCCGTAAAATTTAATATCCCCCCGTGTAATCCCGCTCTCCTGCTCCCCGTACAATTTAATATCCCCCCCCGTGTAATCCCGTTCTCCTGCTCCCCGTACAGTTTACTATCCGCACAGTGTAATCCCGCTCTCCTGCTCCCCGTACAGTTTAATATCCCCCCCGGTGTAATCCCGCTCTCCTGCTCCCCGTACAGTTTAATATCCCCCCCGTGTAATCCCGCTCTCGTGCTCCCCGTACAGTTTAATATCCCCCCCGTGTAATCCCGCTCTCCTGCTCCGCCGTACAGTTTAATATCCCCCCGTGTAATCCCGCTCTCCTGCTCCCCGTAGAGTTTAATATCCCCCTCGTGTAATCCCGCTCTCCTGCTCCCCGTACAGTTTAATATCCCCCCCAGTGTAATCCTGCTCTCCTGCTCCCCGTACAGTTTAATATCCCCCGGTGTAATCCCACTCTCCCGCTCACGCCCCGTAAAGTTTAATATACCCCTGGTGTAATACCGCTCTCCTGCTCCCCGTACAGTTTAATATCCCCCCCCGTGTAATCCCGCTCTCCTGCTCCCCGTAGAGTTTAATATCCCCACAGTGTAATCCCGCTCTCCTGCTCCCCGTACAGTTTAATATCCCCCCCAGTGTAATCCTGCTCTCCTGCTCCCCGTACAGTTTAATATCCCCCCCGGTGTAATCCTGCTCTCCTGCTCCCCGTACAGTTTAATATCCCCCCGTGTAATCCCGCTCTCCTGCTCCCCGTACAGTTTAATATCCCCCCATGTAATCCCACTCTCCTGCTCCCCGTACAGTTTAATATCTCCCCGGTGTAATCCTGCTCTCCTGCTCCCCGTACAGTTTAATATCCCTCCGGTGTAATCCTGCTCTCCTGCTCCGCCGTACAGTTTAATATCCCCCCGTGTAATCCCGCTCTCCTGCTCCCCATACACTTTACTATCTCCCCGTGTAATCCCGCTCTCCTGATCCCCGTACAGTTTAATATCCCCCCCGTGTAATCCCGCTCTCCTGCTCCGCCGTACAGTTTAATATCCCCCCGTGTAATCCCGCTCTCCTGCTCCCCATACACTTTACTATCTCCCCGTGTAATCCCGCTCTCCTGATCCTCGTACAGTTTACTATCCCCCCGTGTAATCCCGCTCTCCTGATCCCCGTACAGTTTACTAACCCCCCGTGTAATCCCGCTCTCCTGATCCCCGTACAGTTTAATATCCCCCCCGGTGTAATCCCGCTCTCCTGCTCCCCGTACATATTAATATCCCCCCGTGTAATCCCGCTCTCCTGCTCCCTGTACAGTTTAATATCCCCCCGGTGTAATCCCGCTGTCCTGCTCCCCGTACAGTTTAATATCACCCAGTGTAATCCCTCTCTCCTGCTCCCCGTACAGTTTAATATCCCCCCCGTGGAATCCCGCTCTCCTGCTCCGCCGTACAGTTTAATATCCCCCCGTGTAATCCCGCTCTCCTACTCCCCAGACACTTTACTATCCCCACGTGTAATCCCGCTCTCCTGATCCTCGTACAGTTTACTATCCCCCCGTGAAATCCCGCTCTCCTGATCCTCGTACAGTTTACTATCCCCCCGTGTAATGCCGCTCTCCTGATCCCCGTACAGTTTACTATCCCCCCGTGTAATCCCGCTCTCCTGATCCCCGTACAGTTTACTATCCCCCCGTGAAATCCCGCTCTCCTGATCCCCGTACAGTTTACTATCCCCCCGTGTAATCCCGCTCTCCTACTCCCCGTACAGTTTACTATCCCCCTGGTGTAATCCCGCTCTCCTGATCCCCGTACAGTTTACTATCCCCCCGTGTAATCCCGCTCTTCTGATCCCCGTACAGTTTTCTATCCCCCCGTGTAATCCCGCTCTCCTACTCCCCGTACAGTTTAATATCCCCCCGTGTAATCCCGCTCTCCTGCTCCCCGTACAGTTTAATATCCCCCGGTGTAATCCCGCTCTCCTGCTCCCCGTACAGTTTATTATCCCCCCGTGTAATCCCGCTCTGATGCTCCCCGTACAGTTTACTATTCCCCCGGTGTAATCCCGCTCTCCTGCTCCCTGTACAGTTTAATAAACCCCCGGTGTAATCCCGCTCTCCTGCTCCCCGTACAGTTTAATATCCCCCCGTGTAATCCCACTCTCCCGCTCACGCCCCGTAAATTTTAATATCCCCCCGGTGTAATCCAGCTCTCCTGCTCCCCGTACAGTTTAATATCCCCCCGGTGTAATCCCACTCTCCCGCTCACGCCCCGTAAAGTTTAATATTCCCCCGGTGTAATCCCGCTCTCCTGCTCCCCGTACAGTTTAATATCCCCCCGGTGTAATCACGCTCTCCTGCTTGCCGTACAGTTTAATATCCCCCCGTGTAATCCCGCTCTCCTGCTCCCCGTACAGTTTACTATCCCCCCGGTGTAATCCCGCTCTCTTGCTCCCCGTACAGTTTAATATCCCCCCCGGTGTCATCCCATTCTTCTGCTCCCCGTACAGTTTAATATCCCCCCGTGTAATCCCGCTCTCCTGCTCCCTGTACAGTTTAATATCCCCCCGGTGTAATCCCGCTGTTCTGCTCCCCGTACAGTTTAATATCACCCAGTGTAAGCACTCTCTCCTGCTCCCCGTACAGTTTAATATCCCCCCCGTGGAATCCCGCTCTTCTGCTCCGCCGTACAGTTTAATATCCCCCCGTGTAATCCCGCTCTCCTACTCCCCAGTCACTTTACTATCCCCCCGTGTAATCCCGCTCTCCTGATCCTCGTACAGTTTACTATCCCCCCGTGAAATCCCGCTCTCCTGATCCTCGTACAGTTTACTATCCCCCCGTGTAATCCCGCTCTCCTGATCCCCGTACAGTTTACTATCCCCCCGTGTAATCCCGCTCTCCTGATCCCCGTACAGTTTACTATCCCCCCGTGAAATCCCGCTCTCCTGATCCCCGTACAGTTTACTATCCCCCCGTGTAATCCCGCTCTCCTACTCCCCGTACAGTTTACTATCCCCCTGGTGTTATCCCGCTCTCCTGATCCCCGTACAGTTTACTATCCCCCCGTGTAATACCGCTCTTCTGATCCCCGTACAGTTTACTATCCCCCCGTGTAATCCCGCTCTCCTACTCCCCGTACAGTTTAATATCCCCCCGTGTAATCCCGCTCTCGGCTCCCCGTACAGTTTAATATCCCCCTGGTGTAATCCCGCTCTCCTGCTCCCCGTACAGTTTACTATCCCCCCGTGTAATCCCGCTCTCCTACTCCACATACAGTTTACTATTCCCCCGGTGTAATCCCGCTCTCTTGCTCCCTGTACAGTTTAATAACCCCCCGGTGTAATCTCGCTCTCCTGCTCCCCGTACAGTTTAATATCCCCCCGTGTAATCCCACTCTCCCGCTCACGCCCCGTAAATTTTAATATCCCCCCGGTGTAATCCAGCTCTCCTGCTCCCCGTACAGTTTAATATCCCCCCCGGTGTAATCCCACTCTCCCGCTCACGGCCCGTAAAGTTTCATATTCCCCCGGTGTAATCCCGCTCTCCTGCTCCCCGTACAGTTTAATATCCCCCCGGTGTAATCCTGCTCTCCTGCTCCCTGTACAGTTTAATATCCCCCCGTGTAATCCCACTCTCCCGCTCACGCCCCGTAAATTTTAATATCCCCCCGGTGTAATCCAGCTCTCCTGCTCCCCGTACAGTTTAATATCCCCCCGGTGTAATCCCACTCTCCCGCTCACGGCCCGTAAATTTTCATATTCCCCCGGTGTAATCCCGCTCTCCTGCTCCCCGTACAGTTTAATATCCCCCCGGTGTAATCCTGCTCTCCTGCTCCCTGTACAGTTTAATATCCCCCCGTGTAATCCCGCTCTCCTGCTCCCCGTACAGTTTACTATCCCCCCGGTGTAATCCCGCTCTCCTACTCCACGTACAGTTTACTAACCCCCTGGTGTAATCCCGCTCTCCTGATCCCCGTACAGTTTACTATCCCCCCGTGTAATCCCGCTCTCCTGATCCCCGTACAGTTTACTATCCCCCCGTGTAATCCCGCTCTCCTACTCCCCGTACAGTTTAATATCCCCCCATGTAATCCCGCTCTCCTGCTCCCTGCACAGTTTAATATCCCCCCGGTGTAATCCCGCTCTCCTGCTCCCCGTACAGTTTACTATTCCCCCGGTGTAATCCCGCTCTCCTGCTCCCTGTACAGTTTAATATCCTCCCGGTGTAATCCCACTCTCCCGCTCACGCCCCGTAAAGTTTAATATTCCCCCGGTGTAATCCCGCTCTCCTGCTCCCCATACAGTTTAATATCCCCCCGGTGTAATCCCGCTCTCCTGCTCCCCGTACAGTTTAATATCCCCCCGGTGTAATGCCGCTCTCCTGCTCCCCGTACAATTTAATATCCCCCCGTGTAATCCCGCTCTCCTGCTCCCCGTACAGTTTACTATCCGCACAGTGTAATCCCGCTCTCCTGATCCCCGTACAGTTTAATATCCCCCCCGGTGTAATCCCGCTCTCCTGCTCCCCGTACAGTTTAATATCCCCCCCGTGTAATCCCGCTCTCCTGCTCCCCGTACACTTTAATATTCCCCCGGTGTAATCACGCTCTCCTGATCCCCGTACAGTTTAATATCCCCCCCGGTGTAATCCAGCTCTCCCGCTCCCCGTACAGTTTAATATCCCCCCGGTGTAATCCCACTCTCCCGCTCACGGCCCGTAAATTTTCATATTCCCCCGGTGTAATCCCGCTCTCCTGCTCCCCGTACAGTTTAATATCCCCCCGGTGTAATCCTGCTCTCCTGCTCCCTGTACAGTTTAATATCCCCCCGTGTAATCCCACTCTCCCGCTCACGCCCCGTAAATTTTAATATCCCCCCGGTGTAATCCAGCTCTCCTGCTCCCCGTACAGTTTAATATCCCCCCGGTGTAATCCCACTCTCCCGCTCACGGCCCGTAAATTTTCATATTCCCCCGGTGTAATCCCGCTCTCCTGCTCCCCGTACAGTTTAATATCCCCCCGGTGTAATCCTGCTCTCCTGCTCCCTGTACAGTTTAATATCCCCCCGTGTAATCCCGCTCTCCTGCTCCCCGTACAGTTTAGTATCCCCCCGGTGTAATCCCGCTCTCCTACTCCACGTACAGTTTACTAACCCCCTGGTGTAATCCCGCTCTCCTGATCCCCGTACAGTTTACTATCCCCCCGTGTAATCCCGCTCTCCTGATCCCCGTACAGTTTACTATCCCCCCGTGTAATCCCGCTCTCCTACTCCCCGTACAGTTTAATATCCCCCCATGTAATCCCGCTCTCCTGCTCCCTGCACAGTTTAATATCCCCCCGGTGTAATCCCGCTCTCCTGCTCCCCGTACAGTTTACTATTCCCCCGGTGTAATCCCGCTCTCCTGCTCCCTGTACAGTTTAATATCCTCCCGGTGTAATCCCACTCTCCCGCTCACGCCCCGTAAAGTTTAATATTCCCCCGGTGTAATCCCGCTCTCCTGCTCCCCATACAGTTTAATATCCCCCCGGTGTAATCCCGCTCTCCTGCTCCCCGTACAGTTTAATATCCCCCCGGTGTAATGCCGCTCTCCTGCTCCCCGTACAATTTAATATCCCCCCGTGTAATCCCGCTCTCCTGCTCCCCGTACAGTTTACTATCCGCACAGTGTAATCCCGCTCTCCTGATCCCCGTACAGTTTAATATCCCCCCCGGTGTAATCCCGCTCTCCTGCTCCCCGTACAGTTTAATATCCCCCCCGTGTAATCCCGCTCTCCTGCTCCCCGTACAGTTTACTATCCCCCCGGTGTAATCACGCTCTCCTGCTCCCCGTACACTTTAATATTCCCCCGGTGTAATCACGCTCTCCTGCTCCCCGTACAGTTTAATATCCCCCCGTGTAATCCCGCTCTCCTGCTCCCCGTACAGTTTAATATCCACCCGTTGTAATCCCGCTCTCCTGCTCCCCGTACAGTTTAATATCCCCCCGTGTAATCCCGCTCTCCTGCTCCCCGTACAGTTTAATATCCCCCCGTGTAATCCCGCTCTCCTGCCTCCTGTACAGTTTAATATCACCCCGGTGTAATTCCGCTGTCCTGCTCGCCGTACAGTTTAATATCACCCAGTGTAAGCCCTCTCTCCTGCTCCCCGTACAGTTTAATATCCCCCCCGTGTAATCCCGCTCTCCTGCTCCGCCGTACTGTTTAATATTCCCCCGTGTAATCCCGCTCTCCTGCTCTCCATACACTTTACTATCTCCCTGTGTAATCCCGCTCTCCTGATCCTCGTACAGTTTACTATCCCCCCGTATAATCCCGCTCTCCTGATCCCCGTACAGTTTACTATCCCCCCGTGTAATCCCGCTCTCCTGATCCCCGTACAATTTAATATCCCCCCGTGTAATCCCGCTCTCCTGCTCCCCGTACAATTTAATATCCCCCCCCGTGTAATCCCGTTCTCCTGCTCCCCGTACAGTTTACTATCCGCACAGTGTAATCCCGCTCTCCTGCTCCCCGTACAGTTTAATATCCCCCCCGGTGTAATCCCGCTCTCCTGCTCCCCGTACAGTTTAATATCCCCCCCGTGTAATCCCGCTCTCGTGCTCCCCGTACAGTTTAATATCCCCCCCGTGTAATCCCGCTCTCCTGCTCCGCCGTACAGTTTAATATCCCCCCGTGTAATCCCGCTCTCCTGCTCCCCGTAGAGTTTAATATCCCCCTCGTGTAATCCCGCTCTCCTGCTCCCCGTACAGTTTAATATCCCCCCCAGTGTAATCCTGCTCTCCTGCTCCCCGTACAGTTTAATATCCCCCGGTGTAATCCCACTCTCCCGCTCACGCCCCGTAAAGTTTAATATACCCCTGGTGTAATACCGCTCTCCTGCTCCCCGTACAGTTTAATATCCCCCCCCGTGTAATCCCGCTCTCCTGCTCCCCGTAGAGTTTAATATCCCCACAGTGTAATCCCGCTCTCCTGCTCCCCGTACAGTTTAATATCCCCCCCAGTGTAATCCTGCTCTCCTGCTCCCCGTACAGTTTAATATCCCCCCCGGTGTAATCCTGCTCTCCTGCTCCCCGTACAGTTTAATATCCCCCCGTGTAATCCCGCTCTCCTGCTCCCCGTACAGTTTAATATCCCCCCATGTAATCCCACTCTCCTGCTCCCCGTACAGTTTAATATCTCCCCGGTGTAATCCTGCTCTCCTGCTCCCCGTACAGTTTAATATCCCTCCGGTGTAATCCTGCTCTCCTGCTCCGCCGTACAGTTTAATATCCCCCCGTGTAATCCCGCTCTCCTGCTCCCCATACACTTTACTATCTCCCCGTGTAATCCCGCTCTCCTGATCCCCGTACAGTTTAATATCCCCCCCGTGTAATCCCGCTCTCCTGCTCCGCCGTACAGTTTAATATCCCCCCGTGTAATCCCGCTCTCCTGCTCCCCATACACTTTACTATCTCCCCGTGTAATCCCGCTCTCCTGATCCTCGTACAGTTTACTATCCCCCCGTGTAATCCCGCTCTCCTGATCCCCGTACAGTTTACTAACCCCCCGTGTAATCCCGCTCTCCTGATCCCCGTACAGTTTAATATCCCCCCCGGTGTAATCCCGCTCTCCTGCTCCCCGTACATATTAATATCCCCCCGTGTAATCCCGCTCTCCTGCTCCCTGTACAGTTTAATATCCCCCCGGTGTAATCCCGCTGTCCTGCTCCCCGTACAGTTTAATATCACCCAGTGTAATCCCTCTCTCCTGCTCCCCGTACAGTTTAATATCCCCCCCGTGGAATCCCGCTCTCCTGCTCCGCCGTACAGTTTAATATCCCCCCGTGTAATCCCGCTCTCCTACTCCCCAGACACTTTACTATCCCCACGTGTAATCCCGCTCTCCTGATCCTCGTACAGTTTACTATCCCCCCGTGAAATCCCGCTCTCCTGATCCTCGTACAGTTTACTATCCCCCCGTGTAATGCCGCTCTCCTGATCCCCGTACAGTTTACTATCCCCCCGTGTAATCCCGCTCTCCTGATCCCCGTACAGTTTACTATCCCCCCGTGAAATCCCGCTCTCCTGATCCCCGTACAGTTTACTATCCCCCCGTGTAATCCCGCTCTCCTACTCCCCGTACAGTTTACTATCCCCCTGGTGTAATCCCGCTCTCCTGATCCCCGTACAGTTTACTATCCCCCCGTGTAATCCCGCTCTTCTGATCCCCGTACAGTTTTCTATCCCC